>NW_006286678.1:5715158-5726587 GCF_000327345.1 Myotis davidii | reverse complement strand
TGCCCTTTCATAACTTCTATATAAACTAGATGAAATATCTTTGACCCAGCACAAAAATGACCTCTTTAGGCATAAAATCACTGATACCCCCAAATCCACTAGGTCTATTTATGGACCTAACAACTTTTTCTTGTTATTAAAGAGAGTCTTTCTATAGATGAATAAATATCATTGATTAAGCCTTTGTTTCATTCTGTTATATCCCATTATATATTGACTTAATATTCAAAGATATCTATATATATAAAAGGCTAATATGCTAAGTGTTCCTCCGACCAGTCACTATGATGCACACTGACCACCGGGGGCAGACGCTCAACATAGGAGCTGCCGTGACGTGCACTGGCCATTTACAAAGAAACGGCACCATGGACCTGGCGTTGACAAAGCAACAATGGGCTTCCCCCAAGTGGGACACAGGCCCCGCCACCACCCCAGAGAGTCAGCCCACCAAATTGCAAGCCAATGCTGCTAAGACCCCATGGCACAAAATGCGGCCCATAGCCCAGCCCAGCCCAAAACAGTGGCTGTGGGCGCCGGGTAATGACATCACATAACAATACCTGGCTTCCTCTCCTTAGTGACCAGCCTCCTTGGAGTTTCTTCAGCCCAGGAACACGTCTTGCTTTATAGCCAGGTGCAAACATTTTACACTTTAACCAAATGCCTGTGAAGTGTTTTCCCATGCCTCATCTTATTTGATCCTCACAGAAGTCCTGGAATAGGTAGATAGAAGACTCGGTAGAATCCTGTTTTCTTTTCGTTAGCCGGAAAGCAGAGATTTAGAAAGTTTAGAAACTTGACCCAACTGAAAAGAAGTAAGAAATGGTGGACCTTGAAAATGACTTCAGGTTTTCTCACGTGTTTCGATCTGTCATTGTCAATTGTGAATTTATTTGACACTTCTATTACTAGTATAGAGAAAGGGCGAATAGCAATATTAAAATATTTCTTCTAATTAATTTCTTTTCAATGTGCATGAATTTGTGCACTGGGCCTCTAATCCTATATAATAAAGAGCTAGTATGCTAATTAGGCCAGCAGTACGACCTTCCAGAATGACCTTTAGGAACGACCAGTGGGAGGCAGGTGGGGCCAAGATCGATTGCCCTGTAGAGGGTGGCGGCAGCTGGGGCTGCAAGGGCCGACTTCCTTGCATGAATTTCGTGCATCAGGCCTCTAGTATAATATAATCAATATGTGCATTCTAGGAGTGCTATGCCACACAGCATATAGGCATGTGATTCCACATTTAATTATACCTTTCCTATAAAAATCAACTATTAAATTAGTATATGTTATATAAACTGAGGAAAATGATGTAGATGTGGTTTAAAGAGAAAGCCACTCAAGACTACCTGCTCACCTTCCAAATACATCACTCTTTCTCCCTCCCATTGTTACTGCTGGGTTGTGACTAACTCGCCTGAGCTACCCCAAGATAAGTCAGGAGACCACAGACTAAGGAACAAGTTGGAGAATGTTTGGAGTTTCCCTTTATTTGACTAAGATGAGTTAGAGTTTCAAAGGGATGGAGGTGCACTCTCTGGTCATCTCCTATTGACTCTTGTACAGAAAGAGCAGTTTTCCCTCCCAGGGATCGCCTCTTCCCTTGCCAGTGTGAAAAGATTGCCCAGTTTGAGACAGAGCTGCTAAGAGATGGAACAGAGATGGAACAATTTTATTTCTCCCTTACATGTTGTTATTTTCCTCATGAGGAGAGATGGATATGATGTGTCCCCAACCAATGCCTCCTCCTCACCCAGAGGTGGTTCAGTTTCTTTATAGTTTTAGGAGCTCAGAAGCAGATTATTTCTCTTCTCTTTATTTGTTTCCCACTGTCAGAAAGAGAGATTTGTGAAACTACTGGACCAGCTCCACAACTCCCTGAGAATTGACCTCTCTACATACAGGGTGAGTGAAGACATGGCTGTGGGGCTGGGTAAGAGATATTATTAGCTCAGTCTAGAGAGACTGTACGCCATTCTTGGCTATAAAGATTGAAGGCAAGGAAAATTGGTCTGCGTCATCACACCCATGTGCATGGCCAATGCCACTGACACCTGTGGTTCTGCGAACTCCAAGGACCACGCAGTGCGTGGTAGCAGCAGGTGTGGCTGCTTTTTAAAGACAGCGGCTGTCCACCCCACTCACTTCACTCCACCAAACTGTCTGATGATATTCTCATTAGGGAGGCTCCTGAGGATCATCTCTCCCAGAAATGCCCCTTTAAAAGTTAGATCATTATGTTTCCTTCTTGCATTATTCCATATTCTCCTCGCTTTTCAGGGGAGGTGTGAGAATCCAGCTAAGGGGGGAGAGAGTGCAGCTTGGCTTGGGCAAGTAATTTGTAGCAGAAGTCATCTCATCCCTAGGATGGAGGGAGGAAATAGATATAGTAGGAGGGTGGGTACCTGGAATGGGAAGGACAGGGAAAGGGGCAGTTTTTCAATTCTTCCTAAGTTAAATCTTCTTAGAATGGATTCATTACTTGCTTTAAAGTGCTGTGAATTTCCAGGACAGGCAATATATCCACATTAAAAAGTAAGTATAAAAATAACCTCAAAGTAAAAAAAATAAATGAGGTTTTAATGATCTGTACTTCTAGTGCCCTCCATTTGCATGAATAATGGAGAGTTGACTGTATATCTTATAGTTGGCATATAAGTAGCTATATGAAGGTTTAAATAAGTGGTTTTTAATATGGGGAGTGGCTCAACATCTCCCTTCAGCTGTCATTGGCGACTTCTTCCTAAAACTCATGTCAAAGGGGATGAAGTGAAGCACGGCCGGAACGTCCTAAGGAACTCACTCCAAAAGCAGTTCTGCTCAGAGCTCTGCCATCTGCTGGCTCCAAAACAGAAGAATAGCTGGAGCCCATTGTACAGGAAGTACAGGTCTTGGTCTGGAGTGTGGCTACACTTATATTCCAGGATATACAGTTAGAGTGTAACTTTTGAAGAACTCACTGGGTGTAAGAATCTTCACCCAAGAAAAGTGTGTGTGTGTGTATGTGTGTGTGTGTGTGTGTGTGTGAATTTGTGCAAATGCACACACATTGCATGGGAAGTAGGGTTGCGGGGAGGAAGCATTGCTTTCTGGGCTGGGGATTATTAGCCCTTGCTTTTGGCAAAGGCCTGTCTATCTCAGTATTACAGCTTTTTTGTCCATCTCAACTAGGAAAAATTCCAGTGGGTAGCAGTTAGGGAAGTTTTTTATTTCATTACTTCTGGAAGGGAAGGCTTTCATATTTCTCTATTCCTTTCTTGCATTTGCTTGATTTACAACAGAATAATTTCCCTGCTGGGAGTCCTGAGCGGCTTCAAGACTTAAAGTCCACAGTGGATTTGCTGACCAGCATCACTTTCTTCAGGATGAAGGTAAGAGATGAATTGGTCTGGGGACCTGGCCACAGGGGTGTGGAAAATAAAAATAATTTGGCACATTGTGAAGCTACAGGAATCATCTCCTCTAAGCCCACATTTCCATACATTTGTTCCCTGAGTTACTTTGATGAACACAATGGATCAATAAGGATGGGCTTGGCAGTCTCCCCATCAGATATCTTGGCAATTTAAATTCCTTCAACCCATGGAGGGATGAAGGAATCTGGACTAGTTTAGAGGTAGTTCTAGGAAAGATCCCCACCCAAGTGAGCACAACCCTGGGCCCATATTCCTTTTCTTAACTGGCAGGTGCAAGAACTGCAGAGCCCTCCAAGAGCCAGCCAGGTGGTAAAGGATTGTGTGAAGGCCTGTTTGAACTCCACATATGAGTATATCTTCAACAACTGCCATGACTTGTACAGCCACCAGTATCAGCTGGTAAGAGGTTCAGGATCAGGTGGGACCAGCTGTCAGTGGCTCTTGGAGCCTCAGCTTTCCTTTGCGGTGGTCATGGTAGAAGGCAGTTCAGGACAAAGTCCCAATGTTCTTGAGGGTGAGTGAGTTTTGTAGGATTTGAACCATCTAGACCAGCGGTTCTCAACCTGTGGGTTGCGACCCCTTTGGTGGTCGAACGACCCTTTCACAGGGGTCGCCTAAGACCATCTTGCATATCAGATATTTACATTACCATTCGTAACAGTAGCAACATTACAGTTATGAAGTAGCAACGAAAATAATTTTATGGTTGGGTCACAACATGAGGAACTGTATTCAAAGGGCCAGAAGGTTGAGAACCCACTGATCTAAACCATGCGAGACATTTGTGGATGGACAGGGACCAGTTGAACAACAGTGGGAACAGTAAGTTTTAGTTTAACAAAATGAGTAAAATTTGAGCAGTTTCAGAGGGTAAATTTGTAGTCCATCCCAGAGTCGTTTTTTCTCCCCCAAGATTAATTTTATTCTGACTCATGGATCCTTCTATGTTTCAGTCTCCTTCCTTTAAGATCTACAGCTGTCTCTCTGAGCTACTGGCTAATAGAAATTTAACTTTTCCTTTGACCACTTCTCTCTGCACTGCATTGTCTTCTGAGCTATATTGGTCAGCTGAATATCACAGCTGGACATGTCCTCTGAAAGGCTGCCCTATTTCGCCTATTTTATGCTGGCATCCTAACTTAGTGCCTGGTGACTTTGTATATTTTTTTTGATTTCTTAAATAGTATTTTTTTCTCATTTCGAGTTAATTTTTGTGAGTGGTATAAGATAGGGATCCAATTTCATTCTTTTGCATGTGAATATCCAGTTTTCCCAACACCGTTTATTAAGGAGACTATCTTTTCCCCATTGGGTATTCTTGGCTTCCCAAGGCCTTTTCTTATTCAGCTAGGCAAGTAGCTTCCTAGATGCAGTTCTTCCTCATAAGGACATTCCAGGGGTTAAGGGAAGTCCTAACCCATTGGCGGTTAGGCCAACCTGCATGCTAGGTCTGTTCAGTAGCTCCTGCAAAACTTGAAGTAGCTTCTCAGAGCTGAGATGTGCATGTATGTGGTGGGGTGGGGGCTGGGTTTCAGAGGAGGGCTGCTAGTGTGGGTCACATGCAACTAGACCTACTTAGTGAGACTGGAGGGACTGCTTACTTTGGTCAAAGAGTCACAATACCATAGCTTCTGAGGAAGTGGGGACAGGGATGAACTCTTTGTGTCCAAGGACCGCCCAGTAGTCACCTCTGACATATCAGGGGCAGTCCTGTGGAAGACAGACTCTAGGAAGGGTATTTGATTCTAGAGGAAGAAGCTTGGAAAGGGGAAAGAAAGAGGAAGATTAGAGACACTCTTTACATTCTACTCTGACTCTGTAACTATCTCTTCTGGAACAAGAAGCAGGAACTACCTGCCGAGGAACAAGGGCCCAGCATTCGGAACCTGGATTTCTGGCCCAAACTTATCACACTCATTGTGTCAATCATAGAGGAAGATAAGAATTCCTACACACTTGTTCTGAACCAGTGAGTATCACCCTACTTGGCCCTGTCTGGTTGGTAGTTGGTTTGTCCATCTGTCTAACAGCCTCTTTCTTTCCTATCTCTGTATGTTTGCAGTGCCACCTCTTCTTCCTGTCCGTCCGTCTGTCCCTCTGTCCCTTGTATCTGTCTGGGTAGCTGTTTCTGGAGACAGGTGTGGAAACATAATGGGGGGCCCTGCCCAGACTGCACCAGCCTCCCTGGAGTGAGAGTCCTCTGGGAATAGGAGTCCCAGGGGATCCAGAGACCATGTGTGTATGTGTCTGTCTGCTCTGAATAAAGTGGGCCACCTCATAGCCCACCTCTTACCCCTCCTCCTCCTTATTTAGCTTGGGCCTACCTTCCAGCCCAAACCTTCTCTTCTGGGTCTTACTTCCTTGCCTTTTGGGCATCCTTTCCCTGGGCCCATTTTGCCTGAGGGAATTCTCTGCCCCCACTTGTCCTAGCACTGACCTCGAACTCCCTTTTTCCAGAGTGAGTCTACCCCTGTTTCCTAGGCTTCTCCTCTCTTCAATATGACCTCTGAGAACTGGGCACATTAGCCTTGAAATCAATAAAACCAAATAGTTCTTGCTTTGTTTTCTGACTGAGGCTTCTTCCATCATCCAGGTTTCCTCAGGAGCTGAATGTGGGAAAAGTCAGCGCAGAAGTGATGTGGCAACTTTTTGCCCAAGACATGAAATATGCACTGGAGGGTAAGGGTGTGCCCAAGGCAGTGGGCTGCAGGCCCCTTGTCCAAGCACCTGGTTTGCTTTCTCTTTCCTCTCCCAGCAACTGCAAGTTCAGGGTGAATGGCACAGTGAGAAATAGAGGGATTCGGGCATAGTGAGTGATAGGCCTCAGGAGGTTTTGGGTAGACAAAGCTTCAGCCAAATGAATAATGTAAATGGCTATAGGTTCATTCCTTCAGCTTGAGAACAAGTGCCTGCCTAAGACTTTCCCAGCCCCGGAATCAGCTCCTCCCATCTGGGTGTTCACAAGTGGCTCACTTCCTGGAGAGGAGTCTTACGAAATTTATCTTTACAGTGTTAATGAATCATAGACCCTTAAATACATAAATAGGGTTCTTTTCTCACACTGGGGGCTGCCTGGCCTGGCTTTCCTTGAAAGCTCTTCTATAAAGGGGGTAGATGACGAGAACCTGTGATTACCGCCAGTGCTCCAGACTCTGGGCAAGCTATGAGTGCTCTTTGTCCTAGATTTTCCAGAAGGCTTTGGAGATTCAGCTGGAAATTATGGACCCTTTCAAGTCCAGAATGAGCATCTCATTTTCTGTAACATGATGAGCCTCTTATCTGGCTGTTTATCCATGGTTTCCAAACTTATTATTTTTATTTGCAAACTTCTTTGGGAGTTCATTTCTCAGGGTCTCAGCTATGCTCTTGGACCCTTCGGTTTATATCAAGATTCTGTTGCACCATGGCTGCTCAATGCAGTTTCTGTTAGCTTGGGTTCACTTTGGTTTTCCCTGTCTCTGTGTGTTGTCAGTGACCTGTTCATGTCATGGACAGCTGCTCATCTCTGCATTTTTTTTTTTAATCCTCACCCGAGGATATTTTTCCATTGATTTTTTGTTTTTGTTTTTTTAGAGAGAGTGGAAGAGAGAGGGAAAGACAGAGAGAAATATCAATGTCAGAGAAACACATTAATTGGTTGCCACCTGCATGCACCCTGACCAGGGTGCGAGCTGGGGAGGAGCCTGCAACCAAGGTACATGCCCTTGACTGGAATCGAACCCAGAACCCTTTGGTCCACAGGCCGACACTTTATCCAGTGAGCCAGGCTCTTAGAGAACAGAGCACTCCTGGTAGGGGGAACATGGCTATGAGGAGGTGGTTGGGAGGAGCTGCCTAACTGGATCAGCTGCTTTGAGAAAACTCAGGGCCTCTACTGCCAGGACCTGACCCAGCTTTCTTCCCTGTCGCTAGAGCATGAGAAAGACCGGCTGTGTAAGAGTGCTGACTACATGAACCTGCACTTCAAGGTGAAGTGGCTCCACAATGAATATGTGCGGGATCTGCCTGCCCTCCAGGGGCAGGTACCTGAGTACCCAGCGTGAGTCATCAAGTGGGCACTATGGAGGGATGGGAAGAGGGACCCTCTGGCTTAGCGTAGGGGTGGGGCGAGTATCCTCAATTTGGTTTGATAAGCCAGTCTTGAGACCTGTTCTGAGCACTGCCATAGAAAGAGAAAAGTGTCAAACCATGTCCTACTTTCCAGAAGATCCCAGTCTGGGGGAGCTGTCAGGCATATGGCATATGCCAACAACTAGCTCCAGGCCCCAATTATCTTTCCTGGCTGCAGGTGGTTTGAGCAGTTTGTCCTACAATGGCTGGATGAGAATGAGGATGTATCCCTGGAATTCCTACATGGGGCCCTGGAACGAGATAAGAAGGATGGGGTAAGTCAGGGGCTTGGGCTGCACAGGGTTGAGGCCAGCAATTAGCTGTCAGCAAATGTTCCTGGGCTTTAGATAGATTGGCTGTTCCTGCCCTGAGGAGTCCATAAGGAGGGTGGTTGAGGGCCACTGAGCCACCCCTACTGGGAAGAGCCCTTTTGAACCCTATGAACTTGGAGAAAAGTAGTGGCTGAAGATGCTGACCTTGTATGTGGCCTTCCTTAGTTCCAGCAGACATCAGAGCACGCACTCTTTTCCTGCTCTGTGGTGGACGTCTTCACACAGCTCAACCAGAGCTTTGAGATCATCCGAAAGCTGGAATGCCCAGACCCCAACATCCTTGCCCACTACATGAGGAGATTTGCTAAGGTGACCATGACCCTCCCTTCCCTCTCCCCTTACTACCACCACTCACAGCCTAGTCACAGGCCTGAGCTCAACCCTTCTTTGTGGTGGCCTTGAGGTGAAACCTGGGTTACCCCAATATCCTTTGTTTGTGACTAGGGTGAATAGATGGGTTTGTCTCAGTGCTGTTCTGGGGTTGAGAGGGAGCTTTGTTCTTTCTGTGAGATTCTACTTTACCTCTATGTTGTATTGTTCTAGGATGAGAGGTGTGACCTCTCAGGCAAGATCCTTGTGGGAAAAGCTAAGGTTTCCTTCTTTCCTTTTTTCTTTTCTCAGACCATCAGGAAGGTGCTGATGCAGTATGCAGACATCTTATCAAAGAACTTCCCAGCTTATTGCACAAAAGAGAAAATGGTGAGGATCCGGCCCTGGGACCCTTGAAGAAGAGAATGGAAGCTACTTGAATCCTTCCTTTTGAAGCTATTCTTAGAGCTGAGGGTGGAGTGATGCTCCTGACTTCTGATTCCCAGCAGGGCTTCGCTTGATATTGTGCCACAGAATAAGAACTTGACTAGGAGTTCATCTGAGCTTCCATTTGGTTCTTTAGCCTCTACTAAGCTAGACTTTTGCTTAGTCTCTTTTTTAATAGTGTAAAAAAAAAAAGTTGAGCTAGTCAAAGTGTTTTAAAGGATAACACCATGAACACCTGGGGCCCACCACCCAGCTTAAAAACAGAAACATTTGCTCTAGTCTTTATTCATAGAGAATTGTCTGAATTGGTTCCAGATCTCTTAGGGAGAGACACATGTAAAACCTGTTGTAATTTCCCTGTGGCTTTTGGAGTAGTGTGAGAAAGGGAGGAACCCTAGGCTGATGGGTCCTGTGCTAACAGAAGCCAAGACTTAGCAGCTCCATCTGTCCCCAAAGCCCTGCATCCTGATGAACAACATGCAGCAACTGAGGGTCCAGCTGGAGAAAATGTTTGAGGCCATGGGAGGCAAGGAGGTAGGTCTTTAGGGGTTAGGGTTGCTGTCCTTTCCCTTTGTTCTTTAGCCTTTTGACCACAGAACTCTATACTTTCTTGACTGGGTGTAGGCCAGGAGTTTAGCTTGGGGTCTGGGCAGGCTTGGGCTGAGAGATTGGAGAAGGCATTGGGGTAAAGGCCCACGGAGGGAGGAGTCGGGACACAGGATGGGAGACAAGGGAAATTGAACCAGCTTAGCCAAGCCCACCTCCTGTGGATATAGTTGGATCCTGAAGCTGCCGACAGTCTGAAGGAGCTGCAGGTGAAACTGAATACAGTTCTGGATGAGCTCAGCATGGTGTTTGGAAACAGGTCAGTGGCCCCAAAACACACAGTCCTCAGAGCCAGATGTGGTTCCTGATGAATCTCAAAGCTCCTGCCCCACACCCATCCAGCCAGCTGCAGGTGTGTGGATCTTCTGTCTCGTCCTATTGGCTCTCCCTGTTGGAAGCTGTGCCACGAGTGTTCTGGAGTAGGATCAAATAGCTGGTGCTACTCCAGGGCCAATGTGTGTGTTTGGGAAGGAGAGGGTTGCACTATGGGCACATGTGTAGTTTCCAGGTGCGGATCGATGATTGCATTAAACAAATGGCCGACATCCTGAGCCAGGTGCGGGGCCCAGGGAACGCATCCCCCAACGCCAGGGCCTCAGTGGCTCAGGATGCAGATAGCGTGCTCCGACCTCTCATGGACTTCCTGGATGGCAAGTGAGTACAGTACTCAGGACTGTCCTCTGGGACAAGCAAGGCAGAGGAGCCTCTTGGGGAGGGGGATTCTCATTCACCCACCCAGCCTTACCTGTTGCCTGGGCCTGCAGCCTCACCCTCTTTGCCACTGTGTGTGAGAAGACGGTCCTGAAGCGTGTGCTGAAGGAGCTCTGGCGGGTGGTATTGAACACAATGGAAAGGATGATTGTTCTGCCCCCACTCACTGACCACACGGTAAGGACACTTCCCTTCAACTTCCTTCTGCTGTCTCCCTTGCCTCGCTCCACGCTTCCTGCTCAAGTTTGGAGTCTTCGGCTTTTGACTGATTCCCTCTCTGCCCAGGGCACTCAGCTGATCTTCACTGCTGCCAAGGAGCTGAGCCATCTTTCCAAACTCAAGGTACTCTAGATCAGCAGTCGCCAGCCGGTGGTCCGCGGACCACTGGTGGTCCGTAGGGTGCAAAGGGTTGGCGACCGCTGCTCTAGACATGTGGAGTCCTTCTGAGGCTGGTGGGGGGAGGGGATTGCCTGGAAGGAAGGAAGGAAATTTAAGCATTGGAGACTGAAGAGGAGGGAAAGGAGAGTGCCATGAAGCTGTGGGTTGGCAGGTAAGGGCAAGATTTTCACGACAGCCCAAAGCTGACCTGATGCTGTTGCTTTCTCTGTGGTTCCAGGACCACATGGTGCGAGAGGAAACACGGAGTCTCACTCCAAAGCAGTGTGCTGTCCTTGACCTCGCCCTGGACACCATCAAGGTGGAGACCTGCCCTGCCTCCAGACAGTCTTACTACCACACCCTCTTGGCCCTGGCATTTCACTCTGCCAGACTAGGTGTCCCTCAGGCTCCTGTCACCCACATCAGAAGAGAGTGGTTTTTAAGTCTGTTTCTTTCTCTGTATGTCTGAATTCCTACTTGGGAGCAACCAAAAAGGCGCCTCCTGTGTGGTCTTGAGTGACTCACCATGGACCTAGAATACTTACTTATTCCTGTGTTCTGAATTGCACCCATTCAGTTTACTTAGCTATTCATTTTCATTCCTGAATATTTTCCACTGGGAATTAATCTTCCAGATCCTAATACCCCAGATCTGGCTAACATTACCCTCTTTCACTTTCATATAAAGTCATTTGGGTTTTCAAAGGATTTTTTTTCTACTACCCACTTATTTATTCAATGAGACAACATGCACCAGACACTGTACTCTGAGTGATACAGAAAGAATCAAGATGGTTCCTAGCCTCAAGGTGGTTATAATGTATAAAGTCATTTGGGTTTTCAAAGGATTTTTTTTCTACTACCCACTTATTTATTCAATGAGACAACATGCACCAGACACTGTACTCTGAGTGATACAGAAAGAATCAAGATGGTTCCTAGCCCCAAGGTGGTTATAATGGTTACTAGGGGCCCGGTGCACGAAATTCGTGCACGGGGTGTGGGGGGGGGGCGGGGGGAGTGTCCCTCAGCCCAGCCTGCCCCCTCTCACATACTGGGAGCCCTCAGGCATTGACCCCCATCACCCTTCAGTCACAGGATTGGCCCCTTG
>NW_006286678.1:5700617-5714061 GCF_000327345.1 Myotis davidii | reverse complement strand
CTTTCCCTTTCACCTCCCTGCATTGTGCCTACATATGCAAATTAACCGCCATTTTTGTTGGCAGTTAACTGCCATCTGAGTTGGCAGTTAATTTGCATATAGCCCTGATTAGCCAATGAAAAGGGTAGCGTCGTACACCAATTACCATTTTTCTCTTTTATTAGTGTAGATAAGGCAGGTATATGAGAACTGGGATTCAGAGCACTTGGGAGAGGTAGGTCACAGGTATAAAGTTCTCTAAGAATTCAGAGGGGATAAAAGAGCACTTCTGTCTACTCTCTGCCTGAAATGCTTCTATCTCATATCTTTGCTGTCCAGATAGATCCATCCTTCAAAACCAAAATCTAGTAAAATGGCCATCCCACCCCCCGCATCCCCGCCCACCTCCTACCAGAGACCCAAATAATACTCTTCCCCGGGGAGATGTGACTCCTGATCTTGTTTACTGAGTGACTTATTGTTCTCACCATCCTCTTCCGACATCTTCGTTGAACCTCAGGTGTCATTTCTCTGAGGACTGTTGGGGAACTGCCTCTCTGTAAGGGCATGAGGCAGTAGCAAGTACTTTTTGCTTTTCAGCAATACTTTCATGCGGGAGGCAATGGGCTGAAGAAAACCTTCCTGGAGAAGAGCCCAGATCTGCAGTCCCTACGCTATGCACTATCTCTGTACACACAGACCACAGATACACTCATCAAAACCTTTGTGCGTTCACAGACTGCCCAGGGTAAGACTAAGTGCTTTGGGTCACTGCCTCCCTTTCCTGATCTTTCTCTGCCCCTATGGAGTTAGTGTCCTCTAGCTCTTAGATCTCTCTAACAGGTACTTCTTCATAGATCCCTTCAAACTCAGACCCCAGGATTTCTTGAAGAACCCTAATATTTATCCCCACCTCATACTCAGTACCAGACAGGAGAATAACAGGGTCCTGGAAAATGTGCCTGAGATTTTTTTTCCTAGCCATTGCCTGTCCAGTGCATGTTTATTGAGCTCAAGTGGTATACCTTGTTTGGTCGGGAAAAATCTGTGAGCAAGCCTAGCGAACGAGTGATTGAGACACTCATTCATGAGGACTCATTGCTTTGGGAACCTTTGTTGGAAGTTGTCCTGGGCATAGAAAGCAAAAGACTTTCCAGATTCTCCAGCATGGACAACAAGAAGAGAGGCAGCCATAGGAGAGTTGAAGAAAGGGTGCAGATCACATACATAGCTGAGCTCCAGCCTCATGGGTGATGCTAATGCACAGGGGACCCAGGCAGCTGGTTTTCTCCTAGTGACATCCAGTCCTCAGAACCCCTCCCTGCCTCCAGTCAGGCCTATCCATAACAAAATACATCGGCATAAGCATGGCTAAATTCTGACCTTGACCTTGGAGAAGGGCCCTCCCAGGAAGGACCTTCAGGTGCATTTATTATTGTTTGTTCCAGGGAAACCTGGGCATGCTTCCTGGAACAGTGAAGCTGGTGGAGGAGGGATTGGGAAGGCTTGGGCCTTACTGAGCTGTGGATCTGGAGTGTAAAGCTGACCTGGAGGGGAAGCGGAGTCTAAGCAGTTAGACTGGACTTGATGGAAGGTGAAAAGATACACAAGACCGCAGGACTACATTTTTCACATCTGTTCTTATTTCAAGTCTAGGGTGGGAAGAAGAGGAAGCAAAAGAAGTTATGAACCTTGCTTAAGGGGACAAAGAAAACCTTTACAGAGCTGAGTACATGTAAAGATCCATAACATTAGGGAGGATCTGAGTTAATCCAGAAAGGCTTTTAAAACAAAACAAAACACAAAACAACTTTGAGCTTTAAGCTAAATATAAAGATGAGCAGAAGCTGGAATAGACAGATATGAGGTAAGAGTAGGAGTGAGGACTGCAGGGAGGATCTGAGTTTATATGTATATTTTTCTACCCATTGCGTTATTTACTTAAGAGCCTAGGAAATTAGAGCCTACAGCCTTTCTTTTTCATGCCCCATTGGGCTTAGATACCTTCACTCTCTTATGATTTGATTGATCTTTGACCCATGAAGTCTGATTTGGAGTATTCAGGCACTGACCCCAGCTTTGTTACTTCTCTCTCCATCCTGCCCCATCTCTGTGCTCCCTCAGAATATGTGTAAAGCTGCTCTGAATGGCTGTTAACTCCTTAGACCACTAACTGATTCTTCTTTCTCTGTCCTACTGCTGCTACTACCTCTTGACTTTCCTGTCCTCACTCAGTGCATGATGGGAAAGGTATTAGGTTTACTGCTAATGAGGACATTCGGCCGGAAAAGGGTATGTTATAAACCATGCAGATATGAACCTAACATTGTCTAACACTGTCACCTGTGAACTAACATGAGCTGCTTATTTTTGAAGTGGAGAAACTAGGTGTCAAAGTTCAGAAGCCCTATCCCAAGTCTCAGAGATGGGCATTGTATTCATACAGTCTGAGATGGGGTTAGCAATAGTCTGTCCTCAGAATTATCCCTTCCCTTCACCTTAGGACAAAGAAGTTTTATCTGGGTTCAGGCTACTGGTGTTTTTCAAAATGGAGTAAGGCCTCTGCTAGGGGGAACCTGCTAATGGGCCAGACATTGAGACTAGGGAGCTGTTTGTGGAGAGGTCCAAATTTGAGTAGGATAACGTCTTTCTAAGCAGAGCAGCCTCCCAAGCAGGGGCCTCCAGGAATCCAGGGATAGGTGGGAGGTTACTGCTTTTGGCTAAAAGGGACCCACATTGTTCCATTAAGACCATGGGATGGACATAGTTTCTAAAGACACAGGGTGGCAGCACTCTCCTTCTCCAATATCTGCAGCCTAGGAAATAGGAGAGGTTTGAGGAACCTGAGAGATTCCTGGTGCATTTTTAAAAGAAATTTTGCCTAATATCTTGTCAGCCTAACTTGTATTTTAATACACAGCCTCATTCTTTATCCTCTTTTATTCACTTCTCCCATGCTTACTTCCCCATGGCTATTGTGGGTGATTGCTTCTCACTTGAGGGTATAGGGTGGTGGCCTCCTAAGTCCTGTTTTATCTGGAGCAATTAGGCCTAAAATCTTCTTCAGTGGAGGATCATGTGTCCATCTGTCCCTCAGGGTCTGGTGTGGATGATCCTGTTGGAGAAGTCTCTATTCAGGTGGACTTGTTTACACATCCTGGAACTGGAGAGCACAAGGTCACAGTGAAAGGTGAGTGGCACGGACTTACAGGTCTCACACCTTTTCTTGCTCAGTGGCCTCATCAGTCAAAAGCAGAGCCTGTTAAACCCATCCCTCCAGCTTGGCCCTCTTCTACGAGGAGTGCCACCTGGGGCTCAAGAACCAGGAACACTTGGTGCAATCCCTCACAAGTTCCCTTTGTTTGGGCAGTGGTGGCTGCTAATGACCTCAGGTGGCAGACAGCGGGGATGTTCCGACCCTTTGTGGAAGTGACCATGGTTGGCCCACATCAAAGTGATAAGAAGAGGAAGTTCACAACCAAGTCAAAAAGCAACAACTGGGCCCCCAAGTACAATGAGACATTTCACTTGTAAGTTATGGGATGGGGATTTGCAGGACTGTGGGATGGGGGTGAACTGGGAGGTAAGACTTGAGAGGGGAGGGGAGGGAGGGGCTGAATGGCAACTGGGGTGAATTCAGTTGAAGATCCTCTCATTTCTGGCCTCCTACCTTCCACTTCCCCTGTGATCACAGCCTCCTAGGAAATGAAGAGGGGCCAGAAGCCTATGAATTGCAGATATGTGTGAAGGATTACTGCTTTGCCCGAGAGGATCGTGTTCTAGGGCTGGCTGTGATGCCCCTGAGGGATGTGGCAGCCAAGGGCAGCTGTGCCTGCTGGTGCCCCTTGGGCCGGAAGATCCACATGGATGAGACAGGCATGACCGTCCTCCGGATTCTGTCTCAGAGGAGCAATGACGAAGTGGCTCGAGAGTTTGTGAAGCTCAAATCGGAGTCTCGTTCCTTGGAGGAGGGGAGCTGAGCACCTGAGCTCCTGTGCCAACCACGTGGCACCAGTTCCACAAATCAGGGCCAGTGGGAGTTACTGTGTAGCCAGCTTAGGTCCTCATAGTTAAGAGGCTGACTTCTTCAGTAATAGAAATTTAAGGAAATTTTGGGGTGATGGGAGTTTGGCTTTTCACAAGAAAGGGTCATGAATCCCTGACCAGTAGGTCTGTGGTGCTAGGGGTTACTGCATAGGGAGATTTTCCATAAAGAGAGAGGGACAGACATTTCTGAGAGTGTCACCCATTCTTGGTAGACACACCTCCACCCCACACCCCATGTCTACCCCTCTCCATACTGCACCTTATCCAGTTGGACCCCTATGCACCAATCACTAGAAGAACAAGTTTAGAGGGTCCGGAGCTTGTGCCTGGTTAGCTAAGTAGTCAGTTGAGCCTATAGGTATCACTGAGTCCTATAGTCTGGATTGAAGTATAGCCAGGGCTGGAGCACACAGAATAGAATTCACACTGTCCCTTGAGCAGAATCCACTGGTTTTGTGTGCCTCCAGTGAGAAAAAGGCTTTGAAACTGAACAAGATACCTCTAGAAATGAGCTCTGTTAATCCCTTACCCAGTTCATATCTGTCGTGAACAGGAGCAGGTTCATATGGTGCTTCAGAGCCTTGAGCAGAATATTCTTTGGAACCCAAGTACCAGAGGCTACTTTCCCAGGAGTCCCTCTACCTCACTCCTGTAGGAAGGGAAGTGATGCTTCAGGACATGAGAGGCTGTTCTTGTGTGTATGCATCTGAGGACTAGTTGAAGGATCCAGGAGAAAGGACTGTATTTCCTTCTTGGGTAGGCCCCGAACAAAGCCAAAAATTTTTGGAAATTAGTCTAGAAGGAGTTCTCCTCACTTATGGTCACTGCCCTCTGGCTGTCCTCCCCCTTGTAGAAAGAATCTAGCCTTTGACTTCACTCCTGTCATTAGGTCAGCTGTGTCCCCCTCATAGATAGTCAGCCCCCTGGAAGAAACTTGGCCTATGATCCCTCTATACAGACCGGATGGAGGAGGGCCTCGACACTCCCTGGGAGGTTAGAGACAAACTCTTGCAAGGGGTCATGTGGGCTTCCCAGGCCTTTGCACAGAGAAATAACATGGTCCTTTAATATCCTTGGGAGCAGCTTCCTGGACTTCCTTCCTGGACTTTCTGAGGACTCTGCATTGACCACAGCTGTACTGGTCATTACATTAAACAAGAAATTAAGCATATTTGCTGTTGTTAATTATTGTATGTGCCATTGTTACAGGAGATTATTGGCTAGTCTGTAATAAATTATCTTATAGCAGCCTTTGGGGTCTTATAATTCTTCTAAAGTGTGGAAAGTGGTAGAAATGTCTATCCTATATAATGGCATATTTTGGACCAGTGGACTTTGCTGCTCTTCCCACCCCCTCCCCAAACCTACATCTCACTCACTCCTGCCCCTGCAAGTGGTGGATAAGCACCAAGCAGTAAAGCAGCCAATGTGCTAGCATCTTGGCCTTAACCTGAGACCAAACAGTCCAGTTAACAAAAGCATGAGACCCAGGGCATAAGCTTCCTGCAAAAGGCCCAGAAAATAGGAGATGACATGTGTGAAAACTAGTCCATGCTCTATCTTCCCTTTTCTAGAATCACGAGGCTTTCCTTCTAGGACAGACACAGCCTGGGCCATAAGGACAAGGCAAGGGCCTCCTGGGGTGAGATGTGTCTCCAGAGGTTGGGGAGGGTTGAGGCTGTGTGTGCAGGACAGAGGTGTAGGCCTAGGAATTTTAAGGATAAAGTCTACTCCAGGGGTGGGCAAACTTTTTGACTCGAGGGCCACAATGGGTTCTTAAACTGGACCGGAGGGCCGGAACAAAAGCATGGATGGAGTGTTTGTGTGAACTAATATAAATTCAAAGTAAACATCATTACATAAAAGGGTACGGTCTTTTTTTTCAATAGTTTTATTCATTTCAAACGGGCCGGATCCGGTAGTTTGCCCACAGCTGGTCTACTCTCAACAGGGAAGAAAGAAGGTAAAAGTGAGGCCTCCTGGCATGGGAATCAGAGAAAGTGCTCATCTACTCTCAACTTGCACTGGTCACCACTTACAGAGTGGCACCCAAAGGGCACCCATTTATCCATTTACCTCATAGAGCAGGCCCCCAGCTAAGGCACATTAACTCAGGGAGTTATGTCTACTTTTCCAGCATTATCCAAATTCTCTGAAAAGGGGGCTACCTAGAGCCTCCCAGTTTCTTATTTCCATTTGCTTGCTAAATAAATCCTTACAATTCAGTTGCCCAGTCATTTTTAAACTTCTTCCTTTCCCAAACCAGTTGCCTATCATTTTTGCCTCAAACTTACCTTTTGGGCTTTTGTTTTGTTTTGTGAAGCCCAAATTTATTTTTATTTAAAAATGCTCAAGAGACTTTAAAAAGGCCCAAAAGCCCAAAGGCGTTTAATTTAAGATCATCCTGACTTGGTGTCTGTTTCTCTTTTGTGAGGCATCAATTTGATCCTCCTCAATGAGACACATCAGTAATTCTAGTCGGATTGTGGTGACATCTTGTGACTCCCAGTATCGGTCATATATGGCCTTCAGGTTATGAACGATGAGAAATGTAATACCAGAAATATTCACGAGACGTCTGTAGATTTTACTTGAATATCCTTTCTGAATTATTCATCGCCACCAGGCCCAATGATGATCAATTTGAGTAGCGGACATCATGATGAGTGTCACCTGCAAAGACTGGTATTAAATGCAGCTTTTTCAGAAAGAAACCAGCAAACACCCTTCAAGATGAAACACCTCAAACTTACCTTTTGAATTCATTGTCTCACCTCAGTTACAATACCACAAGTGGCCTGGCGGGCATGGTTCAGTGGTTGAACATGGACCTATGAACCAGGAGGTCACGGTTCAATTCCTGGTCAGGGTACATGCCCAGGTTGTGGGCTTCATCCCCAGTAGGGGGCATGCAGGAGGAGCCTGATCAATGTTTCTATCTCCTCCTTTCCTCTCTGAAATCAATGAAAATATATTTTAAAAGCAAAAACAAACAAACAAACAAAAAACCCCTCACAATACCAAAAGTGGAGTAGTGGCTTGTAGTTCTTATCTGGATTACTGCTGATCATCTGCCTCCATTCTGCCCCTGCCCTCTTCACACACTTTGGTCTCTTTCTTGTTAAGCTATTCAGTAGTTACCTATCATAGTCTTTAGGCTGAAATTCCAAGACCCTTCAGGACAAGGGCAGGCACCCCTCACCGTCCTGTGGCTATTCTAAAGCACTTTCTTTGCAGTGGGGAAGAGGGGGAGGCTCCCCCATGCTCTCCTACCCTCCCCTGCCGCTCACCCCCTCCCCTCCTCCCCGCCACACACACACTGCACTCCTATCCCTTACTGGAATATCCGCAGCCTTTTCCAATGCCTTCTGGGGTCTGACATCCTGACTTCCTTTAGGACCCAGCCAGTCCTGGACACCCTCCCCACAGTACTCTACATTGTTATAATGTACTCGGTCTGCCTGCTCCCCATCAGCCTGAATCTATCCAAAGGCAGGGTCTGAGTATTTCATCTCCCTTCCCCATCTGCCAGGACAGAGAGGATGCCTAGGCACTTCAACATCCAGGCCTGCAGGGCTCCTTTGGAAAGCCAGGGAACGAGGGGGCGTGGTCGGAGGCGGGGCTTGTGAGGAGGGGCGTGGTCGGAGGCGGGGCCTTGGGGCTCCGCAGCGCGCCTGCGCAGGAAGGTGCGTTAAGATGGACGTCGCTGGAATGGACGTCTGCGTGGCGACGGTGAGCAAGAGGTGCCCGAAGGTGGCTCTGGAGAGGAGGTTATGGCCTTCTCCTTCCCAACGTTGAAGACTATCCCCATACTACCCGACATCCGTCCCCCTCTGTGTCCTTTTCAGTATCTGTCCGTCCCCGGACTGTAGTAAATCGTTCTCCCAGTCCTCGCGGTTACTTCCCTTCCCTCTACTTGAATCTACGGGTTTTCCAGACACTCTAGGGCAGTGGTTCTCAACCTTGGCTGCATATCTGAATCACCTGGGAGTCTTTTTAAAATCCTGATTTCTGGGCTCCATCCTTCGGAAATTCTGTTTCTTTGTTATGGGGTGGGGCCACAACGTTAGTAACAAAGAAACAGAATTTCCCGAGGATGAGGCCCAGAAATCAGGATTTTAAAAAGATTCCCAGGTGATTTTAATGTGCAGCCAAGGTTGAGAACCACTGCTCTAGGGGAAATGTCCAGATGCCTAGCAAAGGGGATCTTTATCCCACATATGCCGCCCACGGGGCACCCATATATCCAGTCACCTCACAGAGCCGGCCCCCAGCTAAGAAGGCACATCAACTCAGGGAGTCTAGTCTGCTTCTCCAGCACTATCCACATTCTCTGGGAAGGCATAAATCTTATGTCATATTTGACTCGAAAGTGGTACATGTGTTGTAATTTCTCATAGGGCAGGGGACCTACTTCATAGGAAAAGTCAAACTCTGGCTACTCATGGTTAATAGGCTTGCATATTTGACTTAGTAGCCAATTTTTAAAAAACAGATAATCACGTCTTAAAATGCAGATTTTTAGCTTTCTGAAAAAATTGAAGGATCTGTTAACTCTTAGTTCACATTCTCACAAAGTGACAGGGGGTTGGAACTGAGAAGCAACTGGTAAGTTAGTTTACTGCAGCTCATTATAGACTCTATTACTCCTTATTTTCTGATTTGTACTAAGCTTTACAATTATTTGCCTGTTACTGGTAGGCATTTGTGTTTGTGACCCTTGATGTAGGACTTAATATCTGAATGGATACTTTGAGCTCTTGATGGAAACTGATATACAAAGAGGTTGGAGTGTTTAGGTTGTCCTTTGGTTTCTGTAATGCTCTGATTAGGACCAGAGATCCCAGTCGCTAAAACCCAAGGTGAAATCTGAACTAAAGTCGTTTGTTTTTAAATAAGAGAATTCAACCAAAATATCTGTAGGTTGTTCCCTGGTGCATTTGATCTTGAAGAAATCCACCGTGTTAACGCCTCTCTGATGAGGTCAGGGCAAAGTATTCCGTTTTGAATACTTGGTTATAAAAAGGGCCAGGCTCTGGTCTATTCTGAAAGTGATGTCTCAGCGGTGCTGTCTCTGTGCCAAAACACACAGATGGTAACCCTCTTCTCTGAGGGAATAACAGGTCTCCTGATGTCAAGAGTGGGAGTGTTCTTCAGGTTGTATATAGTCAGAAGTAGAACAGGACCTTTCACAGTGGGTTTTTAAAGAAGCAAAAATCATTTCTTTGAGCATAAGTGTATGACCCACGTACTCATTGTGAATATTTAGGTTAGCTCCCTGAATGAATCTGCCATACCCAGAAGCAGAATGGTAAAGCTGAAGAAATAACACGGCATAGTGGAGGTGGCATAATACTGTGAATACTGACCTCAGCTCTGCTACATACTAGTCAGGGATCCTTGATGGTTAATTTCTCAGAGGCTGTTTTGTGCATCTAGTAAATAGAGCAATAATTCCTGCCATATTTACCCCAGAGGGATCAATCAAATGTGCCCATTAAATGTGAAAGCACTTTGAAAACTACATTTTCTCTAAGTGTATAAGGCATTATTATTATTAATGACATTCTGGGTGCTGATTAACTTTCAAGGTATTTGTCTTGCTGCTTCCAGCTTCAAAATCAAGGAATATTTTGCTGAGTACATCCTATGTTCCAGGTGCTCATCTAGGCATGGAGCCTAGCATTGAACAAAACAAAAACCCCTGTATAAATTTAGGAGTGAGTCATCAGCATAGTGAGTGTCTACTAAGTACCCAGTGCAGTATAATAGCATGGTATAGTAGGAAGAATCTAGATTATGGATTTAAGTCTGCCTCTAATATAGCTGTGAGAGACTCCCTGTGTGAGACTGAACTTCCCCATCTGTAAAATAAAGAGGTTATACAGGGTAAACTGTAAGGTTCATTCCAGATAAAATGCGTTTCTGTAGAGGTTCTAATTGCTAAAGCTCCTTACCCATAAGGAGTTAGTGTACTGCTGGGATGGTCAGACTGACAAAACTGAACAGTGATAGAACTTCAAGGACAACAGAGTGCTGATGTCACACTAGCTTCAGCACAATGGTGGTTACAACAGGATTTCTCTGTAGGTAATGGAGCATATAAAAAGATTTCCTGGATGACCAGCTAGACCCAGATGGCTGGGAAGCTTTGGATTAGAGGAAAGGAAGGAGACTCTATTGCAGATATTGGAAATTGAATTAATTGAAGTGAAAAGGAGAAGGACATGCCATTCATTGTTGTCCTAGTATCTAAGGCAGAATCCTTGCAGAAAAACGATTGCATTCAAATATGTTTAACTGTTGGCGTTGGTGGTATAGTGGTGAGCATAGCTGCCTTCCAAATATGTTTAACTGAAAAGAGTTTAACCAAAGGGCTATTTACAGAGGTATAGTCATTATTAAAAATAACTAGAATGGAATGGTGAGACACAACAGTGGCAAATCAGTAGCACTCCTCAGCCTGAAGGGAACGAGGAGAGAGTGTTGTGACCCAGAGCCTAGCTAGAGCTATAGTCTGAAAGAGCTATGGCCGTAAGTGCTAAGCAGCCACTGTAAGAATTTAACGAGGCAGAGATGCAGAAAAACAAATGCCCTAACCTTTCTTCCTGTCCTCCAGACTTCAGCTAGTACTTCCCATTGGTAAAACCCAACAGAAGCCCAGGGACAAGGTAGTCTGGGTGATGTAATTCATAGAGGTCAGCTTCCCAGAATAGCACAGAGGGAGTTAAGCAGGAGACGACAGCAAACACAGTATCAAGGGAAGGAAAAGTCACCACTATGCGCTTTTCCCTCTCTGTTTAAATTCAAGATCTACTCTAAGACTTAGTCTCCTTAGCTGTGAAGTGAGGATAGTAAAGCCTTTGTCCCAAGGTGATTGTGAGGGTTCCTATATGAGATATGAAGGTGCCCAGCACAAGGCCTGATACATATTAGAGGCTCAATATATCTTAGTCCCTTTCTTCCTTTCTGAACATGCCTAAATGACTCCTTGGCTGAAATACATTTTCCAGTCAAGGTCTCAAAGTGTGGTTGGAACTGAGTTAATGAAGTTAGAATAGTAGGAGGTGAAGTCACAACATGTAGGTCCCTCTGGCCCAGGGGTGGGCAAACTTTTTGACTCAAGGGCCACAATGGGTTCTTAAACTGGACCGGAGGGCCGGAACAAAAGCATGGCTGGAGTGTTTGTGTGAACTAATATAAATTCAAAGTAAACATCATTACATAAAAGGGTACAGTCTTTTTTTTTTTTAGTTTTATTCATTTCAAACGTGCCAGATCCGGCCTGCGGGCCCGTAGTTTGCCCACAGCTGCTCTGGCCTATTGTAATGAGTGGCTTTTAACAGGTGTAAGGTAAGAAGTCATTGGAAAGTTCTTCAGGATAGTGTGACTTCTGACATCAGGGTTCCTATCATTCACTTGTGTGTTCATTCAAAAATATTTATTTAGAACATACCACATGCTAGGCACTGTTTTAGGCACTGGAGATGCGTTGATATATAGTCCCTACCCTTGAAGACAATGTGGTCTTATGAAGGAGACAGACAATTTCAATTTCAGATATAAATGTTAAGATAGGAGTGAACATAGATTGTACCATGGGAGCTCATAGTAAGGACACCTGACCCATCCTTCAAAGGCATCCGAGCCCTAAATGGTTTGGCTCAGTGGATAGAGCGTCGGCCTGTGGACTGAAGGGTCCCGGGTTCGATTCCGGTCAGGGGCATGTACCTTGGTTGCGGGCACATCCCTAGTGGGAGGTGTGCAGGAGGCAGCTGATTGGTGTTTCTCTCTCGTCGATGTTTCTGGCTCTCTATCTCTCTCCCTTCCTCTCTGTAAAAAATCAATAAAATATTTTTTAAAAAGGCATCTGAAGAAGACAATGTAAGCTTAATATTATCCAATAGCACTTAACCAGGTCTAAACAGAGGAAAATGGAGTTCTAGCATTTGGAGTAGTATGTGCACTTGGAATAAATAAATAAAAAGGTGGTGGTGTGCTGGGAATTACAGGTATTTTATATTTACTAGACAGTTTGCTTTGAGCAGGAGGATGGTGAGCAATAAGACTAGTAAAGTAGGCACGGACATGCTCCCAGGAACAAGCTGGAATTACAACTGAAATACAGAAAGGCTTCCTGAATAATCAATGGAAAACTAAACAGGAGAGAACCCTGATACCCAAGGACCAAAGGTGGAGACCTCGTAGAGACTTGTAGGAGGGCAGAGGCATGTAAGGGCTGGCCGTACTCTCTCAAAGGGCCAATGCACAAAATTCCCTGTGGAGCCACCCATCTTGTGCTCTGGCAGAGGGGGGGTGAAGAGAATTGGAGCTGTGAGAGAGAACCCAGGACTGGGGACTCAGGGAATAGAGCTCAGAAGGCAGACACCCCAAGTTTCCTGAGCTGAGTCATTCCCTCACACAACAGAGGACATCTTTCCCACATAGACATCTGCCTTGCCTGGGAGAAGACAGTGGACACACCCTACTGGAAAACACCTTGCCCTGAGGCCACTTAAGAGATTATAAGTAACAGCCTCCAGGTAGAAGCAACTGCCCCACCCTGTTGAAAAAAAACACTTGCCATACCTGAGGACGATTGCCTGGGGGCAGATCAAGTTGGAATCCTATTAGTCTGTAGACAGAGGCAATCGCTGGAGGCTTTGTCTTTGCCTGATCTAATTAGTCAGAAACATCCTTTAACACTGTCCTGCACTAGAGATTGAGCCGTATAGAGCAGTGATGGTGAACCTATGACACGCATGTCAGAGGTGACACGCGAACTCACTTTTTTGGTTGATTTTTCTTTGTTAAATGGCATTTAAATATATAAAATAAATATCAAAAATATAAGTCTTTGTTTTACTATGGTTGCAAATATCAAAAAATTTCTATATGTGACATGGCACCAGAGTTAAGTTAGGGTTTTTCAAAATGCTGACACGCAGAGCTCAAAAGATTCGCCATCACTGGTATAGAGGATCTACCTAAAACGTCACAAACCCAAACAGACAACCAAATGAAACAAAAACCCCCAAATGAAAGAACCAGCAAATTCTCCAGAAGAAGAGATAATGAAGCAGAGATAAGAAATTTATCTGAAACAGAGTTCAGATTAATGATGTTAAAAATGCTCAACAGTATGAAAAAAGATATAGTAACTATGAAAAAAGAACAGTCTGCGATAAAGAATGACATAACACAAATAACACATTGGAAGGAATACTCAGCAGATTAGGGGAAGCTGAGGATCGAATCAGTGAATTAGAAGACAGAGTTGAAAATAACACTCAATTAGAGAACCAAAAAGAAAAACAATTAAAAAACAGGACGATGGCTTAAGGGAGCTGTGGGACAATGTGAAACGTAACAATATCAGAATAATAGGTGTGCCAGAAGAAGCAGAAAGGGAGAAAGG
>NW_006286678.1:5693959-5699936 GCF_000327345.1 Myotis davidii | reverse complement strand
TTGCAGATTTTTTATATTTCCTACAACTTTTGTGATATCATACTATGTTAGTACAGTTTGGTAATATTATACTTAAAATCTTTTTATTCTTGAAATATTAAGGTTTTTTGCATGTAACATTATTATATTTAAAATAGTTTTTCTTGAAATAAAATTTAAAAAAAATAACTGGGGAAAAAAATAGTAAAGTAAGCAGAAGCCAGGTTATGAAGAGGGAATTTAGATTTTCTCCTAAAGGCAGTGGTAGATTTTTAAGCAAAAAGACAGTATTTTAGAGAGATCATTCTGGGTAGGTAATAATGAAGTTATTTGAAATGGGGTTGTTTGGAAGGTGAAAAGGTACAAAATTAGACGAAAAGGCTAAAGATGGTAGCCTGAACTTAGGGAGAAACTTTAGGGATAGAGGGAAGTAGATGACTATTCCAAGTTAACTCTCTATTAATGAAGGAGAATGTACAGAATTTCATGATTCGTTACCAGTGGGAGAGTGAAAGAGCATTGTCAAAGATAACTCTCAGGTTTCTGGCTTGGGCACATAGGTAAATCGTAGGACTAGTAACTGATGTTATAGATCAGAAATATAAAAGCACAGATTTTTGGGTATATGAGAGGTGGGAAAAGAGATGGTGATTTCAGTTTTGTAAATGTAATTTCTTTTATTGTGGTAAAATACACATTAAGTAAACTTTGCCATTTTACCATTTTAAAGTTACAGTTCAGTGACATTAAGTATATTCACAGTCTTGTGCAACCATCGCTACCTAGTTCCAGAATGCTTTCATCACCCCAAAAGGAAACCCTAAGTAGCCCCATTAAGTAGTCACTCATCAGTACATGCAGATTTTGAGGCATTTATGTGACATCCAAATATAGATGTTAAGTAGACATTTGGATACACACACACACACACACAAACACACACACACACACGTAGTAATTGAAATCATGGGGATGATTAACAAAACTCAGAAAAAATGACCAGTGAGGGGAAAAAAAAAAAGAATGAGGATGAAACCACGGATAACATTAAAGAGGTTCAATGGGTGTTATCTTGAGTACAATACATAAAATTCATGTCTACCTCAAGATAAGTAAAAGCTTTTAAAGGGCAATGTATTTCCTACTTGTTAGTTTTACCTCACTTGGTTGCCTCTGCCCAACACATATTTCACAAATTCATTCATTTGTACTCTTAAATAAATTATCTCCTCAGTTAACTAGTCATACCTTTTTTCTTACTTAGTCTTCGGCCATTAGGTTGGTGGGGTAAATATCATTACAAGTCAACAATAGAGTTAGCAAAGTTGTCAACAAATGTGTGTGTATCTTGTGGCTAAAGCAGCAGTTCTCAAAGTATGGGACTAGACTAGAACCAACAGCATCAGCATCACCTGAATTTGTAAGAAGTGTGAACTCTTGAACCCCACCACAAGAATGAGAACTCTGGGGTTGGGACCCAGCCTGTCAGGCGATTCTGATGCATTCTAAAGTTTGAAAACAACTGTGCTAGACTTCTTGGCCAATGTTTTCAGTCTATAAATAAAACCGGGGTTCCTGGCTCTGTCTTTATCTTTTATATAATAAAATCTGGATGGCAACATTTTGCAATGTCTGATGAATTAATTATTCATGAAAAAGTTGTCTTGGAACATTCTTATCCACCTGTGACCTTCGCCATTCTAAATTATAGATACAAATATTATTTCCTGCATATTATTTTCTCTTTTGATGTGCAGTAGTCATCTTCAACAGTATACATTCTAACTGTCCACTTACTAAAATGCTGTGAAAAGGAAATAGTTATTTCTGTAAACACCCTTTCTTACCCATCTTGTTCTTTGTTTTGGAATCTCCTGGTCTTATGCTGAGTCATTTCCTTGGCTTTGGAGAGTATGAAATGAACCTCACTGAAATTGCATCGTTTTCTCTTCTCTTGAATCCAGAACCACTCATGGCCTTGCTTAGAGATGCAGTAATTATATACAAATCTCTTAGGTTTAGTAGTCATAGTCATGAAGAAACTAGAAGCTACAGACTGAATTTGGAAATAATTGATCTTGGTCACCAAGGCCAATTGAGGAAAGTTTTCAGCTTTTGCTAGTCCAAGGGATAAGCAGGGAATGCAGTGTTCTAATGGTCTCTGTCTTTCCAAGAAGTTTGTACCCTAATTGAGGCCATGGATGATGTTTTATTTATTTTTGCATCTTTGACCATGTCACAACAATACACACTAGACCAGTGATGGCGAACCTATGACACGCGTGTCACCTCTGAACTCATTTTTTTGGTTGATTTTTCTTTGTTAAATGGCATTTAAATATATAAAATAAATATCAAAAATATAAATCTTTGTTTTACTATGGTTGCAAATATTAAAAAATTTCTATATGTGACATGGCACCAGAGTTAAGTTAGGATTTTCAAAATGCTGACACGCCGAGCTCAAAAGGTTCGCCATCACTGGACTAGGCACTCAGTAAACACTTGCCAAATTTAATTCAGAAGTTAGATAAAGATTTTAAATGTGGCTCTACCTCTAAGCCACAGCGAGTTAATTGACCTCTGATTTCCTCATCTCTAAAACAGATCTAATACGTTTTGCTCTGTCTACTTCCCAGTGTCTTTATAAGAATTTAAAGATAGAATATATATGAAGTACTCTTTAAAAGTCTAGAGAGCTCTGTAAAGGTGAAATTACATAACAGTTTTGACTCAGATGCTCTCTACCTTAGAGGAATAATTTGTTCATTCTGAATTGTGGAGAGATAACTCAGCACAATGAGCTGGAAGTCAGGAGATCCTTATTCTAGTTCTGATTTTCTTTAAATTCTTTGGATCTTAGTCTCCTTTGATCGCAAATGAGGAAGCAGAGATCAGATTGGTTCCCAACCTTGGCACACATTGGAATCACGTGATGCTGAAAAATACTGATGCCTGGAAGCCACTCCCATATATTTAATTTAATTGGTCTGGGGAAAATTCTGGGCCTTGAGATTTTTTTAAATTTCCTGTGTGCAGCCAAGGTTTTGCATTTTTTAAATCAGCAAAACCATGCAGTTAGATAAAATCTTACACAAAAATCCAGGCTACAACATACATACCAGTAGAGCTTCTGCAGTTGCTGTTTTAGGACATTAAGCTCCAACTGCCAATCCCTTTTTCTTGTGTCCCATTTTAGAATTCATGCTTCATGGAGCACTGTTAGAAAACCATTGTAACAGACAATTTCCAAAACAATGTTATGACCTTATGCTTTCTCACGAGAGCTATGTTCTGTGTTTTTCTTAACACCAATTTGATCCATTGTCAGACTGTTTATTATGGAGGTTAGCTTTCCATTTACTTCCTTCTGATTACCCTAACTCTTCTGCCTCAAGATGATCATGAGTCTAAAATTCTTGCTGCCGTCCTCCCCAGAGAGTCTGATCCCATACATCCAGGGAGGGAGTCAGGTGTCTATGTTTTCCACAAGGACTTTTCATGTCTCTTTGAAACAGTTGGTCTATGGACCACACTTTTGGGAAAGACTGCTCTAAGAGTTTTGGGTCAAAAGTAAATAAGAGATGCGGAAGTGTTGGGACAGATTAATGGATTTCCCCCTGAGCTCAGTGCCTGATCTATCAAAGAGGAGCATCTGGGTATTTAAGACTTTAAATTGTACTCCTTCTTATTTGACCATAGTTCTCAGTTCCCACTTCACAACCATCTCTTCATCTGTGGCCAAGCCTATAAAGAGATGATACAGAATAGTAGTCACGAGCAGTCAGGCAAGCAGTGGTTCAAATCTACCACTGTAACTACCACGTTCTGATTGTATGATCCTGAGTAAATCACTTAATCTGAAGCCTCAGGGTATATATTTGTTAAAAAAAATAAATAAATAAAAAAGAAGAAGAGGAGGGGAAGGGGAGGACCACCCTCTTTCTAGGCCCAGGTGTTAGTGAAAATTAAACAAGCTTAAATGTGTAAAGCACATAGTACACAGTAAATTTTGATAAGTGGTAGATATTATCATATCAGCAGGACCTGGACTAACTGACAAGGAGTTTTTTGTTTTATTCTTAGGTGGTGTTCCCCTTAGATGAGATACATAAAACTTTATATTTCAGGTAAGTGCTCAGCTTATATCTGCTGAGATATCCGGACTTCACCAATCAATACCATATTTGCCAGCGTATAAGACGATTTTTTGGCCCTGAAAAATATGCCTCCAAGTGGGGGGTCGTCTTATACGCCGGCAAATACGGTAATAGTATTTGCTTAGTGCTACACTGTCCCATGTTCCACCCACAAAGCCAAGAAATTGACCGTGTGTGCTCTCAGAGCATTCATTAAAGGATTGAATGAAGCTCACCAAGAAACTTTTAACAATTTTGGATCTCTAAGAAATTTCTTAGTGTAAAACACAGGCTTGACTTCCCTTTGGGTGGGCTTAAGACTATTTGTGTGTGTGTGTGTAAAGGTGTGAAGAAAAAATTTATAATGTTGAACTTGAGATAATTATCTAAGTGGTTCTTACCATTGGTGATATTACTTCACATTTGAGAGTAATGTTTGAATATTCTTTTTAGAGGGAAGTGAGAGGAACATTCTACCTGAAGACTTGAGGCAGACAGGTAAGTGATTTAATTTTCAAGTTGTTTAAAACAGAAAGCTATGATAACAATGGTGGAAATAGGTTTTTTAAAATATATTTTTTTATTTTTTATTTTTTAAAAAATATACTTTTATTAATTTCAGAGAGGAAGGGAGAGGGAGAGAGATAGAAACCTCAATGATGAGGGAGAGTAATTGATCAGCTGCCTCCTGCACACCTCCTAGTGGGGATGGAGCCCACAGCCCCGGCATGTGCCCTTGACTAGAATTGAACCCAGGACCCTTCAGTCCGCTCTATCCACTGAACCAAACCAGCTAAGGCTCAATTCTTTTGGATATGTACCCACAAAAGGAATTGCTTGATTATATGGTAATTCTATTTTTAATTTTTAGAGGAACCACCATACTGTCCTCTGTAATAGTGGTACCATTTTACATTTTCACCAACAGTGCTTAGATGCTTAACATATATTTATAGAGTGAGTGGTGAAAAATTTTGATGTTGAAAATATGTCCATTCTCCAAATTAAACTACAATTTGAAGGACTTCAATCTAAAAGTCGCACAGGAATTTTTAGGACATGACAAATTGATTTCAATATTCTTTAGGAGAAAATGTAAAGATAGTATAAAATTTTTAAAGAAGGACAAGGAGATTTTTCCTACTAGATATCAAAATATAACCATGAACAATGATTACCTCTGGAGAGAGAAGTGGGAAAAAGGGATGTGGTGAATATTGTGAAAAGAATCCCTAACTTAAAACAAAATTCAAATTGTGGCACATTCTATAAAACAACTGTCCAGTAACCTTCAAAAGTATTAAGATAACAAAAAAAAAAAGGAAGGAATGAGGAACAGTTTCATGTTGGAGGAAATATAAACTAAATACAGTGTGGGATCCTGTAATTTTTAAAAAGTACATTAGTGGAAAGAATTGGTTAAAAAATAAATAGTTTATGCACTTCAGTTAATGGCATTATGCCAAGGTTAACTTCTTAATCTGTTAATGGTTCTATGGTTCTATAAGATGTTAACAGAAGAGTAAGATGGGTGAAAGGTATATGGAAATTCTCTATGCTATTTTTGGAAATCTTCTGAAAATTAAAAATTATCTCAAAATAAAACATTTTTTAAAATGTAGTGACCCAAATTGTACCGACCCTTTCAATAAGAGTATTTTAAAAATTACTTTTCCGAGTAATACAGGAGAGTATTTCCTATACAGTTGATATAGTCTCTTTGATTTTTAGGTCTTCTGTTATATATTGAATAGATACAAAGTTTATAACATGTGTAAATTGTAAAGGGCAACAAAAAGATGAGCACAAGTGTGGCTGGCTGCTCTCAGCCTGTTTTCCTCAGCCCCTTCCCTCCTCCC
>NW_006286678.1:5690849-5693450 GCF_000327345.1 Myotis davidii | reverse complement strand
TTTGCTAAAAACGTCCTCAATCTGATTGAGGTTGAGCCCTCCCAACTCTCCCATTCACACTCTCTTGTATACTTGTTTCGTCCATCTCCTTTCATTCATCCTCTCTGTATGTCCAAACCATCTCAACATACCTTTCTCAATCCTCGACACTACATCTTCTTTCACTCTACAACATTCCCTAAAATTCACTTAATAAACTTTACTTAGAGTTTTAAGTCTTAATTAAACTATAGGTACGTTGAATAAAACTTGATATCATACTTAATAATGATATTATTTATTGATAAAATTAAATTCCTTACAATTTTTCTTTACAATATCCATAAAATTAAATCATGACAATGACTGACAAACACTAATGTGAACAATGGCCTTGCATCTCCTTGGAAAGTTTGGGTAAGTCAGGTTTGTATGTTGTTGTTTTTAATTTTAGGCATGATTCCAGGTTCTCATCAATAAGACGACTTCTCAATTTACTCTTGATAAGGTTCATGCTTGAAAATGATTGTTCGCATAAATAACGTAGACCCGAAAAAGGAAAGAACAGCAAACGCTGGTTTTTTCAGTTGATTATAGACTCAGGAATACTATTCCAGGTGTTAAAAATCAACATATCTTCCTTCTCCAGGTCTTTCAAAACAGACCACTTGTACTGTGAACTAACTTCACATTTGTTTTTCTCCAATATTTCTTTATCAGCACAAAGAGGTTCAAATTTCAAGCTCCACAGTTCTTTGTTTTTTCAATCCAGCAATTGCATTTCAAAGTTGCCAATGTCAATATAATAATAAAGCCACCAACACAAAATAATTACAATTCTTAAATTGATGACAAAAATACCTGTAGGATTTACAGCTGGTTGGAAAAATACAGGTAACTTTATGCTTCAAGTAGGTACTTTTGTCACCTGCCTGCGATTTGCGGACGCGACTAGCACTAACTACTGCACATGAGATTGCTGACTCACTGGCTCACTCAACTCGTTCATGAACTGCACGCGCCTCGCCTCCCCTGCGCTGTGTTTCCCACGTCTCCCGTCACCCGACCGACCGACACCCCCCACTTCTTCTAACGCCACTTCTTCAAAATAGACTCGCCCAGACAGAAAACCAACTTCTGTGCATGGGCCACGAAGTTTCAATCACACTGTACGTGCGCACCCGCACATGGTATTTTGTGGAAGAGCCACACTCAAGGGGCCAAAGAGCCACATGTGGCTCACGAGCCGCGGTTTGCCGACCACTGTCCTAGAGTATATACCTAAAAATGGACTTATAGGGTAAATGCTCCATCAACTATACTAGGTAAGACCAAGTTATTTTCCAAAGTGGTTATCTGATTTTTAATATCACAAACAGTATGTAAGTGTTCTGGGAGTTCCATTTTTTCTCCAACACAATATTATTAAGACTTTAAATATTTTGCCAATCTGGCAGGCGTATATATTAAAATTATAAAGCCTTGCCATTTATTGATTGATTTCTTTGTGCCAAGCAAAGTGACAGACATTTTCATACCTTATTTAATTTTATCCTCTCTCAACTCTTCCTCTCAACCCCATAATGGGAACTAATGCCATTCTTAGTGTGTAACACATAATTACGCCTCAACCTCTCTCTGAAAAGTTTATTTCTTAGTGAGTCTTTCTCTTTAACATAGCTGCCTAATTTTTTATTTCCTGTTTTTTTATTTTAATTAAATCTTTATTGTTCAGATTATTACAGTTGTTCCTCTTTTTTCCCCCCATAGCTCCCCTCCACCTGGTTCCCACCCCACCTCCACCCTCACCACTACTTCCACTGTCCTCATCCATAGGTGCACAATTTTTGTCCAGTCTCTTCCCGCATCCCCCAAGCCCCTCCCCCCCCCAAGAATAGTCAGTCCACTCCCTTTCTATGCCCCTGATTCTGTTATAATCACCAGTTTATTCTGTTCATCAGATTATTTATTCACTTGATTTTTAGATTCACTTGTTGATAGATGTGTATTTGTTGTTCATAATTTGTAACTTTAGCTTTTTCTTCTTCTTTCTCTTCTTAAAGGATACCTTTCAGCATTTCATATAATGCTGGTTTGGTAGTGATGAACTCCTTTAGCTTTTTCTTATCTGTGCAGCTCTTTATCTGACCTTCAATTCTGAATGATAGCTTTGCTGGGTAGAGTAATCTTGGTTGTAGGTTCTTGCTGTTCATCACTTTGAATATTTCTTGCCACTCCCTTCTGGCCTGCAAAGTTTCTGTTAAGAAATCAGCTGACAGTTGTATGGGTATTCCCCTATAGGTAACTAACTTTCTCTTGCTACTTTTAAGATTCTCTCTTTGTCTTTTGCTCTTGGCATTTTAATTATGGTGTGGTCCTCTTTGGATTCTTTTTGTTTGGGGTTCTATGTGCTTCCTGGACTTGAAAGTCTATTTCTTTCACGAGGTAGGGGAAGTTTTCTGTCATTATTCCTTCAAATAGTTTTTCAATATCTTGCTCTCTCTCTCCTTTTGGCACCCCTATAATTCGGATGTTGGTACGCTTGAAGCTGTCCCAGAGGCTCCTTACACTATCTTTGTATTTTTGGATTCTTTTTTCATTTAGCTTTTCTGGTTGGGTGTT
>NW_006286678.1:5689695-5690017 GCF_000327345.1 Myotis davidii | reverse complement strand
GTTGGTGCTCACTGCGTCTGCCCCCTGAGTGTGTCCTTTATGGATCTGAGGAGCTGCAATCTGGATGGTCCCACTCTGACCACTGGAAACACTGGCTCCTGAATCTCTAAGGAGGTGCTAATCTAGCCTCTGCCTGAGGCTACCCAGCAGTAGCTCAGCTGTGAAGCACTGCAAGTTGCGTGGGGCCTTGGGCCAGCTGCAAGTTTGTTAGGTAATTTTCAGATTGCAAAGGGCCAGGCCTTTCATATGCAAAAGCCGGGGCACAGCTTGGGCGGGGCAGGGGTCCCAGGGGGTCAACGGGGTGGAGCAAGAACCAATGGCT
>NW_006286678.1:5683473-5689634 GCF_000327345.1 Myotis davidii | reverse complement strand
TGTACTTTACTTCCGCACTGCACCTCCTCTGAGTCTCAGTATGCTTTTCTCTTTCCTTCTTGTTGTAGAATTTCCACTCAGCCAGCCTTCCTGTGGTTCTGGATGATGTCCATTCCGTCTTTTAGTTGTATTTTTAAATTTGTTGAGGGAGGCAGCAATTTCCAGTGTTTACCTATGCCACTATCTTGGTTTTCATCTATTTCCTGTTTTTTTTAAAAAAAATTATCTTTTTAAAAGAAATTTGAGGCATGAAATAGTTAATAACTTACCCCAAATTACATTATCATTATTTAGTAGCCAACTTTGATATAAAACCAGTTCTCTGGCTCCTAATCCTCTTCCCTGTTTCTTCCCCTCCCCCACCCACACATCCCATTTCTTATATTCCTTCCCTCACATTCTTCCTTCCCTCTTCTGAGATTAAATGTACTTTCCAGTCGGCTGCTATGTAATGTGATGTGCCTGCAGAGAATGTCACAAGATTGGGTGAGTGTCTGATTCCAGCCAAACAGTCATTACTCATGTGCCCACTGGCTTAGTGCCTTCTAACCATTTCTCATTCCAAGCTGTGCTACTGTGTGGATTTGGCCCAACTTCACTCTCAAAACTGATTGATGGCCCTGCAGGGATTGGAGAGAATCCAGAACTTTAGGACATCCCATCCTTGGCTCTCCTTTCTCAGCAGCAGTAGGAACCCCAAGCCTACCTAGGGGGTATAGGCAGCTAAGAGTAGGACTGGGTGCTTAGAGAATGGTGATATTAGAACTCCTGACATTGGGTAGGAGAACACCGATTCTATCGACAGAAGAAATAGGAACCTTAGGTTGGGGTACAAAACTTATAGCTAACAAGCACAAGTGAATTTTATTTGGCCTGCACAGTGTTTAATTTTCTTTTTCGTATTTGGATACTTTTATAGAAGGCATGCACTCACCAATTTGTCACAATACCCAGCACTTTATTTTCTGCTGTTTCACATCTAACTGCTGTTAACCCCCTGACTCCTGAAGTTATTTGATGCAACTGTATCGTTAATGAAGTCACTTGGGATTCACAGAGAGCAGAACTGGAATCTCATTCTCATTCCAAAGTGATCATAGCTGTCCAGAGTTTTGTTGTTGTTTTCTGACGGTTGAATATCTCTTGGTTTCCTGGGAATCCCTTTTACTTGGACTTTACATTTCCCTCAAGTGATTCCCACCCCCCCGCACCCCCACCCCCCATCTAATCTTGTTTGGGATGATTAAGATGAAAATGCCTGTAAAGTTTTCTAGTCTTGGCTTTTCCACATTTAGTGAATTAGGAGACCTGAAAAAAATCGATTAACTAAAATATACTTTATTGGCCTTTTCTGAATTGGATGAGGGATGGAGAGAAAGAAGGGATTTTTCTGGGTAGCAAACTCATGGGATTTGATAAATTATAACTTTTAAAAGGTTAAGGAACATGACTCTCATATATATAAAATGAACAGTTATCAAAGATTTTATTAAACTCATTAATTTATGAGGAAGCAAGATGTTAAGACCACTTGAAGTGAAAATATAGGAGCTAAGCATTTATAGGCAATTTAATAAAGAAATGTTAAGATAAGATTACTGAATTATACACAAAACTATTTAAGTCCTAAAGTCCATAAATCATAACCTTTGGAGTTATATTTTTCACCAGACTTAAATATTTGTATCTCTACTGAATAAAATATATATATATAAGTTAACCTCTGCCCTACAGAGTTATAGTATAGTCCAGTCAGTAGAAAACTAATCAAAGGTGTAATCCCAGAATTACACTGAAAGATCACCTAATTACACTGAAAGATCACCTAATTTCTTTTACCTGTTTCCAAGGTTCAGATAATTTGTCTGACAGATTGTAGTCATCAGTTTAGACTTAATTGCCAGGAATTGAAATCTGTTTCCCAAGCTTTGAAAATATAACTTTATGTTGAGGACATATGAAATGAATTCTAAAATTTAGCATGTCTATCTTAGAGGTAGATTATTTTTAATTTCAGAGATCAAGTTCCTTGTTACTTAAGAACATGTTTAAGTGAAATGTTATTGGCATGAGAAATTCTCATTCTAAATCTTTTTATTTCCTTTATAGAAATTCTATCAAATTATAGTTGGTACTACTTTGCAATGTCTGTATATGAAAGCCGGAGTGAGGAAAGACAAAGTGCTGGAGGTAGGTGAACTCAGAGATATCTAAGTCTGCATGTCATTATTATTGCCTCTAAAAAATGTGTGTTTGCATATAACAGATAAACAGACTAGCCAGTCTACCAGTCAAACTACTAATCTACTAAACAGCTGACCAGTAGAGAAAATATGCTTTACAAAAGTAAATACTTTGTACTTACTAGTATAAGGTCTGTTTTGACATCTGAGTATTCTAACTGGAGTAGTTACCATCTCTCATCTTTTGTACTTTCATTTGGAAGTTCACCAGGAAAGCATGTGTTTCTTTTCCTCTCCCCATCCTTCACAACCGCCTCCTGCTAAAAAGAAGTGGTCAGTGTGAAAAGAAATTGCCAAGGCAGATAAGGTTAAGCTTTGCTGCCTATTTGTGGCCACAGCAAATGGCTATGGCTATGGTGTTAGGAAGTATTTTTATTTACTTCCATGCTTTCCTTCGGTGAAGCCAAGAACTAAAGGGCACTGGGGTAATCACACCCAAGCCAGCTTTCAGAGTGAAACTGCCTGAGATGGGAAAAGGTAAATTTTTTAACATAAAATTTTGAAAATCAAGCCAGAATGTGGTTATATATTTCAGCTTTCTTTAGGGGAATAGAGAAGGTGCAAATAATGAAATTAGGTCACTGATTTAAGGCCACACTTATCTTCTTTACTTTCTGTCATTGTGCAGTTGTCTGATTCCTGGAGGAGCCCATTCTAAGGGCACAGGCCTGAGTTACAGAAAGAAGTCTATTCCAAGGCACAGGCCTGATTCAGGAAGAGAAAGTCAGTGAAGTCCCAACCAACGGAAAACCAGGCAGTTCTCTCCTATTCTCATAGCTGCTAAAGGAGAAAGGGCTGAGGAAAAGAAATGAACTGACCAATTTTTCCTGCGTGTTCCTACGAACAGAATAATAGGTAGCGAGCAGAATGTTGTAGGGAGTAGTAAATTCAAGGCAAATGAATGTAGTAATCATCAATAAAGACTGATTTATTTATTCAACAAATATTTATTGATCACCAAATGAATGCCAATGACCATGTTACATACTCGCAATACAGTGAGATGCTACTTCACATCCACTAAGATGGTTAGAATAAAAAGCAGGCACTAACAGGTGTTGGCAAGGATGTGGAGAAATGAGAACCCTCATACGTTGTTCAGGGAATGTAAAATAATGCAATTATAAAATAATGCAACTGCTGTGAAAAACTGTTTGGCAGTTCCTCATAAAATTAAACATAGAATTGTATATGACCCAGCAATTCTACTCCTAGGTATCTACCCAAGAGAAATGAAAACATGGCCACACAAAAACTTGCACATGAATGTTTATAATAGCCTTGTCCTGTTGCTTTCAGAAAACTGAAACTCTTGAGGGTTTTATTTTTATTGTATTTCTTGATTCTTTTTTTTTAAATTCTCATCTGGGGATATGTTGTTATTGATTTTAGAGAGAGAGAAGGAGAGGGAGAGGGATGGGGGGAAAGAGAGAGAAAGAAACATTGGTGTGAGAAAGAAACATCAATTGGTTGCCTCCTGTAAGTGCCCCTACTGGGGATTGAGCCCACAACCTGGGTATGTGCCCTAACCAAGAATCAAACATGTGTCCTTCAGTGCATGGGACAATGCTCCAACCATCTGAGCCACACTGGCCAGGGCTTTCTTGATTCTTTGAATAAAGAGACAAAAATCCCATTTTTAAACAGATATCCTCAGCAAGAAAGTGTGAGGTAATGAATCTTCACTAGCAGCCAGCATCCCAGACTGATCTACAGAGAAGCATCCTTCTCATCATTTCTCTCCTCTTTCTTAGAACAAGAGAGATATCTGCAAGCCAACAATGAGGAATTCAACAGTATGTTTGGATATCCAGTGAGTATCAGGTCTCTGACTATTTCAGAAGGGTACTAAACTCTCCCTCTAATATTCCCCTTTGTTGGTGGGGCAGGAACTTCATTGTAGATGTAGATCCTATAACTTAGGTTCTGCTTTCTCTCACATTCCTATACATTGAGGGCTGGTGCAGTGAAGGCTCAGAACCAAAATTAATCCAGTGACCTAGGCTCAGGAATAATATATCTAATATTTGGGGTTTTATATATAACCCCTAGAAAAGAAATACTGTTGCTTTTTCTAACACAGATGAAAGCATACTTCCATAATTTTCTTTTTTCATTTAGACATCTATTATAATACAGGATAGATCTATCTAATTCATTTAATAGCAGCATAGTTTTCCATTATATTGATACTAGAGACCCAGTGCACAAAATTCATACATGGGTAGGGTCCCTAGGCCTGGCCTGCAATCAGGTTCCCTGCCTCCCAGCCGCCCCGCCTCCTCCTTCCTTGCTTCGCCCCACCTCAGCCGCTGGTTGTCTGCCATGTTTCGTGCCGCCCCCCTGGTGGTCAGCATATGTCATAGTGAGCGATTGAACTCCCATTCTCCTGGTCAAACTCCCCAGGGGACAATTCACATATTAGCCTTTTATTATATAGGACTAGAGGCCCGGTGCACAAAAATTTCAGCCCCATTTGTGCCCTTTCACAGTCTGGGAACCCTCGGGAGATAACCACCTGCTGACTTAGGCCTGCTCCCCAGGTGGCAGATGGCAGGCCCAATTCCTCAGTACCTGCCCTGCATCCCCGGGTCGCACACACAGCAGGGCCAATCCGGGGTTGGGGCACCGCCCTGGGTCAGGTCGCACATGGGACGCCCCAGGTCAGGTCTCACACGGGACACCCCGGGCGGGTCGCACACAGATGCCTGCTGCCCCGGGTCACAGATAGCAGGCCCGGATGGCGGCAGAGCAGGCGAGATGGCGCTGTCCCGCCCTGCTGGCAGTATGCAAATTAGCCACCATCTTTGTTGGTTAATTTGCATATCATGTTGATTAGCCAATGGGAGGCATAGCAAAGGTACGGTCAATTACCATGTTTGTCTATTATTAGATAGGATACCTTAATTTATTTTACCAGTTTTCTACTGATGAACATTTAAAATGTCTTCATCACCCTGGCCATTGTGGATCAGTGATTAGAATGTTGGCCAACAGACTGAAGGGTCATTGGTTTGATTCTCAGTCAAAGGCACATACCTGGGTTCAGGTTCATTCCCCAGCCACAGTTGGGGTATGTCCAGGAAGCAACCAATAGTTAATGAATAAATAAACAGAGTTGACTGATTCCATTTCCTTGATCCTACCCAGCATTCATTTTCCTGCTATTTCTCTAATTTCTTCCATTCCTACCCCTTTTCCTCTTCCCAGCCCCTAAATACTGGTTCCCATTATATACTTGGCCTTCTGTTCTCCTTTATTGCCCCATTTAGCCTTCAATCAATTACCCTGCCCAAATAAATAAAGAGCCCAAACCAAATTCCACCACCTCTATCATGCTTAAATTTTATCGCATGTGCCAGAATAACTAAACACGGAGGAAGTACAGAGCTAAGCAGATGTTCTACATTCTTGAGATATTGCTTCTGACTTGACATTTAAGAGTAGAACAAAACACTCCAGTTGCCAAGTTAGTAAAGAAGTACTGATACTTCTATCTTGAGACAGAATCAGCATGGCTTTTGTCTTCATTTGCTAAACCAATGCTACCCAAATGAAATACATTAATTAGCTTTAAAAATCAATTGAATAATCAATAGTGACAGCCAGCTGCTTCAGTAAGGCAAAAGATGAAAAGGTCTTTGGGTCTAAGTAGCAGAGCCATCTGGACTTAGACACCAAAAATCCAAGGTATCTTATCTAATAAAAGAGAAACATGCAAAAAAAAGAGAGGGAGAGGGAGAAACATGCAAATTGACCGTAACTTTGCTAACTCACAAGCCACGCCCACCAGCCAATCAGAGAGACTATATGCAAATTAACCCAGCCAAGATGGCAGCTGGCAGCCATGGAGCTGGAGCAAGCAGGAGACTTGGTTGCCCCAGTGATGGAGGAAGCCAAGCTTCCCGCCTGCCCTAG
>NW_006286678.1:5679274-5682358 GCF_000327345.1 Myotis davidii | reverse complement strand
GTAGGTGGAGGAGAAGCCCTTTTTGTAGGGAATTACTTGGTCTCATTCTGCTTTTCTTGAACGCTTAGATTCAAGCTCTGACATCTTAGATCAAATGATTATAGACTCAAAGATAGAAAGTAAGATGGTTCTGTCAACATCTTCAGATTGGGACTGAAGAGGTAGCAAGCTCCCATTTTCACTTAGCAAAACAACAGCTTAGATGTAGGCCAAAACTATTCAAACTCTCTCAGGACAATGAAGGGGCAGATGATTTTCTAATGCTGACAGCAACCAATGTCGGAACCTTCAGTGGGCTAGGGGTGAAAGACAGTAATTTGCTTTTGGCATTGACATCCTTCAGCAATGAAACCAGCATGTAAAGACACACCAAAATGAGTTTTCCAGACTAAGAAAACCTTCATTAGAGAACTCTGGAGTGGAGCAAACACAAATAACATGCCTATTTAGAAGTGAGGAGGACCTTAGAGGCCAGAGGGTAAGATGAAATGGAAGGATTTATGATTCTAAGAAGAAAATGTACTTGGATGGCTACACAAGTGGACTGAATCTCAGGGGACAGCACGATCCCAAGTCTGCAACTTTTTGTCCCAGCCTACCTGGCAGAAAGTGATCTTTGGCAAATAACTTCGGCAATTTACTTATCCTCAAAAGGTGATCATGTAGTATTCCCTCATAGGGTTGTTTTGAGGATTAAATAAGTTGCTACGTATTAAATGATTAGAACACTGCCTTGCAGGTAATAAATATTCACTAAGTGTATGTTTTCATTGTTGATTTTATCATTATCAATAGTGTCAATAAACAAAGAATTCTCTCCAGTGCAGAAATACGTCTGCCTTCCCAAAAAATCCGATATTGCTGAGCCTCGACAACTTTGCATCTCTAGACCACTCTAGGCCTCAAAGAAAACATTGCAGGAGAGGAAGACAAATACTGCTTTCCTTCCTTTGGTAGGGGGATTGTGGCTTTTTACCATTTCAGAATGGCCTTGGTCCTTTTTGTTAAGCCTGGGAGGTGGGAGTCTTCTGTTTCTCTAATTGTGCTTGTTTTCCTTTTACTCACAGAACAATACCATCAAGACCTCAAAATATAATATCTTTAACTTCTTGCCCTTGAACCTGTTTGAACAGTTCCAGAGACTCGCCAATGCATATTTTCTCGTTTTGCTAATCCTACAGGTATTGCCTTTGGGACCTTTTCCACAGAACATTTTATCAACCTCTCTGGGTCAGGTTGTATAATCCGCCCTTCTCATCCCTAAACTGAGAAATGCCCTCTCTCATTAGGTAACAGGCAAGTGGATGGCTGGGGTCTCGGGCCAGGCCTCTAGAGTAGCTTTGGTCAGGATTAGCCAGGATAAACAAGCCTCTCCAGAAGGAAGGAAACAAGGTCACTGGATCCCAAGGAATCGGGGCTCCTCATTATGGCTGCATGGCCACAGTTCAGCCTGTAAGAGGCTAAAGACTCCTCACCCCAACCACAGCTACATCCCTCTTCCTCCTTCTTGTCCCAGCCTATCCAGCAGAAAGTTAAAATGCAGGCATGCTGCTGAAGGAGCATGGTCTCCAGGGGTGGGCAAACTTTTTGACTCGAGGGCCACAATGGGTTCTTAAACTGGACTGGAGGGCCGGAACAAAAGCATGGATGGAGTGTTTGTGTGAACTATATAAATTCAAAGTAAACATCATTACATAAAAGGGTACGGTCTTTTTTTTCAATAGTTTTATTCATTTCAAACGGCTGGATCCGGCCCGCGGGCTGTAGTTTGGTCTAGACTCTAGAATATCAGCACAGAGCAAGGAAGTAGGACAGGGTGGGCCCAAATTAGGAGAGAGGGACTGAAGAAGTGTGGGAGGGTCTGTGGTTTTCCCATGTCCACTCTTACCCACCTACCCCCAGCACCCTCATTTTCACAGGAGAAATGGCCCTTAGCCATCAAGACAAATGCGGTAGAGTTCAGGACACATAGGTAGCAACTTATAGTCTCTTCTTTTTTCCTTAGTCCTTGGGAGATGTTTACTTATATTTGGGGATTATATGAAGGCTGCAAACTGTGAAAAGCAACCAGGATAGTTGAATTCGTTACGAACCTATGGAGATGAAAATGGTGTTGTGGTAAGGGGAAGTATATTGTCCTTTAAGCTTTCTGACCCAAGTTTCTCTCCCTTCCCTCTCACAGTTGATTCCCCAAATCTCCTCCTTGGCCTGGTACACAACTGTGATACCGCTGATCGTGGTGCTGTCCATAACAGCAGCGAAAGATGCCATCGATGACCTGGTAACGTGGCTTTCTAGGACTTAGTTCCTCACCACCTAGTCAGGCTGGGGGGCAAGAAGGACTTCCCAGAACTAGCTAGTGCTAAGAAGCACTGAATAGAGAGAGGAATATCTAATTTTCATAGGCCCAGGATTAGTGGTCTATGCATGACCAGAAAGAGGCAATGCAAGGCTATTGTCTGTCTTCCTATTACGACCACTCAGCCCCTTTTCCAGGCTTCCTTCCATTTCGTTTTTAATAACTCACCTCTTCTTTCACTCCCCCCTTAGCTTTCTCTAGGTTTGCTGTCATCCTTTCTCCATTCGCTCTTCTCTTGTTTTTATATCTATCCTCCCTTCATCCTTCAGTCTCCTCCTCCCTCTTTTTCCTGTTCTCATCTTCCCTTTGCACATTTCATTTCTCCTCTCCAACTCTCCCTATTTCCCTTTCTGACTTTCAGACTTTTTTTGTGTGTATTTTTTTGTGTGTTTTTGTTGTTGTTAATCCTCACTTTTAGGGAGAGTGGAAGAGAGAGGGAAAGACAGAGAAACATTGATGTGAGAGAAACTCATCTATTGGTTGCCTCCTGCACAAGTCCTGACCAGGGTCCGGGCCAGGGAAGAGGCTGCATCCAGGATATGTGCCCTTGACCAAATCAAAACTGAGGCCCTTTGGTCTGCAGGCCGACACTCTATCCACTGAGCCAAACTGGCTAAGGCTCAAATTATTTTTTTAATATATTTTTATTGATTTCAGAGAGGAAGGGAGAGAAAGAGAAAGAAACATCAATGATGAGAGAGAATCACTGATCGGCTGCCTCCTGT
>NW_006286678.1:5676827-5678994 GCF_000327345.1 Myotis davidii | reverse complement strand
CCCCCTTCCCTGTTTAAAGAACAAAACACTTAACTTGCCAATTCAGAATAATTTACTTCTGGTTTAGAACTCAATGTCTTTATGATAAATATTCTGACCAATTCAGGATTCTCTCTGCCTCCTTCCCAGTCCTACCCTTTTCTCAGGGAGAAATCTCAACTGAAAGGAGGGGATTTATGTGAGTCCTAGCACCAGGACATACCCTGTATTTGTCCCCCTTCTATTTGGTCTTTGCATAAATGACTGAGCAGAGCTGCTATTGAAAAAGTTTATGGAGTTCTTATTCATCCACTGTAGGCTTCTGAATGTGGACCTTGGTTGGGGATGGGATGGGAGTATGCTTAAGGATAATTAGCTTTCCCTGTACCTACCAAGAAGTATGAAACTCTCATCCTGCCCATGTTTTTGCATTCTCTCCTCTGTGGCCTTTGATATAAGTTGTTTGCTCTCATTCCCTGGGCTTTGGCTTTTGATCTTTAAAGCCAAGATTTTCTCTCTCTCTTCTCCCTTGGTTCTTTTTCAGAATTTCCTTTTCAGCTTCTCAAAGACAATCAGCCTCTTGGCTTGTTTTTTTGTTTGTTTTTTTAATGTATTTTTATTGATTTTTAGAGAGGAAGGGAGAAGGATAGAGAAAGCATCAATGAGATAATTATGGAATGACTTTGGGGGTCAAGGAAAATTTCAAAGAGGGTGAACTATATTGGATAATATTTCAAAATATTAAGTTTCTACATGCGATTTGCTCAATTCTATTACCTGAACTTTTTTTTTTGTATAATTTTAGAAAAGGCACCAAAATGACAATCAGGTCAACAACCGTTCTGTTCTGGTCTTGATGAATGGCAGGTAAGTCCTTCCACTCCGAAGCTAGTTTAGGCAGGACCGGCTCTGGGGGAGGGTTGGCCTTGTGAACACTTGATGTCCTCGGGGCTTTGGAAAGGTCGTTCAGGACAGTAAAAAGAACCTCAGATTGGACATAAGAAGAATTTGTTTCTAGGTCTAGCATACCCTGAACGCACCAAATGACCTCAGACCTCTCTGGACCTCACATTTCTTATCTATAAAGTAGAAATCATATTCTCTACCTTAGAGGATGTTTATGACAATAAAAAGAAATAATATATATTACAGCAATTAATAAATTGTGACATGGTATGAATGTGCAAGTGGTTATTATTAGTGCAGAGGTTAGCATGGAAACACCTGTCTTTAGAACCTCAGTGGATTCTAAGATGGTTTATTGGCCATTCTTTCTGTAGCCTTTGGCCAGACCATCTTTTTGTTAACAATCTAAAGAAAGTATTGGCAGTGACCCCACTGCTATGGTGTTTGGTCATAGCTATCTCAAGTGTTAGGTCAATGTTTATATTTGGTGGGGTGTTGCAAAATTTGAGCAATTCACTTATGGCAGGAATGGAGAGAGGCAGGAATAATTCCTATATAAAGCAAAATATGAAAACTGTCATAAGAGGTACAAAAATTATTATAAGAATTAATAAAAATGAGCAATCAGAGTTGGTTAACAGAATCAAGGAAGACTTTTGGGAGGAGCTGATGTTTGTGCTAGGCTTTAAGAGATGGGGAAGAATTCAACAAATAGAGATTGTATGAGAGGAAAAGTGACCAGTGTGTGCAGAAAGTATTGGCATTCTTATGTTGCTTTATATAGGAATTATTCCTGCCTCTCTCCATTCCTGCCATAAGTGAATTGCTCAAATTTTGCAACACCCCACCAAATATAAACATTGACCTAACACTTGAGATAGCTATGACCAAACACCACAGCAGTGGGGTCAATGTCAGTGCAAAGAAGTACAACCCTGAAGGAATTCATGATTGAGGTCCAGTCTTTTTTCACCTAGGCCTTATAGAACACCCAGTAACTATAGTTTTAATCAGATAATTCTATAGTGTGAAGTTCTTGGAGATCTAATCCTTTTATTTATTGTGGTTGCTGATCCTTACTCAAGGTGGATTATTTCCTCAAGTGTTTTGATCTATTGAAGCCTTTCATAAGTACCACCAAAAAAGGCAGTAGTGAGTCAAAAGAACATTTTAGAAGAACATAGAGATAAAAAGAAAAGACAAAAGTGAGTGTTTTAAAAATTTGCAAGGCTAGGAAGATACTGATCAAATTAAGTAATTTGAGCACTTGGGTTTTATAAAA
>NW_006286678.1:5671935-5675836 GCF_000327345.1 Myotis davidii | reverse complement strand
CTGGCTCCAGCTCTTAGGCCTTACTGCTAAAAGCAGGTATCTGGTTTGTTTGGGCTCTACAATCGAAACACAGTATCAACTCCAGCTCTGAGATCCCGGCTGGCTGAAAGCTGGTTTCTGGGGTTTTGTTTAGCTTCTATATTTGTTACAATGTTTCAAACTGCAAGCTCAGAGGCCAGCAAGGCTGGCGGGGAATGTTGGAGTCCTCCGTCACTGAAGCAAGCAAGCCTCACGTTAGCTTCCAGCTGCCTGGCTGCCGGCCGCCATCTTGGCTGGCCGCTAATTTGCATATCACCCTGATTAGCCAATGGGAAGGGTAGCAGACGTACGCTAATTACCATGTTTCTCTTTTATTAGATAGGATTGAAGAATTTGTCAGAGAGTGGTGTTGTGGGAGTTCACAAGCAGGTCCCTGACTTGACTTAGTCTCCCTGTGAGTGTCTAATTAATTGAACATTGGCAGTGAGGCTGGTTTTTGAAACAGTCTATAATCCAGAAGTAGCTTTCTTCAGAGCACATGGGTCTGAGCAGAGCGGCTACTATAAAAGTTTGTCTGTTTTGCAAGTTGTGATTTCTGTTGTTTTCATTTCTCAATAGTTTTGGTTAAAGCACATCCTAGTGGAACTTTCTTTATAGACATTCCAAGTGGCCTGAGTTCAGGGGGTATCCCTCCGAGGGTTTTTTTGTTTGCTTTTGCCAAGTAACTCATGGGTATCACCTATTCCCGTACTTCATGAGATTACAAATTCTCAGGGGAGTCCTCCACTCCCTGGCCCCAACCCTCCAGGGTAAAATAGACAAACTTTCTTGCCAATGAGTTGATTTTTTTTAGACCACCTTTTTTCTAATGGTGTTGCCCTTTCCAGAGTCTTGGCTTATGAGGGGTTGTTAGTTCCAACTCTCTGCCTCTAAGGATCCTAAGGCTTAATCTCTTGGCCCTTTAGAGGGCTAAAGTAAAACTCAAGTTCCTAATTATTAATACTGACTGGCAATCCCCTCCCCCACTCAGGGCAAGAACAGTTTCAGAAAATACTTCTGTTCTGAATTTCAATCCTGTCTTTTTTCCTGGCTTTTCACTTTGTGTTAAATATTGCCTTGCTTTTGAAAAAATGTTGGCTTTATTTTACCTAGCACTTCTAAGTATTTGTATTAGGAAAAGTACCCAAGTATTACGGTACTTCAGGAGGTACCATTCACATAAAACAGAGAACAAACATGAATGATCTCCTCTGCTGTCCAAGCAATACCTTCTCTATCTATATGACCAAATTTTCTAAACCAAAAGGTAGAATGAAATGCTTGGAAATTAAAAACGTACTTATGGCACAATAAGACTGAATATTTTACATTGGGAGGGAATATCTCCCCGTCTCCTGAATCTGGGACACATGGTTGTTATAATATCCAAGAACAAAGTAGTAATAGTTTGACAGCTCCTAGTATAACAAAATATAAATTTTTGTTTTAAAAACATATATAACAATACATAATACAAATGTAATATAAATACACATGATACAACATTTAAAATTTTTATTTTAAAAACATACATTTAAAAGGTTATATATATCAGCTTTTATCTACAGGAGAAGCCCGAATGCAGTAGAGCTGTGTTGTACTGGTGAAAATCATGGCAGACAGAACGCCAAAGAACTGGCAAAATTGAGTGTTGACTCAAGACAAAATAAAACACAGTTTTCTCCAAAGCTTACAGCTACTACCCTTTAGTACTATCCCCCCGATTTGAAAATTAGGAACAAAATAAATAAGCATATTGAGATTTATCTGCATAGAGATGATACTTGAAACCAAAGGGAAAAGGTTCAAGGATCTATAAATAGTGATTTGTAACAACATAATGATTATGTTTATACTATAATATTAAAAGAAAGTCGGATTTGAATAAGATTTAAAGAAATACAACCCTGGAATTTGAAGAAAAAATTGGGCCACATTCTTGATTGTAGCAGTGGTGCATCACAGACTGATTTGGTCGTCCTCTGAGCCTTGAGTTCATCTCAGCTTTTTTTTTTTTTTCCTTTGATTGTCAAAGCAGAACTTTGGCGGGGATTCTCAGAGCAGGTATTCAAGGGTCATTTTCTTATAGGATGGAGAAGAAAAAATGGATGAATATCCAAGTGGGAGATATAATAAAATTAGAAAATAATCAGCCTGTCACGGTGAGTACCTCTTTGGGCTTTTTCTTTTTCCCTTTTGGCTTGAGTGTGTACAAGGGAACCCTTTAGCACTTCTACTGCCACTGCTTTAAGGGACTTTCATCTTCCTCGCTTTGCCTGCAGAGATCAACAGTTCCTGTGATTAGAAGCTTGTTCTCGTCCCCTCTCACCATAGCTACAGAAAATGTGAGACTAGTTCTGGAAGAGGGGTATATGGTAGCAGTGATGGGTCCTAGACAAAGAGGGTAACTGCTCTTGTCACATTGGAATGTTAAAAGTCCGCCTTCCTGCTTTCCTTATTTTCTCTGACTTTTCTGACCACAGGCTGATATACTATTACTCTCTAGCAGTGAGCCCTACAGTATGACATACATAGAAACAGCAGAACTGGATGGGTAAGTGTTCCCTCCTAATGTCCATTAAAGTGATTGAGGCAGCTTAGAGTGATTTTTTCACTGAGGGAGAACATGATGCCAAGAACGAATTGTATTCTCATGTGGAAGTACTAAAGAGGCTAGAAATATCCAGCTAAGAGAAGTTAGGAGGCCAGACTCTTGGGACCTCAAGTCTAAGGCTAAGCTCTTGACAGCATTAACTGAGCATTCACTGGCTACAGAATCTGGGCAAATAAACTTCATATTCTCCATATCTAAACTGGAGACACTGTCTGGCTGTATATAAGAATGCTGAGTGGCAGGAAAGAGGTTAACAGAACTTTAAATTTTCAGAATAGAGTTCCAAAGTTTCCGGACCAGTACGAGATAACTATTTACTGATAAAACACCATGTTCTATTAAGGATTTAAGGTAGAAATTCATTAGCATACAAAAGCTAAGGTCTTAGGATGATAGAGGCCCTCTTCAGAGAGCCTGCCCTATAGAGTTTTGAATGGATCTGCATTCTCACAACTGTTCCTCTTGGTGTCCACAAGCTTTTTAAAATATGGCTTCTATTTTTGCTTCTGTCTCTGTGCATTCCTATATCAGCACATGGTTAATTGGGATCCCCTCATGAGTTCTATAAATATTTATGAAGTGATGAGTTTGTTTACTTGAAGGTGTGTGCAGGTTTTAACAGGGCATGCCCCTTATTCTTGAAGGAAGCAGGTGCTTCCTCCACATTGTTTTGTGATGTCTCTTCAGCTGCTCTAGAGCATCTATTCAGCAAGATTTTGTGGGTTGTTTAAAAGAATCGTGGTGTGTTACAGTGAGAGAGGGGAGAGAGTGTGCTAAAAATAGCTTCCTTGTAGAGCCATTCCACCTCAATACTGTCATTGAGAGAGAATAGTAGGAGTGGCTTACAGCTCAAACCTATAGCCCAAGTTCTGTTGGCAATATCTATTTTCTAAAACTCCATGAAGAAGTAGGAGAAACTGGACCTATACCGCTGTTGTGTATGTGTCCTGTATGCTGGTTCTGTGTGCTTTACTCTAGTGAAACCAACCTGAAAGTGAAGCAGGCCCTCCAGGTTACCAGTGAAATGGAAAATGACTTGAATCAGCTTTCTGCCTTTAATGGTAAGTTAGCATATAGGTTTGCCCACCCAAATTTTTATCAGTATAGGAATAGTTAATAAAGTTTTTATATTCATACAGTGAATTCTATATCACTTTTTATAAACAATATTCAACTTGATAGTTATTGACATGGAAAAATATTTGTAACACTAGAGGCTCAGTGCATGAAATTCATGCACTGCTAGGGGGAACGGGGGGCGGGGCGGGG
>NW_006286678.1:5655702-5671876 GCF_000327345.1 Myotis davidii | reverse complement strand
TGACTCCCCCTGTGGGAGCACACTGGCCATCAGGGGGCAGCTCCTGCGTTGAGCGTCTGCTACCTGGTGGTAAGTGCGTGTCATAGCGATCGGTCGTTCCACCGTTTGGTCAATTTGCATTTTAGCCTTTTATTATATAGGAATAGGATATTCATAAATGGAAAAATATTACAATAGATTGTGCTTAGTATATGTAGCATAAACTTGTTTTCTGAGACATATATGTTTATGAGTACATGTGAAGAAAAAAGTTGAAGGATGTACTTCAAAAGGTTAATAGCACTTATCTCTAGGCAATTGGTGAATTTTATTTCTCCTTTCTCCTTTTAATATTATATACATATTTACAAAAGGCATGTTTTTGCTTTACTAATCAGGAACAAGTCAAATTATTTTCATTTTGAAAATACTAGGTTTGCTTTAAGTTAAGTAGTTTAAAATATTTTTATTCAGATTTAGAGCTCATATGATCTAGCAGTACTGACAGTGATAAGTTATCATGTGGGTTTTTCTCAGCTGTGACTCTCTCTGGATAACCCATGTCACAAACAGAATTACTCTTCTCTGATGTCCAGAAACCATTGTCTGCCTTTCTAAAGGGAGCTGGTGAGAAATGGGCAGCATCTGAAATGGGGAGAGGATAGGATAAAGATTGTATGTATTTGGAAAGAGGGATGTTCTTTTCTCTTTTATGTTAAGCCTCCTTCTATCCTATTAGGAAAATCCTAGTTATAGAACCAGCACTCTTACTCCTTTTTTTTTCTTTTTTTTTTTTCAGGAGAAGTGAGGTGTGATGCTCCCAATAACAAGTTGGGCAGATTCACAGGAGTACTCACTTATAAGAGGAAAAACTACCTCCTGGACCTTGATAAGCTGCTGCTCCGAGGATGCACCATCAGGAATACAGATTGGTGCTATGGCTTAGTGATTTATACTGGTACGTCTCCCTGGAGCCACAGTTAGACCCCGGCCTGCTGGATGTAGTTATAGTACTCAGGTATATATCAGAGCACTATGGCTTTGAGACAGATAGAAAGGGAGGTGGATGGATGGATGGATAGATAGATTTAAAAAGAAAAGTTTTTTTCTTAGGGGAAAAAAGACTTTTTCCCCAAACAATGAGTTGCCCACATATCAGCTCTGCTTTTGTTAAAGGAAGGCTTTGTGTTCCAAATCATAACTGGACACAAGAGAAGGGATGCATAGAGAAGTACACACAGAATTGGCCTATGAAAGGGGAACTTGTAAAGGGGAGTGTATACGTGCAGATTACTCCCATGAGGAGAGAATAAATACAGTGCTCATTATGGAGAAGAATGTAAACTCTAATGTGAAGGGTTCATACAAAGAAAAGGCACATGTGGATCATTAGCAGTGGCCTCTCTTGAGATGTCATTTAGGATCATAATCCCTTATACTTAATGAAGGATTTTCTTGGGTTATGATATGGTTCAGGAAAATGGAGGAACCTTCTCTGCTACTATATGCCCTTGGTGACAGTGGGTATTGCTGACAACAACCATAGTAAGATAGCGTTCTGAAGGTAGCATCAAAGAAAATTTACTACAGTGAGTTCTACTCAACTCAGAGCTCCCCTTCTAGAGAATTTACTCCTAGACCGGGGATCCTAGATGCCTCACTTCTGTGGAAAATAATGGGATCCAAGCCCTAGAGAGAAGCTTAAGAGTCCAGGGAAGCCTTGGTGGAACTATCTTCATTGATTCTTGACCTGTAAGTGGCAGCTTCTAGTCTACCTAGTCCCAAACTCAAAAGATTTAAAGTAGGCTTATTTTTTTTCACTGTACTTAAGCAGCTACCCACACGTATTGCTATGCATAAAAAGCTCATTTTCAGCAAAATATTTTTTCCCTTAAAGCAACAGCAGTGAAGTTGCCAACCAGCACAAATCTAGTTAAGGCTTCCCTCTGACTCTTGGCTGCATGGTAGTGAAAAATCTCTGGGGACTTTGGGAAGTTCAGAACAGAGGAGTACTGATGCCACCTAGGGCCTCTCAAGGTATGCAGGGCAGATTGGATTGCTGTTCCTGCTACATGAGGTGTAAGTTCTACTGTGATCTCCACAGTCCTCTTGAAGCCTGGGATCGGGGCAGTCTTTCTACGAACCCTTGGAAGATACTGTCCCTTGTAGCTTTCAGTCTCTCAGCCAACTTCTCATTAGTTCAAGACCTTCAAGGAATGCTTAAGAGGAAAGAACGGCATAGCTTATGTACTGCATAAGTTTGTCCACATACCAGGGAAGTTTCAGCTCCCTCATATGTAAACATGGATGGAATTCCTTCATTAGAGTAAGTATAAGACTAATAATCAAATGGTAAAAGGCCAGAGAAATTGCTACTTATACTTTCTTCTAAACCTCTTATGTTTTCTCTACAACCATATCTCTCTAGTCAGAAATAATCTAATTCTAGTGCCTGTGGTCATTAAAAGCTTTTTACTTCTGCTTACTATCTGCCCTGTCATGAAGAAATATGGACTTTGTCTCAGCTCCAAAGAAGTCTCAGATCTCCAGCTTCCACCTCAGAAGACGTTGCCTTTTCCTTTTTCCCTTTCTCAATTAGAAACTAAATAAAACTTGGTCCAACGGTGGGTTTTCTAAAAATAAAAATCTCCTTATCAGAAAATCCCCTTTCTAAGTTACATAAACCAGGTGGTAATGAGAGAGAAGCTGTGGCTTCTATTCTGACTCAGCTATCTGTGAAAGATTGCACGTCTAAGGCACTGCAATGAAAGGGTCAGCATTGCTGCACTTTGCAGAAATACTTGGAGTTATTCTTAGATACAAATTTTCTATTCTTTGAGTTACTGCACCAACTATGAACCTTACTACAGGGCTTTATCCCTAGCACTGAAAAGAGGTTTGATTAGATGATCATAAAGACACATTCCAACCCAATTTCAAGCCTCTGCATATATTCAGTAATTCTAAGAGCTGATGTCTCCCTGTTTCAATTAGGGCCAGACACCAAATTAATGCAGAACAGTGGAAAATCCTCTTTTAAACGGACACACATAGATCATCTCATGAATGTCCTTGTGCTCTGGGTAAGTTAAAGACTTCTTTGTATTTCTTTATGAATAGACATACTTCCCTTCCTTCCGTGGGAGTAGCTGGTATTTCCAACTTGGGACTTAGTTCTTTGAAAGTCTCAAGCAATATTTAGGACCCCCACACACTAATGTCTGAAGTAGAAAAGAACAGAGCCAATTGATAAGGAATTCTCTAGTATGTAACTTTGTTGTGGAGGATAGTCATGATTTATTTAAGATGGATCAAGGGCCTATTTTAGAAATTAAGATGTATTTTTATTTTCTCATAACCAGTCTTACTCATGACCATTTTAATAAAATTTTATGTGGCTAATAGAACCCCTTAGTTGAACTGATGACTTTCAAACTCTTAGATGAATCTAAGGCAGGGCTGGGGAACGTTTTTCTGCCAAGTGCCATTTGGATATTTATAGCATCATTCGTGGGCCATACAAAATTATCAGCTTAAAAATCAGCCTGCTATATTTGGTCAGACATTTAATTAACTCACCCCTAATGCCTTGGCAGGGCCAGACCAAATGATTTTGTGGGCCTTAGGCGGCGTGCTGGCTGGACATTCCCCACCCTTGGTCTGATGGCTGCTGCAGGGGGAAGAGAGGTGATCAGTTAAATTTTGTCCTGGCTTCCTCATTCTGAAGGTCCTGCTTCAGAAAGAGCAGCTGCACATTTCTCTGTTCTATAATACTTCGGTTAGAAAATAGAGGATTCTGCAGCTAAGAAATTAAATTTGAAAAGCATGACAGTAGAAAATAATCGTCTTGATAATAGAAGTCTAAATTGAAGACTAATTAATCAATTACTTTATTTCCATGCTACATATACAGATTGCCTTTATTCTTGTCAGATATAGACAGATTGATGAAGAAATTCTCTGCATAACCAGGCAGTTCTAGTGCTGCCTGTACTTCATTATATGACTTTTCGTTTTTAATTTTACTCTATTGCTTAGACTCTGAAAATTCAAAAATGCCTTTTCTTTTTGTATACTTCTCATAAATATCTGAATTATATAACTACCTGCCCTCCATTATTTATTATGGGAAATATCACATTTCTTTTTCTAAATCCTTTGAATTTAATAAATAAGTTTTAAAAAATTAGGAAAGTTTATTCAGCTTTGAGACCAAAAACTCATATTCACTATCTTTCTATTGCTGTTTACATAGCTTTCAGCAGTTGAAACAAAGTGACATTTTCTGGTTTCTTAATGAGGAAGACAATCACAATTGAGAAATTAGAAAGGTGATGTAGGCAAATATGCCTTTGATAATATAAGAAACATATATCATTAGACATTTAACAAGGCCATTTAGCCTAGGATTGTCTTCAAAACAGAAAGTCTCACATATGCATAAGAAGGTTCAACTACTTGTCTACCTGTCTTAAGCGTAGTGATAATAATTTATACCTGTAGAGGTATTTTAACTTTTTTAGAATATTTTCATATTACTCACCACAGCCTTACTACATCCATGAACAATAAGCACATGAAGAAGTGTTTTACCTATTTGACAAATATGCAAATTGAGACACAGTAAAGATAAATATAATAAATAAAATGCCACAGAAAAATAATGGCAAAGACAGGTCTATCTATGACTCATCATGTCATCAAGTCATATTACTGAGGATTTACTATATAGCCAATGCATGCCAGGTGTGGTGAGAATCATAAGGATGTGTAAGACCTAGGACTAGGCCTCAAGTGTTTAAGTTCACATTTGGGGGGAGGGGAGGGCATCAATATGTGCCAGATACTTTCCATACATGATCTTATTTAATAGTCACATCTATCTACCTAGGCATAACTTTTCAGGGTCAATGCTATTTTGGCTATATTTGCTGTCTCCTTGAGGAGTCAAAATTAAAACACATAACAAGTCCTGTTTAACATGGCAGATCGACCACATGAGAAGAACATACAAAATGAACAGGACGGGATGCGGGCTACTAATCAGGATAGTTCATTTTAAAACTGCCCATAGCCCAGCTGGCCTGCCCAGTGGTTGAGCGTCGACCTATGAACAGGAGGTCACGGTTCGATTCCTGGTTAGGGCACATGCCTGGGCTTCGGTATGGGGTTCCCCAGTATGGGGCATGCAGGAGGCAACCAATTAATGATTCTCTCTCATCATTGATGTTTCTCTCCTTCTCCCTTCCTCACTGAAATCAATTAAAAAAAATTTTTAACTGCCCATATAAAACAACAATTGGCCCTCTGTTACCATCCTGTCACACCTATCACATAAATATAGCAATAAGAAATGTATTTACCTTCCAATCCCAAACAAAGTGCTATCTTCTAATATGAGTGTCGTTACTTTCGAGTAAAACCCACTTTATTTTAAACTTGAGGGCTCAAGTTTTCCTGCAAGCTCCTGTGTAACCTAGGGTGCACCCTGTCAAACAATACATACTGCCACCTTCACAGCACTCATGGTTCCATCCTCCCACTCAGGGTAGTGGCCTGTTGGGGAAACAAAATTAACAAAGGAAACAAAACCAACCAAAGCAACACACTCCTCTTTTGCTCATATTTTTAAGTGGACTAGAGAGAAATCAGGAACACAGGAAGAGGATAAGGATGAGCAAATAGAGTAACTGACCTCGGAATAAACACAGTGTATTTCAGGAAATAGAAAAGAACTTTCAAACAATTCTTATTATTCTTAGAAGAAGCAATTGCATGAATAAAATAAGAATAGTTTTCTAGCCCTAGCCAGTTTGGCTCAGTGGACAGTGTGTTTCTCTCCTGACCAAAGAGTCCTGGGTTCAATTCCAGTCAAGGGCACATACCTCGGTTGCAGGCTCCTCCCCAGCACAGGCCCTGGTTGGGACTTGTGCAGAAGGCAACCAATCAATGTGTTTCTCTCACATGGATGTTTCTCTCTGTCTTTCCCTCTCTCTTCCACTCTCTCTCTAAAAATACATGGAAAAATGTCCTTGGACGAGGATTAAAAAAAGAAAAAGAATAGTTTGCTAAAAATAAGGGGAGAAAAGCAATCAGTGAACAACAACAAAAATGAATTTTGAAAAGTAAAAATTGCTAAAATTAAAAAGCCAAGAAATGGGCTGAAATTAAGAGTCCAAGAACTATCCTAGACCATAAAACAAAAAGACAAAGAGAGAGAATATATGAGGTAAATACTTTTTATTTTTATATATTTTTAAATATATTTTTATTGATTTCAGAGAGAGGAGGGGAGAGGGAGAGATAGAAACATCACTGATGAGAAAGAATCATTGTTCAGCTGCCTCCAACCTGCCCTACACTGGAGATCGAGCCCACAACCCCGGCATGTGCCCCAACGGGGAATCAAACCGTGACCTCCTGGGTCATAGGTCGACACTCGACCACTGAACCATGCTGCCTGGGTGAGATAAGTACTTTTTTGAATGGCAGGCCAAACCAGGTGCCTCCAATTTATCTATCTGGAGTACCAGAAAGATACTAATAATTTTTTATGATCCGACTCCTCCTTCCTTTGCCCTAGGGCTTCATTCTTTAATAAAACCTGTTATTTTGGCATATTTCTAGCAGGGTGCAAAACAAATGTGTACCGGTATAATTGTTATTTTATATTAACTTTATACATATGATTGACTTAACTTAAAAAAAGTTTTATGATTTTAGTTACTTAGGCCTTTTGGTTATATCATTTGTGACAGAATAATGTGAAGCTAAAGTCATTGCTAAGCTCTGAATGGAAATAACATGCTCAAGAAAAATTGATTGCCTCTACTTTATTATGTGCTCAAAATAGATAATTAAAAGTACTAAGCATTGAACTTGGGGTTAAGTATTGTTGCTTTAATCTGGTATATTTGTTTATTGAAAGCAAAACAAAGGCAGAATGTTGAGAAAGAAATATTAAGATGTTTTTAAATACTCTGTATTGCTACTGTTCGGGAATGTACCCAGTTTGAGGTCCAAAAATAAATTTTTAATGAAATAAAAAATAAGTAAAGTAGCCGCCTCTACCAAGATCTTCTCTACTCTATTAAACTGTTTTATTTTCCTCTCAGTACTTACCACTAATTAAATTTTATTTTCCCATTTCTTAACTCTTCTGCTGTCCACCTATCTCCACAGGATTGTAAACTCTCTGAGAGTAAGGACATTCTCTTTTTTCGCCACTGTGTTCTCAGTCCCTAAAACTATGTCTGACACATATTAGGAACTTCATTTTTATTTGTTGCATTTTTGGAAATAGTGAATATCTGAGCTACCAAATTAATGAGCCTCTAAGGCAGAAATTGTCTCATATTCATCTCCATATTCCTGGGAGTGCCTTGCATAAAGTAGTGCTCAGGAAATATCTTTGAATGGTTATTAAATGAAGATATGTCCTCGAATTAGCAAGGTTATTATCAGCTTAGCAGTTTTGTTTATGTAGTGTTTTTGCCAGGATGTTGTAAATGTAGTTAGATATAATGCAGTCGCATTTCTCAAAGCTGAAGCAATAATCCTTCCTGATTTAAACACTTTTCCCCATTTTTGGAAATGTTTCTTAGGGGAAAATCTGGCAGACACCAGAAGTATGTTTATAGCAAAGCGGCTTCCTGATGAACCCACAGCTGAGCTGGGGTTTAACCCCTTTCCCTCTCCCCAATGACCACAGCTCACAGTGATAATGCTTTCTGCACCCTGGTCTGTTAAGTAGGAGCGTGTTTGTGGGGCAGAGAAGCAGAGTGGTTGAAATCAGAATGATGCCAGGAATTCAGGATATACTTGTGTGGTAAGGCACAATGAAAAGCACAGATGTGGAGTGTTCTTTGCCAGTGGCCCTTAACACCCAAATGAAAATATGCTCAATAGCTATATATTCTATTACATTTTTAAAATGAAATATATTTTTAATAATATATATTTTTATTGATCTCAGAGAGGAAGAGAGAAGGGAAGAGAGATAGAAACATCAGTGATGAGAAAGAATCATTGATCGGCTGACTCCTGCATGCCCCACACAAGGGATCGAACCCACAACCCGGGCATGTGCCCTGACTGGGAATCAAACCATGACCTCCTGGTTCATAGGTTGTTCAATTCTGAGCCACATCAGCTGGGCTAAAAATGAAATGTATTTTAATAAAAACTGCCTTTTTATTATTCAAAAATTAAAAAAAGAAAAGAAAAAGGCAAGCACAGATGTGAAAGGCCAAAGAAATAAGGAGTACTTTCTTTTTACAGCCTGCCTGTGAAGCCTGGGAGCCCCACGGTGACAGTGATGGCTTTAGTCACCTTTGTCAAGAGTGACAAAACTGAGTGTAATTTCAGGCTTTGCTGGAACCACTTTTTGCTAAGTGAGAGGCTATCAGCACTTCTGGGGTCTGACTGGCCATTCTTGTTCCTTCCTATAGAAAGGGAGCAAAATGAAACACTAAGAGATAAGTACCAATAAACTCCATCACAATAAGAAACTCCGAACATCTACAGGGTCTAGAAAACTTCAGGATAGCAGGAAAACTGAAGGAATGAGGGAAGAGCCGAATGTGTCCCACCCTTGCGGGGCCTCATGCTGATGGGGAAGCCCGCCCTCTGGGGCTTGGTCTGGTAGTGGTGCTTTTCCTTTCTAGTGGCCTAATCTGAGCAGAAAAACCTGGTTCTGGGGAACTCAGTCTAACAATGGAGACAGGGCACATCACTGGAAACCATGGGTAATTCTGTTATCCAGGCAATAGGGATGGAGCAAGGGTGTTAAGGTCACCTTATAATCTTCAACTGCTTTGGAGGGTTTAAAATTATTTATTCTACTGTATAATAAATAAATTATAAATAAATTTATATTTATAAATATAATAATTTGTTCTAATCATTTTACCTTCCCCATTTTTCCCAATGGAGCTGATGAAGTAGACCTAACAAAGTGGCAGGTAGAGGAATATAGTCTCAGATTTCATATTGGCCACATAGACTATCCAAAAAGGAAGGCAAAGCCAGTAGAACTCATCACTGAGTTTTGATCTGCACCATGAGGATACCCTTGCTTTCTTAAGACTCATTGAAGAGAAGGGTGAACCTGGCCAGTGTGGCTCAGTGGTTGAGTGTCAACCTGTGAACCAGGAGATCAGTGTTGAATTCCCAGTCAGGGCACATACCTGGGTTTCAAGCTCTCTTCCCAGTAGGGGGCATACAAGAAGCAGCTGATCAGTGATGCTCTCTCATCATTGATGTTTCTATCTCTCCCTTCCTCTCTGAAATCAATAAAAAAAATTTTTTTTTTTAAAGAGAGAGAAGGGTGAGGAAGTGGGAGTAAGAGTGAGAAGAAGGGCTGTATGGTCTTCACCTCTATCTCAGAGCTGAACTGCTCAGTGTGACTCTGCATTGGGCTTGGAATAACGGCAGTTTTTCTTCTGTTTTATCTCAATCCTCCTCTGTTTTGTTCTCCATCCATTACCCATCTCTCAGATCTCATATATTAAATGATTTCAAAGATTTATTGCTAATTTTATGTGGTTATGTCTTTAAATAATATCCTTTAAAGATATAAAACTTTTTACAGATAAAGTTATATAATGTAAGAAATTTGCTTAAAACAAAAAGGAGGGCAGGAGAAAAAAAGGTTTGGCTAAAATAAGACTGTCCATGAGGTAATAATTATTGAAGCTGGGTAATGGGTACATAGGGGTTCATTGTACTATTTATTACATTTTCAATCTTACTTATTAGAGAAAGGGAGAGAGACACATCAATTTGTTGTTCCACTTATTTATTCATTCATTGTATGAATTGTTGCTTCTTGTATATGATATGACTGGGAATCCAACCCACAACCTTGTTGCATCAGGACCATGCTCTAACCAGCTGAGCTACCTGACCAGGGCTTATTGTATTATTTATATACCTTAATATGTATTTGAAATTTTTTATAATAAAAAGTTTTTTAAAATTTCTTTTTCTGAGAATGGTCCCAGTTATACCTGCTCCTCCTGCCTTTCTACTCTTGTCTTCAAATACTTTCCCATCAGTGATTAGAAGATGAGACCTCTGATCATCTGGCAGTGGGCATGGGTTATTTTCAGGTCATCACACTTTGTGCCAAAGGGCACAGGTTTGAAGATCATTCAGTAGACTTAGACATGTTCACAATGTCATTCGTATATTCTCTAGAGGCATGAGAGCATGCAATGCTGGTAGAATATAAAATTGTATAACCAATTTGGAAATGTTTGATAGTTTCTTTTTTTTAATTGATTTGAGAGAGAGAGAAAGGGGGAGAGAGAAACATCGATTTGTTGATCCACTTATTTATACATTCATGGGTTGCTTCTTTTATGTGCCCTGACAGAGATTGAACCCATAACACTCCAATCAACTGAGCCAATCGGCCAGGACCTGCTTGGTAGTTTCTTAAAAAGTTAAATATAAATATATTATAGGACTCAGCAATTTCACTCCCAGATATTTACAAAGGAAATAAAAACAAATGTCCATGCAAAATCTGGTACACAAATGTTCAGTGCAGTTTTGTTTGTAATAGTCAAAAGCTGGAAACACCTAAATGTCCAATAAAAAATAAATCAGTGAACAAATTATGTGATATCCATACAATAGAATACTACTCAGCAATAAAAAGAAATAAACAATTGCTGAATGAAAGAAGCCAGACAAGAAAAGAGTACTTATATATAAAAGACTAAGTGACCAACCATATGTCTGTCCAACCGTCCGACCAACTGGCTGGTACATATGGTGCACCCTGGCAATATAAAAATAAATGTTGACTCGTGCATGTGCAATACATATAAAGCTCTCACTGGCGCCAATCGCACGCATGTATTTCGATCTGTCATTGTCCATTGTGAATTTGGTTGACACTTCTATTATAGAGAAAGGGCAAGTAACGATATTAAAATATTTCTTGTAATTAATTTCCTTTCAATGTGCATGAATCCGTGCACCAGGCCACTAGTATACTGTATTATTCCATTTATATAATTTTAACATTTTCAGCTTTATTAAGATACTAGAGGCCTAGCACGCACAATCGCATGGCCCCACACACACACACCTGCCGCACTCGCAGCCGGGCCTGCCTCACCGCGCCCTCCTGCTGGCCACCCCACCCGCCCATCAGCCACCAGCCTTGCTGTGATTGGAGCCTGTGGGCTGCGGGGGAGGGCCTGAGAGGTGCTCCATGCACCTCATGGTGACTGGTTGTTTGGTCGTTTTGGTTGTGACACCTCTTGGCCTTTTATTATTATGATAATTGACATATAACATTGTGTAAGTTTAAGGTATACCACATAATGATTTTATATATGTATATATTGTGAAATGATTATCATAGTAAGGTCAGTTAACACATTAAAGTTATGATTTTTTTTGTGGTAAGAACTTTTAAGATCTACTCTCTTAGCAACTTTTAAATATACAATGATTGTTAATTATAGTCACCATACTGTACATTACATTCCTAAAACTTATAAATAGAGGTTTGTACCCTTTGACTACCCTCTCCATTCCCCCTCAACTAGCCCTGGCCTCTGGCATCTACCAATCTGCTCTCTGTTTTTATGAGTTTATATTTTTTAGATTTCATAGATAAGTGAAATTATACAGTATTTGTCTTTGTCTGATTTATTTTACTTAGCATAATGCCCTCAAGGTTTATCCATGTTGTCACAAATGGCAGAATGTATTTCTTTTATAGCTGAATAATATTCCATTGTATGTGTATATATAACACCACATTTTCTTTTCCATTCATCTATTGATAGACACTTAGGTTGTTTGCATGTCTTTTTTTAGCCCACAGGCTGACACTCTATCCACTGAGCCAAACACACCATGGCTGTTTGCATATGTTGGCTATTGTAAATAATGCTGCAATGAACATGGGGGTATAAATATCTTTTTATTGTTGCTAATCCTCACCTGAGGATATTTTTTCCATTGCTTTTTAGAGGAGTAGAAGGAGGGGTAGGAAGGAGGAGAGAGAGAGAGAGAAATATGACAGATTGATTGGTTGCCTCCCCACAACAAGGCTAGGGATCAAACCTGCAACCCAGGTGTATGCCCTAGACCGGGAATTAAAACTTCGACCCTTCTGTATGTGAGCTGACACTCCAAACCAGGGGTCCTCAAACTACGGCCCGCGGGCCACATGCAAATATAAATATTGTATTTGTTCCCATATTGTTTTTTTACTTCAAAATAAGATATGTGCAGTGTGCATAGGAATTTGTTCATAGTTTTTTTTTAAACTATAGTCCGGCCCTCCAACGGTCTGAGGGACAGTGAACTGGCCCCCTGTTTAAAAAGTTTGAGGACCCCTCCTCTAAACACTGAGCCAGGTGGGCCAGGGTAGGGGGTGGAAGTGCTGCTTTTGTGCCAGTGCCATACTGTTTTGATTATTATAGCTTTGTAATACAGTTTGAACTCGGGAAGTTGTAATGCTCTGTTTTTCTTTGTCAAGATTGCCTTGGCTATTTTGAGTCTTTCGTGGTTCCATACAAATTTTAGGATTGGTTTTCTATTTCCATAAAAATTATAATCGTGATGGGGATTTCATCGAATTATAGATAGCTTTGAGTCGTATGGACATTTTAACAATGTTAGTGCTTCCAATCTATGAACATGGCATATCTTCCCATTTATTTGCGTTTTCTTCAATTTTTTCAGTAATGTCTAAATCCCACTTGGTCATGGTATATGATTCTTTAATGTGCTGTTGAACTTGATTTGCTACTATTTTGTTGAGAAGTTTTGCATCTCTGTTCATCAGGAATAGTGACCTGTAGCTTTCTTTTCTTGTAGTGTCCTTGTCTGGATGTGGTGTCAGGGTAATGCTGGCCTTGTAATGGAGTCCGGGGTTATCTCCTCTCTCCCAAAGTTCTTTTCTAAACATAGTTCTCAAATTTATCTTATTTCTTGGCTTCCATGCTCCTCCATGCCTTTCTCTCTCAACTTAATGGAAAGAAAATTGCTGTTATCTAGAACTATACTCTTGGGTAAGAAGATATCATCTTTAATCTCAATTTTGCCTCCAGGCAAAATTCATTTGGAAAGAATTATTGGGACTTATCATAATCTTACCTCTTCCTCATTACTTTCTAAAATAATAGGCTTTTTCAATCCTTCGATGACCCAAATTTCTCCCTCTTTTTTTTCATTTCTGCTTATAAATTGGCGGTTATTTCCCTAATTCCGCTCTATCTTTGATACCTTGTCAGAGGCAGTCAACACACACTAATATAGGCTCAGCAGGTCTGTCTTCAAGTATTACCAAGTTCTTTATTAATGTGATTGCCATATTTAAGCCTCTTATAACAGTTTCTTACCACCCACCTACCCACAACTGCTAGCCAGTGCCACACATTCTAGACTTTTGTTAAAGCAGCATCTCACTTCAGTAATGGAGTGATAGGAGGTTGGGTTCTGGGACTGATTCAAACCTATGTCTCTTAGATAGGTTTGCTAAATGACTTTAGGCAAAATAGTTTCCCACTCTTAATATCAAGTTCCTCATCTATTATTAAAAGAGGGGGATTATAAATATTACATAAAATAATATATGTAAAGTACTTAGCACAGTTCCTGGCACTTAAAAATTATTTAATATATTTTAGTTATCATATCCCTTCAAAACCCCAAGGATAGCTCCTGCTGGGCTTTCTTTTCTGTCCTGTGTACAACTGCCTACAGCACTCCCCCCGTAGGTTCCCCCACCCTCCAAGAAGAGGGCTTTGTTGAGATATAAGGCTTCAAAGGGCAAAACTGAAGTAGCATATGCCTTGGATGAAATGTTAATTCTTTTTGTTTGTTTGTTTTTTCTAGATTTTCCTGTTTTTAGGCTGCATGTGTTTTATCCTAGCAATTGGGCATAGCATTTGGGAGAGAAAGAGAGGCTACTACTTCCAGGTTGTTCTGCCGTGGAAAGACTATGTCTCTTCATCATTTGTCTCTGCCATCCTCATGTTCTGGTCCTACTTCATTATTCTCAACACCATGGTGCCTATTTCACTCTATGTCAGGTAGGCTTCTTTGATCACTTTGGGTTATAGGTGGAGGAACTGACTCGTAATCCTGATGAATTCCCTAACTACAGTGTAAACTTTTAGAAAGCATAGACTGTGCTCTTTAACCCACGACTTTCCACAGTGCCTGGTGTACAAAACACTCTGAGAAATATCTAGAGATTGCTTAAGTGTTTTCTATATCCAGAATACTGTGTGGGTTATACAAAGAGAAATTTGTCCTGCCCTCAAATAACTTACAATGTAAGCGACTGAATTAGACATACAAGCACATGAAATAACTAGAAAAAAAATACACACAAATTGTGTGATGCTAAAACGTAAACCAGGCTGCCCCTAGTTTATCAGTGAGATAGAGTCCAAACATTCATTTGTAAATCAGTTATTCAAAACTCAGAATCCGTTTTCCCACAGAAACAATGTGGGAAATGGTATACAAGTGTAATTGTGACCTAAGTTCTGCTTCCTTAAAGTTGGAGAGGAGAAGAAGGAGGATGTCTCCTCTCCCCTTTTCATTAGCACCGTGGACAAAAATTGAAACAGTTAAAATAAGTATTTACTCTGATTTCCATTTTTCTATTTTCAACATTTCCTCATCCTTCTTTCCAGATTTCCTAAAACCTGCACTGTGGCATTCCAACCTGAAAAGCACCCTTCATAATTAAATTGTCTTATTAAATTACAAATATTTGTTGAGCACTTTATGAGCCACATACTGTATTAGATGCTAGAGAAACAAACATTAACAACAAGACAGCCCTTTAAATAAACTTACAGCATAGCCATGGAAACAGATACTTAAATAAATAATTATGGTACAATATAAAAAATTATGTAATAGAAATACATATGTGAATGCTATGGAGCCTTGGAAAGGAATGGATTAGTTCTGCCTAGAAAGACTTAGGTGTTACAGAAAAAGATAATAAATTCATAATTGAGAAAAGAATAAAATTCACCAAGCAGAAAATAGGAAAAGAGTATTGCAAGCAGAAATATCAGCATGTAAAAAGTTTTGGAGATTTTTTTTAAAGCTTGATCTGGTCGTAGAACAATGAACAATCTAAACTAAGATGTTAGATAATAGTTAGGATCAGATCCAGGGAAGACTTAATTGTCAAGCCAAGGAGTTTGGATTTCATCCTAAAAGCAGCAAAGATCTTTCTAAGAAAAGAAATAATGAGATTGTTTTTGTTTAGAGAGATTGTGGCTGCTGTTGTGGCTGGTATGGTAAAGGAAGAGGGGGTTGGGTCAGAACAAATGAAGAGAGTAAAAAATGTGGTTCTGAGCACCTCCTCCCTCAAATAAACAAACAAAATCCATGTCGTTCAATGTACCTCAGACAGAGCTACTACTGAAGCAATCTAACCCATGTTAAGTATGAATGATCATAGGAAGAAGGCACCTTGATAGTTTTCACTGTTTTAAAATGAAAATGCTTTATGTTAACCATAAAGAGTCCTTAAGGCATGTTATTTTTCTCTTATTCTCATATCCACTCTGTTACGTCTGAATGTGACAAAGGCAGAAGGGAAAAGTCAGATAAAATGAAGAGAAGGCAATTAGGGGAGAAGCTACCCCACAGGTCAGCTGTTCCTGCCTGGAAACTTATCAGAGGATCAGCTTCTATAAGCTGTTTCCAATTTTCTTTATTTTTTAAAAAATTAAATCTTTATTGTTCAGATTATTACAGTTGTTCCTCTTTTTTCCCCCCATAGCTCCCCTCCACCCAATTCCCACCCCACCCTCTGCCCTTACCACCTCGCCACAGTCCTCATCCATAGGTGCACGATTTTTGTCCAGTCTCTTCCCGCATCTCCCACACCCCTTTCCCCCCAAAGAATAGCGAGTCCACTCTCTTTCTATGCCCCTGATTCTATTATAATCACCAGTTTATTCTGTTCATCAGATTATTTATTCACTTGATTTTTAGATTCACTTCTTGATAGATGTGTATTTATTGTTCATAGTTTGTATCTGTACCTTTTCCTTCTTCTTCCTCTTCTTAAAAGATACCTTTCAGCATTTCATATAATACTGGTTTGGTGGTGATGAACTCCTTTAGCTTTTCCTTATCTGTGAAGCTCTTTATTTGACCTTCAATTCTGAATGATAGCTTCGTTGGG
>NW_006286678.1:5628739-5654847 GCF_000327345.1 Myotis davidii | reverse complement strand
ATAGTGGGAGAACGTCTGTGCTGGAGACACCTGTCCAGGACAAGACTTGCTTCAATGGAGCTTTGGTGGTCACTGAGTCTGCCCCCTGAGTGTGTTCTTTATGGATCTGAGGAGCTGCAATCTGGATGGTCCCACTCTGACCACTGGGCACACTGGCTCCTGGATCTCTAAGGAGGTGCTAATTTAGACTTTGCCTGAGGCTACCCAGCAGGAGCTCAGCTGTGAAGGGATGCAAGCTGCTATGAGGCCTTGGGCCAGCTGCAGTTGGTTAGGTAATTTTCAGATTTCAAAGGGCCAGGCCTTTCATATGCAAAAGCTGGCACACAGCTTGGGCGGGGCAGGGTTCCAGGGGATCAACAGGGTGGAGCAAGCATCTATGGCTGCTCCTCAGTCCTGCCCTAAGAGGCCCCGCTTCTCAGTGTCCCGGTATTCACTGCAAGTACCTCTGAGAAAGCCGCCCTCGAGGTCCAACCAGTGCCAGACAGGCCTAACCCCGTATGAGTCTGGGTCCCCAGAGACTTGCCTGGAACTGGAGTTCAGAGTAGTTGGGAGCTTGAGACTCCCTCTCGATTGAAAAAGACAACAGCGTCCTCAGCTGCCAGCCCTTTCTACGTGCGCCTCCGTACCTCTGCACTTTACTTCCACACCGCACCTCCTCTTAGTCTCAGTGTGCTTTTCTCTTTCCTTCTAGTTGTAGAATTTCCACTCAGCCAGCCTTCCTGTAGTTCAGGATGATGTCTGTTTTGCCTTTTAGTTGTATTTTTGAATTTGTTGTGGGAGGCAGCAATTTCCGGTGTTTACCTATGCCACCATCTTGGTTTCTCCTGTTTCCAATTTTCATTGAACCTTCCCTCCTTCTTCTGAACAACAAAGCTCTGAGTGTCAAGTTTCTCTCTCTCCCTCACCAATGGGTTTACATGACAGCAGCAATAGTCATCTAATGAAGCCTAAGCCTTCTATAAATTAGCTCTTGCAGGCCTTGCATGACTGCAGAAGTTAAAAATTTATGACTTTTTCTAGGTATGTTTTGGAAGAAGAAAGAGTGAAAAGGGAAATACCCAGCAAAAGTAATCAAGTATCTCTGGATCCAGATGGTAATGCCTTGTGTGATAATGGTCAAAGTCAGAATTACAATGGGTTGGCTGGTGGCAAGGGTCCTATGATCCAAGATTGATTGTAAGTTCCCAAGGAAGATGCTCTGATATGATTTTCAGATGCTGGCCCTGGCCTACCACAGGACTAGTAAGGAAACCAGGATAATGTATTTGTTTGTCCTACTCTGATCCAGGACCCTTCTTTTCTTGCTTTCTCCTTAGTGTTGAGATAATAAGATTGGGCAACAGTTTCTATATCAACTGCGATCAGAAGATGTTTTATGCACCAAAGAACAGACCAGCACAGGCTTGTACCACCACTCTTAATGAGGAGCTCGGCCAGGTCAAATATGTGTTCTCAGACAAAACAGGGACCCTGACTAGGAACATCATGGTTTTCAACAAGTGTTCCATCCATGGGACACTATATGGTATGCATGTCTTCTTGTTTTTCCTGAGTCCTAGAGAACTACTTTACAGATTGTTTTCAAGAATAATCAAGCTCTAAATTCACATTTGCCTCTTATTCTCATAGCCTTCTCTATTCACTAGATAAAATGTAAAGATCACTTAGCCCATTCAGTTCTATTCAAAAGTATTTAATTAGTACCTTGTAGATGCAAACCATCATGTTAGACATTGGAAATATCAAGATATACAAACTTATTCTCTATCCCAAGGAATTTCTGATTTCTTGGAATGTTAGTTCACTCTCATATTAAATCAGATAGAGAAATCAGCATATTACTAAAGCTGCTAATTTCTGGATTTTCCCTCAGGCCAATAAACAATCTTGAGAGAAGCCATCAAAGTGTAGTCAGAGTTTGCTCAGTATCTTCCATTTATTTCATGCCTTAATCATAAGCTTGTTTTTATGTGAACATTCATGCCCAGTGCACTAACTAGCAGAGATAGGCAATCACACCTAAAAACCTAGAGCCTATGTGATGTCTTCTGGGATGATGAAAAAACTTTGAAACTAGAGAGATGTGGTAGGTGCACGATATTGTGAATGCACTAAATGCCCCTGAATTGTACACTTTGAAATCATTATTTGTGTGTTACATGAATTTCTCCTCAACTAAAAAATAATTAAAAATTTTAAATTTAAAGGAAAGCTAGCACTCTAATATTTCTTATTACCCCTGTCAAACAAGGTTTATTTTTGGATGAATTGATTTGGGTGAGGATCTTATTCTCTGGCTTATTGTAAGACCATACCATATACTAGATAAGGTTGAAAAGGATCATGGGTGTTTCTGTGGTTGGCCTCAGAACGTCTCCCACCCCCATTCTGTCTGTACTATCGACTGACCTAGATCCTAAACATTCTAGTTCTATTTTCAAATCTCTCCTAGCTAACTTTTCTGATTGGAGGGCTTCCTGAGGTACGAAGTCTCTCATAGATCCAGTGACTAACCGCCAGCCTCACCTCACTCTCACTTAAGGAACAAGAGTTGGGACCCAAGCAGATACCTTCTTCTTACTGTTGGCTTGAGGAAGGAAGCTTCCTGTAGCACTGAGAACTAGGTGGCCTGAGTGGATTCCAGGCAGCTTGACTGCAAGTCTAGGATGATAGAAACAAAAGAAAAAAGCTTTTAAAAATCCTCCTTTAAATTACCATATAACCCAGTCACTTCATTCCTTAGGTATATACCCCAAAAAATTGAAAACAGAATTCAACCAGATAGATATGTTAGTGTTCATTACAATACTATGCATAATAGCCCAATAGTAGAAACAACTCCTGTGTGCATAAACAGATGAATGGAAAACAAATTGTGGTATATCCATACAATGGAATGTTAGTCATAAAAAGTAAAGTCAACAATAAAAAAAGGTAATGAAGTTCTGACACATGCTACAACATGGATGGTCTTTAAAACATTATGCTGAATGAAATAAGCCAGACACAAAAGGAAATATTGTATGATTATTTGTAATATATAGAATAGGCAAATTTATAGAAAGTACATTAGAAGTTACGTAGGTCTGGGAATAGGGAGGAATGGGGAGATTGTGTAGGATGCTGGAAAAGTTTTGGATATATAATAGTGATTGTTGCACAACATTATGAATGTAATTAATGCCACTGAATTGTACACTAAAAGTGTTTAAAATGGCATATTTTATGTTATATATATTTTACCACAAAAAAAACAACAACACATTAAACTGTTCTTTAAAACCCTTGTCAAGTCTCTGCTCTTTTTACTTGCTAACAGGTGCTGTCTATGACAGGTTTGGACAGAGGGTGGAAATCTCTGAGGTGAGTGATTACAGTTCCCTGTGACAATGCATATGAGAACTGAGTGAGGCCTTGGTATACAATAGCATCTTAACACAAGTTGGGAGTCCCTTAGTCCCTGAAATATTAAAGCTTTTATTGGCCCCATAATATTAGAAAGCATTATATAAATGACCTATGTTTATTTGAGGAGATTTGGGTTTGTGTTTTAAAATGAAAATGGCTTTATGGGAGGGTGGGGGGGTATTTCTGTTAAAAAAAAAATCTGCTCAATTTTAAAAATTTCAAACAATACAGAAATCTCTGAAGAAGAAAGTTAAGATCATTTAATCCAGTTTAGGTAACCAATGTAACGTATGCTTTCCTATGTATACACATATATATAAATCTAGATATGATAGATAGATGATAGATAGATAGATAGATAGATAGATAAGAAGAAAGAGAGAAAGGGAGGAAAGGAGAAAAGATCATAGCATACAGGCTATTTTCAGCCTCTTTCTATTCACTTAACACTATATTGTGGTCCTCTTTCCACGTCATTAAAGTCTGCATCGTCATTTTGAATGAGTGTTGTATCCAATTGTATTGATATACCTTAATTGAACAAGACCTATTTTTATTCCATTTTGTTTTGCTATTATAAACAGCATTGTAGTAAACACCGATGCACACATTTTTGTCTCCTCTTCTGATAAATATGTCATTGGAATAAAGTCTTAGAAGTGAAATTGGTTGATCAAAGGGTAGCCACATTTTAATATTATCATATTGCCCTTCAGATAGATACATCAAAATATAATCAAAATATAATATATGAAAATTCCTTTCCCCCCCATCTTTGTCAATACTGGCTATTAACAGTGTTTTAATATTTAGAAATTTAATGTGAAAAATGATATCTCATTTAATTTACCTTTCTTTGATTACTAATCAGGTTGAACCATTTTTATGTTTATTTTCCTTCCCGATCACTTTATTGCCCATTTAAAGTTATTTTGTGAACTGCGTGTTCACATACTAATGCAGATCAGCCTCATGCCTGCCTCTTCAGTTTATCTCTTATCTCTCACCAGCTTCTAATTTTAAAGAATGTGCCAGTACAAGAACCCAATTCTAGAAAAGCCTCAGCAGATGCTATATAATGATTTATCTTAAATTACTGAACCCACAAACTTCCCAGAGTTTATAACTGTGGTTGGCCAGGTCTAGGGCTTGGCATTGGACCTGACCATATTTCCTTACTGCAATGGCAAAACTCTTTCTATATGGGATATAGGAAAAAAAGCCCATATAGCTCACTACAAACTCCCCTTACCCCAACATAGCATCAGCAGGACAACTGTGTCTGTACTTAACATATTGGATCCCAGCCCAAGTAATACCACAACTACAAAGAACTGGAGAAATATCCTTGCGAGTTCTAGTATGGACTCGAGAAATCTGTTAATATCACACTCCAGGGGATGAAAGAGCCTAGGGTCAAATTAAACCAGGAAAAACACATGTTTACCCAAGGTGGCTACCAGCAGCCTCGCTGAAATGGAGAATGAGAAGCATGTCTATCTATAGGAACCAAGGTCATAGCCAGGAAAATGGTAATTAATATTCAGTCCAAAGACTGAAGCAAAGTCAAGGACCATGTGTCAGGTATGCTGGCAGGTCAAGTAAAATGGTTTAAAATGAAATCTGAAACAAGTGGTATGTACTGAAGAGTCCTTGCAATGCAGGCTTGCCTCTGTCTTGCAGTATTCTTCTCTAGCGCCCTTGTGGAGTTAAATCAGAATAATGATGTAACAGTGACACCACTGACCTGATACCATAGTGATATCAGAATTCAGTTCTATTCCCAGCTCCCCAAATCAGGCAGAGGACAGCCACAGACAACACTTTTTCCAGATACCATTTACTAATAGTGCACAGTTACCCCCTCCTGTCCTCAGGTTTGATTATCATGGATTTGGGACTTGGAAGAATAGAGACTGAAGCTGGCCATTGATCATTTGGGGTAACTGAGGGAGAAAGGGATTAAGAAGGGTCTGCCAAGCAGTGCTCAGCTTGTCTCCTGTGGGATGAATCTTCCTGGCCCAAATGAATGGGTGGTCCAGGTCAGAGCTAAAAAGGCCTTAGGAACCAGCACTGGGTCTCCTCCATTTATCTTGCTTTTCTCTTCCCATCTTCCTAAGCGTTCTTATCACGTTACAGAAATTGCTCCCAAATTTACCTTTTACAAAGTGTCAAGCTGCTGCTGAGAAGTTTGTTCTGGCTTATGTGTTCCAGAAAACAGAAAAGGTCAGCTTCAGCTACAACGAACTGGCTGATCCTAAGTTTTCATTTTATGACAAGACGTTGGTGGATGCAGTAAAAAGGGGAGATCCTTGGGTGCACTTGTTTTTCCGCTCACTCGCATTGTGTCATACTGTCATGGCAGAGGAGAAAGTGGAAGGTGAGAAGGGGCCCGAGGCCTCACGAACTGAGAATATGTAATAGAGTCTAGGCTGGTTGGAGGTGGGGGTGGTTCGTTATCTTTCTTAGTCTAAGAAAGAACTTTCTTTTTTAATGTTTATTATTATTATTATTAATCCTCACCTGAAGATATTTTTTCCATTGCTTTTAAAAGAGAGTGGGAGGGAAGGGGGAGAGAGAGAGAGAGAGGTAAGAGAGACACATCAATTAATTACCATTTACATGCACCCCGACCGGGGTCAGGGATTGAACCTATGACCGTACAAAGCACAGACCAATGCTCTGACCACTAAGCAATACCAGTCAGTGCTTAGAAGAACTTTCTACTAGGAAGTCTTACCCAGCAATGGAATGGATAGTCAAAATAAGTAGTGAGCTCTTAGTCACTGGAGATATTCAAGTAGAAAACCATCTCTTGGTCTTAAAGAAGATTCAGTCATTGGATAGGGGTCAGACTTGTTGCTATTTAGGGAGCTTCTGATCTTGAGACTATGTGATAATTCTGTCATAGAGTCCATCTGAATTGTCCCCAAGATCAGTCCCACTGGCTCTGACAAGACTTCCTGAAAGGTGAATAGAATTGTCCTTTTGTTACTTCATAATTTAAAGGTGGCCCCAGTAAGGGACCTGCAGGAAGCAGCCAATCAATTATTCTCTCTCATCAATGATGCTTCTATCATCTCTCCCTCTCCCTTCCTCTCTAAAAATCAATAAAATACATTTTAAAAAATAAATAAAGGTATCCCCACATATCCTAGTTTCTTTAGTAATGAAATACAGGGTGGGGCAACAGTAGATGTGGATATGTGAAACACAATTTATTATTGTTTATCATTTATTATTGTATTATTTTCTACACAAACAACTATAAACCTGCGTTTGCTCTACCCTGAATAACTATATTATCCAGGAATTTATCCAAACCTTTTTTAGAAACAATGAGAAATAACCAATTAAGAAGACTTTTTTCTTACCACAAAAGAACTTAACCAACTGAATAAATCACATCCTTTAAAGTTAATATACTCTTTATATAATACTTCTACTTGATTACTTTACAGTTTTAGAAATTGTTTTCATTTATATTATCTCCTACAATCTTTACAACAGCCCTCTGAGGTAAGCAGAAAATGAAAAATGAACCTAGTTTTCAAGGAAACTGAAGCTAGAAGAAATTAAAGGACTTTTCTAAAACCCTATAAGAATGGCAGAAATGAGATAGGAACCCAAATTTTACATCTCCTGACCCCATGAGCTCCCACCCCACCTCTCCAGGTCTCACATTCCAAAAGCTGCTATTTCTTGAAGCATATTTGGACTTTGTTTACTATACCTTGAATGACAAGGAAATATACTAGAAAATAGTCTTATTGTCCCATAGATATACCTTATAGCTGACCTGAAATTATACTCCCCACCTACTTCATTCACAAATGTAAGACTCTGATTATGAATAACTGTTTTTAAAAATTAAATTGTCCTTCAGAAGATAAGTAATCCAAAATATATCTCAGGTTGTAGTGAAAGAGGAACTAAAAGAAGAACTCAAGAAATGGTCTTGAGTAATATCAGATTGAAAGACTAATTGGACAAAGTAAGTCATTTAGCTTCCCAAGATGAGAGTTTCAAAGATGACAATACTCATTCATATATATTTTTAAATTGTTTATTAAACCATCAATATTATTACCCTCTAGCAGTATTTATTTAAAGTTTGGCCAGTCTTATGTAGGAGCACTTTATGCGGCACCATCTGCATGAAACTTAGGAGATCTGTTGAAAATTCTATTTCTTGGGTCCTCCTCTGAGATGTAGTGATTCTGGATTAGTAAGTTTGGGTAGGTCAAGGAACTTGCATTTTTAACAAGCCCCCTAGGCCATCTTTATCCATTAAAGATGGAAAATAATTACCTATGTCTTCGTTCATCTGTATACGTTGCATGTACCTCTGTAATACTAACTCAGGTCTGTGAAGTGAGTTGAAAATATTGGAAAGAAAACAATTTGACTTGTTCTATACAACCGGGCCTTTTAGGGCCAAACTATGAGGAATTTTTAAAGAAAAATGTCCCCTCTTGGGCGCCATCTTTATGTGAACCATTTGGAAGACAGTGTTACTTGTGGGTGTACTTCAGTTGCACCTCTCTGGGCTTTGGCTGCTCTCTTCTCTCCTGCCAGGTGAGCTGGTGTACCAGGCTCAGTCCCCAGATGAAGGTGCCTTGGTTACTGCTGCCAGGAACTTTGGCTTCGTGTTGCGTTCCCGTTCGCCTGAGACAATCACGGTAGTCGAAATGGGAAAAACCATAATCTACCACCTGCTGGCTATTTTGGACTTCAGCAATGTGCGCAAGAGGATGTCTGTTATTGGTAGGTGGCCCTCCCAGTAGGTCCTCTCTCCTCATTTGTCTCTCATATACTTTTACACATTGAGTCTCTCTTTACACATACGTGTTTTCTCCCACCCACATGCCTTCTCACAGTACCATGCCTCAAATACTAAGGCACAGCCATTTCCACTTTCTCTGTTACATATCTTTATATTTAAACACAAAGGGGGCTTGCTACCATATACAAGGGCCCTTCTTTAGTGTTCCTGAGTAATGCCTTGTAAAAAACCCTTAAAACTAAGATAAAAACAGAGAATAAATCCATAAAGACTGGACTTGGAGTAAGAGGTGGGGGCAGAAATAGAGGGGAAATTTATACTGTCTTTTGCTCAATTAGTTTGGGTCATTCTTCATCCTTGGTCACTACTAGGTGTGAGCCTTAGTATGGAACTCAGACTTGGGAAGCTAAATGTGCATCTGCATCAGTCTTCCACAGGTGATATTTAACCCATGGAAGAACTGGTTCCATAAAGTGCTCTCTCATTCTCACCAGCCTTCACCACATCACTTATCCTGCTATCCCTCAGTGGCCCAGACAAGTTCTTCTCACAGTGGGCCTATATGGTTACTTTGCTTGATTTGCTTATTCTTAGTGAAGACACCTGAAGATCGGATAATGTTGTTCTGCAAGGGAGCAGACACCATCCTTTATCAGCTGCTTCTTCCATCCTGTACACCCCTCAGAGATGTGACCATGGAACATTTAGATGTAAGTGTGTAGGTTGTAGGGGAGGGAAGATGAGGGTGGTTCTGTGTACCTGGATATGTATCCACATGTGTCCCTCTGTTGTGTTTCTATATGGGTGTATATTAGTGTCTGTGTCTCTTTAATTGATGGAAGAATAAAAACTACCTCAATCTGTGGGATTCTCACTGACCACATTGTCAAGGAGATGGATGGCACAGGATCCCAGGAGCATAACAAGATTATGTCGGTGGGACCACTTACCACAATCAGAATAGTTTTAATTCCTGGGTTTGGAGGTCTCATGGTCAGACCTAGAATTTGCTTCAGAATAGGTCTGCTGGTGTGGGAGGCCCCATCCCACCAGCCATAATGAGATCTGATAGTTTTTAGGATATGGAGCAGAAAGCACTAGGCCTGAGCTGTTTAGGACTGTTTGATACCATCCTCTGTTGACTACAGAATTAGAATCCCCAAGGCTATCTCCCCTCTACCTACCCCACTCCACATCCACCCTCTTGGATTTGAGATATATCAGAGAGTGGCTCCAGTGTGCTGGCACTAGAAAGGAAAACTAGATCCATATTCTCTGGGGTTTCTACCCTTCTACCTGGATATATAGAGGGTTGTGGGAATAGGAGAGGGAATGGGATGAGGAAGAGGTAAATTAGAAAGAAGTATTTTAAAAAGGCAATAAGAGAAAATGCTAGTTAGGCCATTTTGGCTTGACTCTATATTAACACATAGTCAGAAGTCAGAAAAAATGGCCAGTAAGCACATGAAAGATGTTTGGTGTCATTAGCCATCAAAAAAATGCAAATCAAAACCATCTCTGGGAAATGTGAAATAACAGTTTGACAGTTACTATAAAAAATTAAACATAGAATTATGTGATCCATCCATTTCACTTTTGAGTATATACCCCTGAGAAGTAAAAACAAGGATTCAGACAGATTGTTGTATGTTCATAGCAGCATTATTCACAATAGCAAAAAAGTAGGAACAACCCAAATGCCCATCAGTGGATGAGTGATAAACAAAATGTGGTGTATCCATACAATGAATTATTTAGGCACAAAAAGAAATGACATAGCCCTGGCCATTGTGACTCTCCATTGGAGCATTGTTCCATACACCGAAATGTTGCAGGTTTGATCCCTAATCAGGGTACATACAGGAGGCAACCAATTGATGTTTCTCTTACATTGTTTCTCTCTCTCTTCCTTCCTCTCCCTCTAAAATCAATATATATGTCCTCATATGAGGATTTAATAAAAGGGGGGGGGAATGACATACTCATACATGCTACAGTGTGAATGAACCTTGAAGGCATGGTGCAAAAAGCCAGTCACAAAAGGCCACATGTTGTATAATTTCATTTATATAAAATGTGCAGAATAGGCAATGTGTGGAGACAGAAAGTAGATTAGTGATTGCCAGGTTTTGGAAAGAAGGGAATGAGAATGACTGCTAATGGGGTTTCTTTTGGGGGTGATGAAAATGTTCTGGAGCTAGATACTAATGATGGTTGTACAACTTTATGGATAAGTTTTTTTAAAAAAAACTTGAATTGTATAATTCAAAAGATTGAGTTTTATGTTATCTACATTATATCTCAAGTGTTTTTAAAATTGGTTGAGCCCAACTGGTGTGGCTTAGTGGTTGAGCATCAACTCATGAACCAAGAAGCCACTGGTTCGATTCCTAGTCAGGGGGCGTGCAGGAAGCAGCCCATCAATGATGTTTCTCTCTCATCAATGTTTCTATCTCTGTATCCCTCTCCTTTCCCTCTTGCTCTAAAAATCAATAAAAAACATATTTAAAAAAAATAAAAGTTGGCTAAGTATCCCACACAGGATGGTTCTTATGTCTTACACTGGTTCCAAGAGGCCACAGTATTTTTTATGGGCTTGTCTGAAAACTCTTATCTTTTAACCTTCCAGAACACACGAATTAGGTTATCTTCTTCAGAGGGGGTCATAAAATGGTTTCAGATCTTTTGACCTGTTTCCTATACCGACCTAACAGAAATCCATAGTGGAGCCTGACTACATTACCATCTATTAACCACTGAAGGTAAACCTATGAGTTAAGCTGCAAAAACATACACATGCAGAAGCATGGTTCTAGGACCTCTGGGACAGGGATCAGCAAACAAGCCATACAAAAATACGTGGCAGTCAGGATTTTGCCCCAGAGCCCTCGTTTGCCCACCAGAAGAGAAAAGTAAAACAGAAGAGATAATAAGAAATACTGTTGACATTGACTCGGGCTGCTAAATTATTTGTTGAAGGGTTAATCTGTCAGTGGCCCTCGCCATTTTGGCTCAGCGGATAGAGCATTGGCCTGTGGACTAAAGTGTCCTGGATTCAATTTCGGTCAAGGGCACATGCCCAGGTTGTGGGCTTGATCCCGGTGGGGTGTGTACAAGAGGCAGCTGATCAATGATTCTCTCTCATCATAAATGTCCCTCCCTCACTCCCTCCCTTTTTCTCTGAAATCAATAAAAAATACATACCTTAAAAAAATAATCTGTGTATTGTTAAGCTTGCCAACTCCTGTTCTCAGTATCCTATGCAAAATCAGTTTCTGCCATATTTTTTCCTTGTTAAGAAGTTTCTAAGATCTTCTCTCAGACTTCTGTTTCATAGCTTCACCTGCCAACAGTACAGAGGTTTACAAGATGGCATTCCTTACATATACTGCCTTATGTTAATTTCACCTGATAGCTAACATCAAGCACTACGGAGTTACACAGAGAACTAAGAGCAAAATATCAAGATGATAAATTCTATTTCTCTTTGCTCTTATAATGCAAAAGTGAATTCTTTTGAAGCTCACTGTAACAGTGATCATGTAGACTTGTTATTCATGTGCAATTCTCAATACACAAAATCTGCTTCTGACCCACGCTCAGTTGAGTTCTACCCTAAACCACCCACATTCTCACCCAGCCCTCCTTGTGACCAGGAGGATACTTCTGCAAGACAGCAAGCTATGGTTAGGATATATCTCAGTGGCCATGGAGCAAAAAGATGCTATTTCACCCAGAAAACACTTCAGCAGTGGCCTCACTAATACTGCTGAGTCAACCAGCTATAGACAAATACCTAATATGTGTGCTATTTGAGATGTTTATTGAATACTTGATGAAGGAAGTCAGAGACAGGAAAATAAAGTGAATGTATGCTTGTCAAAAATAGAAATACCTTTGTTTATAACAACTTTTTTCTTTTTACTCCATTTTCATATTATAGACATCATTAACTTCTCTGTAGGGGCTGAATTTTACAAGAAATAAATCTAGGAGGCGTGGTTTTTCCTATGGTCACATGGCAAACTAGCTAATTACAGATAGAAGCTAAAACTTTCTGTCAGTATTCTCAAACTTTACCCCCTACTAGTACTGCTGGCCCAATCCCTAAGACATTTTGCTGAGAAAGCTCAGCAGTTGCTTTCTGGTTAGGGTAGGTACTTGCCCCATGGTACTAACCATTAAACCCTATTTTGCAGACAGACGGGGCCTGTGGAGTCAGTCTGCCGCTCCCTGGACTTAGCCCTAACCCAGCCCAGGTCCACTCAGTGCACATACGTGTCTTCCAGGAATTTGCCAGTGAAGGCCTGCGCACCCTTATGGTGGCCTACCGAGAGCTGGACAAGTCGTTCTTCGGCGCCTGGTTCAGGAAACACAGTGAAGTCTGCTTTTGTTTGGAGGATCGGGAAAGTAAAATATCAAGTATCTATGAAGAGGTCGAAAAAGACTTGATGGTTAGTGGGAGGAAGCCAGGGGCTGACAACGGGGGATGGCGGTCAGCCAACTGAGCAAGGGCTGTGAGAGTGGCTGCCAGCAAAGCAATCGCTCAGGCTCTCTCTGGAGACTGGAGGCTGAATCCAAGCTAATTCAGAATATCCTGGAAGCATGCTTGAATCCAGGGAGAAGTGGAAGTCTGTTGAGAAACGAATGGTTTAGAAGTGGCACACAGCATGTATGACTTGGGCAAGTCTTTTCCCTCTTTGGTCCCTAATACTCTGTGTTTCCAAATTTGATTTCAGCATGTGGTTGAAAAGCTACATCTGTTGAGAGGTGGAGTGTGCTGAGTTTTGTAGTATTGGGTTCCTCAGGCCAGGACAGGGCCAGCTCACTACAGAGGATGCTGAAGTGCCCACTGAACTGTTGGGTAGCACTAAATGCTGTGACTCTCCTTTTTCTTCACTCATTGCTGTCTCTGTTCAAAGCTCTTAGGGGCCACAGCCATAGAAGATAAGCTGCAAGATGAAGTACCTCAGACCATCAAAACGCTGAACAAAGCCAAAATTAAAATCTGGGTTTTAACTGGAGATAAGCAAGGTAAAGGGGAGTACCTCACCTGGCCAATCATGTCCCCTATCCACCTTAGCCATTTCTTCCTGTTGTTTTTTTTCTTATTCATTTATTTGAAAAATACCTTATAACCCAGGTCAAGTCCATTATTAGGACAATTCCAGTCTTACATACAATTTGCTAACTACATACTTTATGCTAGTTGCTGTATTAGGCAGAGGACACAGCTGTCTGTCATCCAGGAGCTCACAAGCTAAAAATTCTAGAGTTGTCTTTGACTATACCCTCTCTGTTGTTCCAAAGATTCATTCTCTCACCATGTCTCATCAGTTCCTCTGAAAATCCTCTTGGCTGTATCACCACCCTACTTCGGCCTTTGTCCCCTTCTGGCTGAACTTCTGCAAAAACTTCTGAACTGGTCTCTGTTTCTTGCCCTTATTGATTTTAGTATAACCTACAAACAACCTAAAACATTCTACTTTTATGATGTTACTCCTCTGCTCATGTCCCTACAGTGGCTCGACGTGGTAGTTGGACTCCACTGTCTGGCCCTGCAGACCTTGTTAATCGGTTGCCTACACATCCTTAATCTCCATCCTAATGCGACCATTATCTCCAGTATGTCCCAAAACAAATGAATTTTCCTCTAGCGCCTCTGTTGGAATTGTTTCCCCATTTGAAATGTTTTTCTTCCCCTAGACGTCTTCTTCATCCTCAAAGCCTTTCTCCAAGAAAGTTTTTCTGACAATTGCAACTCTCCTCTGACTATTAATACCACTTTCAGCCAGGGTTCAGGACTTAATTTTTTTCTTGAGTATGAATTTATTCTGAATTTCAGATTTCTTGATGTAAAGGAAAGACTACAACCTAAATATCTCAGTCTCTCATAAAATCCAGCATAGAAATGTGCACAGTTCTGTACCCTGATTGCCTGGAGAAGTGGATACAAACTGCAATTGCTTTAAGAAACAGGAAGGCTTTGTAGAAAAGGCTAAGCCAGAATAATTCTAGTTATCAATAAGTAACTCAGAGTCTCTACCTAAAGTAGACAGTCTTCTGTGTATGTTTGAGTATGGTCTCCGCTGACTCGTGAAAAATGCACTTTGCATCCACGGCAAATGTGGACAAATGGGCTCTGTAGCCCACTGTTAGTGTCTGTGTAACTGTACACTGTGAAAACACCCTGTTCTAGTCAAAGTGTGACCTGTGTTCCCCCTTCCCTGCAGAGACTGCTGTGAACATTGCCTATGCTTCTAACCTATTTGAGGATGATATGGATGGGCTGCTTTTCGTGGAAGGCAAGGATGATGAGACTGTTGAAAAAGAACTCAGGTATAGATCAGAGAGCTGCCACAGCCTGTCCCTGGAGTTCCCAAGAGTTCCCACCTACCTCCTCACCCAATATGACCCCCACACTACCAGAAGGAATAGAAGAGAAATGGAGGAAGGGAAAAACAAAAAACCTAAAGTATTTGAGAGAATTTTGTGAACAAGCATAGGGTTCAAGAGGCTGAAGTGTGGGGGTGGGGTGGGGAGGTGAAGTGTGGTGTGTGAATGGTCAGGGACCTAAGGCAGTGGCAGGTCTCAAGTCGGGCGTCCTGGCTGGTGCTTTTCAGAGGTTCTATGTCCATCTTGCCCACTTTCACTCTGGGGCACATTTTCCTTCCTAAGTTCTGGGGCTTCAGGTCAGACACTGACCACTCCTCTTGGTTTTCAGGTCAGCATTGTACAAGATGAAACCTGAGTCTCTACTGGATTCAGACCCAATAAACAGTTACCTGGCCACGAAGCCCAAAATGCCCTTCAGGATACCTGAGGAGGAGCCCAGTGGCAACTATGGCTTGGTCATCCATGGCTACAGTCTGGTGGGCAACACAGAGCTACAGCTCTGTTCTCTTCCCCCAAGGAACTTGTTTCCTAGGACCAGCCCACTTCAGGGAAATTTCAAGACCCACGAGTCACCCCATTCCCCCTCCTTTCAGGTGCCCTTGCCTGACAAGCACCTTTCCCAAGCCGCCTCTGGGCAGGAATAATGAGGGCAGGGGAAGCCAAGAGCACATTCCTTCCTTATCCAAATTCTTTACTACTGATGTGGCCTGTCACTTAGCGGGATGGGGGAAGTGAGCAGAACCAGGTCCTCCAAAAAGAAATATGGCTTTATAGCCTAGTCAACTGATTAGACCCAGTGAGACCCTGACTGGTTTCCTGCTGGAGGCAGGGTCAGATGTGAGGGTGCCTAGAACCCTTGGGAGTAGAGCACCTTGGAAACAGGTGTGCCTGACCTCTCTCTGTAGTACAGGAGAGTATGGAGGGGAGGGGAGGGGCCTAGGAAGGTCCTGTCCTGAGAACCTTTTTGGGCAGCCTGAAATGTGTGTGTGCCCTGGTGCTGCAGGCCTGTGCTCTAGAAGGGAACCTGGAGTTGGAACTGCTGCGAGCAGCATGCATGTGCAAGGGGGTGATCTGCTGCCGAATGACACCCCTTCAGAAGGCCCAGGTGGTGGAGCTGGTGAAGAAGTACAAGAAGGTGGTGACACTGGCCATCGGGGATGGGGCCAATGACGTCAGCATGATCAAAGGCATGTGAGCCCCCAGGCTTGCCCTTTCCTTCCTCAATTGGCAAAACTGATCTGGGTGACACTATGTTACTGGCTTACACTCCTGTATATCATATATATTGTACATTGGTACTGTTTTTCAACTACATTCATGCTCCTCTATACCTGCATTCCCATTTATTTACACATATATACATCAGCCCATACCCAGAGGTATGTATGCACATTTAGATTCATTTCCTTAACACTTATACACATATAGATACACACAGCTCCCACAAGAAACCATGCATATATACACAGAACAGGCTGTGCCACTACCACACTATCTTTCTGAGATGGCATCAAAGCCCACAGAAAGGACCCCTGGACAGAAGTCAAAATCTGTTCCTTTTTAGAAGGCTTTAGGCCTGAGCAAAGTTAGGCTGAAGACAGGCCGCCCAACCATGAAATTAACTGTGAGGCCCAATGCAGGGATCTTTTCCACCCTAAGGCAGTGTTCTAGAGAGCTTGCCCTGACTCCTCTGGCTGGAAGAGAATAGCAGACTCACTGATACTTTGGACCAATAGAAACAGATGGCTGAAACTGGTTTTAGTTTCAGCTGAATGTCGTTAGCCTCCAGCAGCTTGTAGTTCTGTGCGATATGGACAACATCTTGAGGTACTCCAGTCCAGCCTCCCTCCATACAGGAAACATTAGCAGATACTCCACTAGAAGTGTTCTTTCTCTCTCCCCCAGTTTCTAGAATGTATCTGTTTTTTAGGACCTTAGAGTTTTTAATTATCCATTAAGCAATGCAATAGTTTTATGCCAGAAAAATCAATGAATTTGACCTACACTACAACAGACTAATTAAAAAGTTTTAGGAACGTCCATGTTATCTTCTTTATCCAGAAAAAGTCACCTTAGACTTCCTGAAGAACAGTAACAAAGTAATAGATCACTTATTCCTCCCAAAAGTTGGATTTTAGCTGCTTAGATAAATTCAGATAATTAAATATTGTGTTAGATTGGCATCCATCCTGCATTTCTAATTGATTTAAGTGGCTTCAGGAGATATGAAGAAATGTTGACCTCAACATCTGTACAGTAAGACAGAGCCCGGATGGCTATAGTAGGTGCAAAAACCATTCAAGACCATTTCTAAAACTAGGCATGGCAGGCATTCTTGAGCAGCAGCATCCAAAACAGTGCAGATGAAGGAGCTGTTTTCTGACTTGTGGGGCAGTCCACTAAGGAGAAAAGGCTCCACTGAGTGCCATTGTGAGCTGGGTCTAACTGTTTTCCAAATGTAAAATAAGGGATTTGTACAACACGACCTCAGCCTTCCTTTTACACTTTCAACTTCTGTGACTGAGAAGCTTCTGGGGTTTCTTTTGCAGCTGCCCACATTGGGGTCGGTATCAGTGGCCAGGAGGGAATGCAGGCCGTGCTCAACAGCGACTTCACCTTCTGCCAGTTCCACTATCTCCAGCGTCTACTCTTGGTCCACGGCCGCTGGTCCTATAATCGCATGTGCAAGTTTCTCAGCTACTTCTTTTACAAAAACTTTACCTTCACTCTGCTGCACTTCTGGTATTCCTTCTACAACGGGTTCTCAGCACAGGTAGGCGGTCAGGTGGTATTCCCCACTTTGGTAAACTGGGTCTGCTCTGTCATCCCCACTTCAGCCAGCTGAGACTTTTTCTCCTCCAGAGACCAAAGGTCTGACATGCTGCCATCCATCTGTAAAGCTCCTCACCCATGCCCATCCCATCTCCGAACCCTACACTTAACCTTAGATTTCCAAACCCTAATTTATCTGGCCTGGCTCTGATTTGGCCTTGACTCCTACCTTCAGAATTCTCCCATAAGATATTTTCACCTTTTTCCTGACAGAGACCTAGAGTTTCCAAACATATGTAATGGGAGTTTTTTCTTTCTTCCTTCCTATTTTTTTAAGCATTCAAAGTAATCTTTATGGAACAGGCTAAGCCTCAGGAGGCCTCTGGGTCTTGCCAGCAGGCTGGTTATGGTGTTTACCGATAGCCATACTTGGGAACACAGCTTCCCTTTATTTCTCCTTCCCCAACCCCAGAACCCCCTCCAAAAAAAATCCAAAAAAACCCACATACTATTTTTGTTCTAATGATTTTTTTAAAACTATAAGAGACAGTTTATTTGGAACATCTCAGAGGTAGCAGTAGTGAGCCGTAGAAGAAATGGGTTCAGGATCAAGTTATAGAGACAAAAGAAGGGCTCTTGGAGCACCTGGGGGGAGAGGGGAGGGGCAGGGCTTGGGTGTGCTCCAGAGAGCGAGCCCCACTGGGTCCTCCATCCTGAGGGCTTTTATCTGGAGGGGGATTCACCAGCTTTCCAGGTGTGTCTCCTCAGCGTCATGGTCTCCACTGATTGGTTATCACCAGAGCAGAGGGGGATCATTAGTCATGCAGCTGGTCCTGATGTCACCCATAGCATCTGGTTTTGCTACTTTTCTGGCTCTGAAACTGAAACACAGCTGAAGGCTAGATGTCATCTCCAGGGGTTAATAGTTAAGGGAGTGGATGTGCAAGGGCTTGTAGTTTTGCCTGTTGCTAGGCACCATCTACACCTGGCATTTCTACTCAGGAGTCTCTCAAAGATTCCCAAGAGAAACAACCTCCGGAACAATTCTCTTGGGAGATCCCTACTACCTCTGTTGCCTTAGGCTCCAGGAGAAAAGGACTAGTCAGCAGACAGTAGTAGACTTGTGTACCTGCAGTGTTTAACAGAGCAGGTCTGGTTTGTGGGAGGTGTAGGTGTGTGCGTGTATGTGTTGCTGCTGACCTCTTGTGGCTAGTAAGGAAAGGAGCACTCTCTAGGCCCTAGGATGGAGCACCTAGCAGTAGGTTATCCTGCTTGCCAATGTTAGAAAGTGTCCAGTGTTATAGAAGCTACTGAATGCCATAAAGCAGATAAAGAAAAAAGCCCAAGGTTTACATTCCTGAGGGGAATAACTAGCATTCCCTAGCACCCTCTGGATCCTTTCTGTGCAGGGAGGAGGCAGTGCAGGTCATGGTAGGGTTGGTCCAAATCAACCTCATAAGGTTGGCCACAAACAAGCTTGATATAGCCTTGCCTCAGCCTGGTAGCCAGAGTTCTAGGTAGAGTAGGACCAATAGAGACTGGAGTCAGCCATCTCAGATCTGAAATTCAAATCTTACTCTAAATTAGTGTAGTGATGGATAATTGGGGGGGAGGGGTGGCGAGAAAGGGCTGCCTGTGACCTGGGAGGTGGAGTTGGGACTTTGGAGAAGAGTAGAATCTAAGAAATCTCCTTGGTATCCTTCCAGACAGTTTATGATACCTGGTTTATCACTTTCTACAACCTGGTCTACACCTGCCTCCCTGTCTTGGGCTTGAGTCTATTTGACCAGGTAAGACTATCAGCAAGCCTTTAGTCAGAAATGAAGCCCCTGGGCCCTTGAGGGATATTCCCAAGAGTGAGGAGGACAGAAAGAGCTGGGCTCTACAAAGTCAAGTGTAAATGGAATAATTTCCAGAGCAAGGAAGGGGGCTCATCACTGGAGAGGTATCATGGGGTAGAGAATCCTCCTCCACATAGATTAATCATCAGTTTTAGAAATCCAAGCTTTCTTGTGTTCATTTTATCTTTGTAGAGAGTAACATGGAAATTGTGCTGTACAATAATTTGAGTATGTACCAAAGTAGTGAAAGAAAATAGAGTCATTGGGGCAGGACTAGGTAAAGCAAGGGACTTTAAGAGAGGAGAGACCCATACAGAGATAAGGGATAAACCAATGCAGGGAGGCCTAGAAGAGGGTTCTTGAAGGCTAAGCATGGAAGTATGGGTATGATACCTTTGGATTATAGGAAGTCAGCCCAAGGGAGCCATCTGTCCCTGTCAGAAATATCCTGGGCATTGGAGGTCCTGGTGCCCTACCTCTCTCTCTTCTTCTACCTCAACCTCCAGTCCTGGGCACATGGAATAGAAAAGGAGTCTCCAAAGAGAAATAAAGTAGCTGAAAGAGGACATCATGGGAGCATGGTTCTCCAGCAGGGTAGGAAGGAAAATTCTCCATGACGTAGCTGCCAGCCTCAGAGCAGCAAGAGGGATGAGTTGGGTCACTCAGCAGTCCTAACTAGCTTCAGTGGTCTAATTCTAGGGATCCACAACCTCTCAAAACAAGCCCCAAGCTTTGTTACCCAGAGTTTCAGATTTAGGAGAAGAGGATGAACCAATGTCATCCATGTAGAGAATCCTCTTACCTGAGTCACCAGTAGCCATGGGAAGGTGAGAGGCATCACAGAACATAGATACCGCCAATCAACTCTCTGGTCCCCATTGGCTTCCCCCTCTCCTCCCACTGGAACACTTAAAACTGGGGACTTGTATCCCAACTGCCTCCTCCGCCCCAAGATCCAATACTCCCTTCCAGCTATCCCAATCCTAATTGTCTCCTTTCTCAAAGTCCCCAATCCTCAGTGCTCCTAGGTCAGTGATGGTGAACTTATGACACGCTTGTCAGAGGTGACACGCGAACTCATTTTTTTGGTTGATTTTTCTTTGTTAAATGTCATTTAAATATATAAAATAAATATCAAAAATGTAAGTCTTTGTTTTACTATGGTTGCAAATATCAAAAAATTTCTATATATGATACAGCACCAGAGTTAGATTAGGGTTTTTCAAAATGCTGACACGCCAAGCTCAAAAGGTTCGCCATCACTGCTCTAGGTCCTTCCTACCATCTTGACCTTCTCCTAGCTTTCTTCCACCACCTAGATCCTTGCCTAGAGAGTAGGACTTCAAGCAGAGTCTGTAGTCACTGATCTGTCCTCTGGTCCCACTTCTCAAGTAATCCATGAGGAAGCTCCTAGGCAGCTGGCAGCAGGTTCAGTGTGGGGAGAAGCCTCTACTCTGATGGAGATGGGACCTTCCTGAGCCTTCCTCCTTACCTTCTGGTGTTTCCAGGATGTGAATGAAACATGGAGCCTACGCTTCCCAGAGCTGTATGAGCCAGGCCAACTCAACCTCTATTTCAACAAGAAGGAATTTTTGAAGTGTTTAGTACATGGGATCTACAGTTCCTTCGTGCTGTTCTTTATACCTATGGGTACCGTTTTCAACTCAATGCGCAGTGATGGGAAGGAAATCTCTGACTACCAATCCTTCTCCCTGATAGTGCAGACCTCCTTGCTTTGGGTGGTCACAATGCAGGTGTGGACGGTAGTGGTGGGGGTAAGGGCATTGGATGGGGAGGCTGTCTGGAAGAGAGGGAGGGAAGCAAGAAGGGAAGGTGGGAAGGGAGAATCCTCTATTAGAGAATTGGAGAATGGAAGTGGCTGATAGGTCCCAGGTTATAGAATATTGCACATAAGTGGGTGTTTTTCAGATTGCCCTGGAGACAACCTACTGGACAATGATAAACCACTTATTCACCTGGGGTAGCCTGGGTTTCTACTTTTGCATCTTACTCTTCCTGTACAGTGATGATGGCGTGTGCATAATATTACCCAATATCTTCCAATTCCTAGGTAAGGCTCTGTCCAGTGTGTGGCAAGGGGATGGGGGAGGTTAATAAATGTTTACTGAGAAGCTATTACTATGTGCTACGCTCCGTGGAGATAGATAGGAACAAGACATGGCCATTGCCCTAAAAGGACTCAGAATCTAGCTAGAGGAAATATTTTACCTTATAGAGTTTTAAGACATTTTTAATTTCTTATCTAATTTGATCTTTACAAGCATCTTCTGAGGTAGTCAGAGCAAGAATTATTAGCACCATTTTAGAGAAGGCTTTTAAATTTTAAATGACTCAAATCTAGGTCTCCTGGTTCCCAGTCCAGTATTCTTTTCACTGTGGCATCCTGCCTTATTGTCTCCCATATTAATTTCCCTTCTTTCCTCTTCACTCTGATGAGGACAGGGAGAGTATATATGTAGATGTAGCTGGCTCCCACTTCTATCAAGCCATTCATTCCCCCCCCCCAAAAGTCCTCTATCCCACTTTTGTGTCCAGTCCAACGCTCTATGATTCCTATAACCTACCTCCAACTCTCCTGTTCTGCCCAGCCTTTAGAGGGAGACAGAGGCATGTGGATTCACAGTGACTTTGGCTGTAAAAAGGATCTCACTGCAATTCTTTTACATTTATATTATTTCTGAGGAGACTAAACTGTCTCCAAATCAATAACTTCCTTCTTTGGACTGCAGAGGTATCTGAGTTCTGGCTGACAGCCCCTTCCTCTATGCTCTGGTTCAGCCTTTCCCCTCCTGGCTCATTGTTTGCAGGTGTGGCAAAGAACACTCTGACTGTGCCACAACTGTGGCTGAGTATTGTCCTCAGCGTGGTCCTCTGTGTGTTGCCAGCCCTTGGGTACCAGTTTCTCAAACCACTATTATGGCCCTTAAGTGTGGATAAGGTGAGTGAAACGGGGAATCTACTGAGATACCATTCAATTCATGACCCTCTTTGCCTTTGCCTCTGTGGATAAAAACCCTGTCCCCCTGCTCTGGCTATAGGTTTTTGACACAATTCATGGCTTGAGACATCCACTGACATACCCAGTCCGGAGTAAACTGAAAATGACAGGCTCTCGACGTTCTGCCTACGCATTCTCCCACAAACAGGGCTTTGGGCCCCTCATCACTTCTGGCATGTTTATGAAGTCCAAGTGGCCCAGGAAAAACATTACTCATAAAAAGTAGAGAGCCTTAGGGAAACCCCAAAGGAATCAGTCATTGCTCTTCCTCCCTTGTTTTCACCTAACTTAGTAAGGAGGGCTTAGTTACCTTGGGAAAGCAGCATAAACCTGCGCTTCCACCCTCACTCCAGGGCTCAGCCTCTCCATCCCCTAGCAGGCTGTGCCCAGGTAAGGCAAAGAAAGGTAAAGAAAGAGCTCCCAGATATCCGTCAGAGTTGCAGCATTTCAAGAAAAAAGTGACTTTAGGCCTCCCTTCTATCAACTCTTCTAAGTTTTAGTCCAGACAAGCAAATGTGGAAGTAGAGGGCAAAAAGGGGCAGTGTGAGGAAGGGGAAAAAAACAGAACCTAATAACCTGACTCGGGGTCCTGTTTTCCATACTCACAATAACCATTAATCTTGCTAGAGCCCCACACACAGTCCCATTCAGGCACCCTGCTCAGGTTTGTCTGGGGGATTTAGGAAGAGTCTTTTATTGGCCTTGGGTAGCAAAAGGAGGAGACACCTGTGAAAATAATGTTCATAAGAAGCTGAAGGAGAGTATCTGGACCAAAAGAAAAGAAGTGGTTCTTGCCTTAAAACCAGCTCAAAATTTTGCCTTCTCCTCTCTTAGATGCCTTTGACCCAAAAACTGATACCTTTTTGGGCCTCAGAATTGGGAGGAAGAAATTGCAGAGGATTAAATCTTTTCTTGAGGGGGTGTAGCCATAATTGGTGAACATTTGTCTTTATTCCATAAAATTATTTTGAGAAGAAATTGTATTTACTTGGGAAATTGTTTGTAAAAATGTTGGTGGAGCAATAAATTGATTGTTTTTGGAGTGGAGAGATTTGTATGGTCTGTTGGGGCCCCAGGGACAATGACATAGTCCAAGCAATATCATTAAGCCACAGATACCACCACCCTCCCCCTTCAAATTAAACCAGCATTTCCCTTCCCCCCTTTTTCTCTCCTTTTTAAAACTCCATGCCACTCTTCTGCCCCCTGCTGCTAAACTCTTTCTTGACCTCAGTATGACCACAATATTTAACCATATAGCTCTGTCCTCTTAGCACACCTTAAAAGCTCAGCACTAAGTTCCCTGCTCATCCTTCTCTGTACACTTTTCCTGAGTGATTTTATCCAAACTCATGATACATTTACCAACAAAAAGATTCTCAATTCTCTCTCGATCCAAGATCTCTCTTCTGAAATCCAGATCCATTTACTAAACTGACTCTGAAACCCTTCATGTAGTTGAATCTCAGGAAACTCACTCAACCCACCAACCAAGATTTCATCCCAGGATGCTACCGCCATCATTCCAGTCACCCACAGCAGAATAATGGGAATCATCCACTAGTCTTCCTCTAGTCCAGGGGTCCTCAAACTACGGCCTGCGGGCCACATGCAAATACAAATATTGTATTTGTTCCCATTTTGGTTTTTTACTTCAAAATAAGATATGTGCAGTATGCATAGGAATTTGTTCATAGTTTTTTTTTAAACTATAGTCCAGCCCTTCAACGGTCTGAGGGACAGTGAACTGGCCCCTGTTTAAAAAGTTTGAGGACCCCTGCCTAGTCTGATGTCTAATAAGTCATGAGGTCGTGTGAATTCTGCATCTTTATTATGTCTTGTTTTCAGTTCCCTCCATTATTACTACCGTTGCCCTTGTTCAGACTTTAATCATCTCTCACCTGGATTGCTGCATAAACTCTCCCAACCCATCTTCCTGGCTTTCTCCTATCCAGAGCATCCCCAGAGTAATCTGTCTGAAAGGCAAACTTAATCATGTCAAACCCCAGCTTTGCATCTGTTGAGGGCTTCCCAGGTCTTCTGGATCAAGTTAAAATTTGGACATTTTATTATTGGGCCCTCTTTAGCCTTGTCTTTCGCTACTCCCCCTTCTGCATTCTATTTCTGTCCTTCGTGTCATCAATCATGCTGTTCTCATATCCCAAAATGCTTTTCTTCGCCCCCTTCTTCATCTAGCAAACTCCTAGTCACCCTTCAAAACTCAAAATAGTTGGAACTAGATAGAGGCGGTGGTTGAACAACACTTTGTACTAAATGCCACTGAATTGTATACTTTAAAATGGTTAATTTTATGTTCTATGAATTTCACCTCAATTCTTTTTAAGAAGCTCAGATTAGGCATTGTTTCCTCCAAGGGCTTCCCCTAATTCTTCAATATGATTTATATACCTATTCTATTTATTCAATTGCTCCCCTGTGCATACCTCTATCATTGACACTTTTCACAGGGCATTTTAATCATTTATTTACTTGTCTATTCATAGCACGTAATGGGCTTTTAATAAATGTCTGTTGAATGAATGAACAAATGAAAGAATTGAAATCTGCTTCTCTGCCTATTTTTCTCGTTTCCCTAAATAGCACCACCACCCAATAAATACCTCAAACCAGAAACTTGGAAGTCCTTCTGGACTCCTCCCTTGTGTTCCTCGAATCCAATCCACTCTGTTACCAAGTTCCACTTACTCTGTCTTAGAAATGTCTTCAGATCTTCCCCTTCTTATTCATCTCCAGTTCCATTGCTTTCATCATTCCTTGCCTATTACATGGCAACATCCTCCTCTCAGGTCTCCCTGCCTCTGACTCTGCTTCTTTTCAATTCATTATCCACACCACAGAGAACGAGCCTTCAAAAGTACAAATCAGATCACGTCATTTGCCAGTTTAAAATTCTTTAGTGAGTCCTCACAACTTCCCTACCTTGGTGCTGCCTGCCTCTCCATCCTCATACCCTCCTTTCTGCCATACCAAACTATACGCAGTTCCTCCAATTTTCCATTATCTTCAGAAGCCTTTATGCTTTGGATCTTTCTATTCTGTCCTGTTAGTATACATATCTCTCCTTCATAGCTAATGTCTACTGCTCTTCACTCCCGGTTTTGGTCACTTCCTCTGGGAGACTTCACTGACACCCAAGCTCCTATTCGCTAAACCACCTTGTACATTTCCCTTATTTTTACTACCAAGAGTTGAATGTATTTTCATTGTGGTTTACTTCTCTGCTAGGCCATGATGATCTCCTTGAGGGCGAGAACTTTGTGTCATTTTTGTGTACCTATCACCCAGGAGACTGCTAGCACTTAGATTGCTGTTTTTCAATAAATGAGTAAATGAATGAAATCTACCACCTTATTTGTCCTAAACTTGTCTCTACTCTGTTCTTTCAAAATGAATCTTACCCTTTGGCATCTCATTTCCAGTTATACTTTAGGGCCTTTTTTTATGAAACATGGTTACTCATGGTCTCCCACTTAAGAAATTTGTACAAATAAAATTTGGACCAATGATATTCCCCTCAAGCCCCTGAACAACTGGCATTCTCTCTCAGTGGTTTATATAAATCTTGGGAAATCTGAATCAGTCTCTGCTGAGGATCGAACACATTCCAAAGTGAGGTGTGATGACCATGCAAGACTTGCAAAAAGGGGGTCTGAGCCTTGGCCGGTGTACTCAGTGCACCAAAGGAATGTGGGTTCAATTCCCAGTCAATGGCATGTACCTGGGTTGCAGGTTTGATCCCTAGCCCTCCCTTGGGACAGGTATGAGAGGCAACCAATCTGTGTGTCTCTCTCGCATTGATTATTTTCTCCCTCTCCCTTTTTCTGTCTCCTTTACCCTCCCTCCCTTCCACTCTCTCTACAAAAAA
>NW_006286678.1:5622528-5628120 GCF_000327345.1 Myotis davidii | reverse complement strand
TCCCCCTCCTTCTCACTCTCTCCTTCTCTCTTCCTGCCACTCCCTTCCACTCTATCTAAAGTCAGTGGAAAAAAATATCCCCGGGCGAGGATTAACACACACACACAAAAAGAGATGTGCAATGAAAAAACTGTAGCACTTAATCATTTCACCCACCTTGAGAAAAGCGCCAGAAATTCAGACATTAGAGTGAGATCTTTAGACAGACTTGCTAGAGGGCTTTGAGTCCCCCATCCCAGTTCAATTCAAGTTGAGATGGTTTTAAGGAAATTACTTGGAGAGATTGATATGATTAATGTGTTTGGGGGACCCAAGAGAACTCATACCTGACATATCTGGAAAATCTAAAAAGCAAGAGAACAATTAACTATTTATTCTCTGGCAGAGCAAGTCAAGGTGGCTATGATGAGATTGGCCTAATATTCCCGCTATCTTCCAGGACAAAGGGATGCATGGGTGCTCCCCATAGACCAGATATGAGCCAGATAAGAGACCTTGTAGAGTGTCTTTATCTTGTCAAAGATAGCATCTGAAAGCCTGAGGAGACCTCAGCAGAAGGAAACATGAGATAATGCTGATAAATGCTTACAGATTTCTAATTAGATAGAAGGTTGCCTGCGGGTGGGGTTGATTTTCTGTGAATGGGGCATGGAGTAAATTATATATATATATAATTTTTATTGATTTCAGAGAGAAAGGGAGAGGGGAGAAAGAGCTGGAAACACCAATGGTGAGAGAGAATCATCGATTGGCTGCCTCTTGCATGCCCCACACTGGGGGCTGAGCCCACCACCTGGGCATGTGCCCTAACTGGGAATTGAACCGTGACCTCCTAGTTCATAGGTTGACAACCACTGAGCCACTCTGGCCAGGCAAATTTTCTATATCCTGATTTTGAGGTGGTTACATGGGTGTATACATTTGTCAAATCTTATCAAACTATACACTTAAAATCTACATTTTATTGTAGATTATACTTCAATAAAATTGATTTTTTAAATGCCTAGAGGTTTCAAAGGAGTTGTAAAGCGACCAACTATGTCATACTGTCAACAATAAAAAATATTTTGTAAGTAGATAGTAAGTGAATCGACTTTCTACAACTCTGAAATTAAATTTTTATATAAGCACAGGAAAATAATTTTACTCTTATTAAACTTTTATATATATTATGAACAAATATTACAAGCTCCTTAAAAAAAAGAGTGTAGGTATTTATTTTTCTTGGTCGAGCTACAGTGAGCATTATAAACTAATAGATTTTACTTAAAGAGAATTGAAGTTTAAAACAAATAAAAACCCCAACTAACTGACAATGATAGTCTTTAGAGTCTATGCATGAGTAGCTATAGGACAGCAGAAGACTTCTGGGAAACTGGAGGAAAAGAAATTTTAAAATGTTTTATATAAGCTATTAAAATAGCTGGCTACATAATCCTTTATATTTAGAAAATGTGATTTTATTAGTGAACACTCTAATAGCAATGATTTTAAAAAGGCTATTTTTCCTATTGATAAAAAAGACAAAGGGAATAAATTCACCCTCTTTAAAGTAACTAGATATAGGAGAAATCTCCACCAACAGGGAGGGACTCTCTGAAAAACCTCCGAAAGGGCTCCTTGAGAAAGAGTTGGCTTTAGATATCCGCCAAGCACTAAAATTAGTTTGTGATACGATTAGTTGAGTAAGATCCTTCCTCATCTCTTCTCCTTCCACCATGCTCAAAATCTGGAGAAAGAGAGTTAGCAAGCTGGGAACAGGAGAAGAGGTAGTGGGAGAAGGTAGACATCCAGGCGCCACCCCCATTTCCCACTCAACATGCCATTTGCAGTAAGGCCAAGATGAAAATGGGAAAAGCCTATATTTTATTTATTTATTTATAATCCTCACCCAAGGATATTTTTCCATTGATTTTCAGAGAGAGCGGAAGAGAGAAGGAGAGACAGAGAGAAACATCGATGTGAGAGAAACACATCGATGGGTTGCCTCCTGCACGCGACCTCACCAGGGCCGCTATATGTGTCACAGCACCAGAGTTAAGTTAGGGTTTTTCAAAATGCTGACACACCGAGCTCAAAAGGTTCGCCATCACTGCTCTATCCACTGAGCCAAAATAGCTAGGGCAAGCCTTAATTTTAAAGTCTGAAGTTTAAAAATTATTTCACTAGTCTGGCCTCTTTAGTAAAGTTTCATTCCTGGAGACAGCCCCACGAGGGGCTTTCTGAAGCTGGGTTGGTCCTCCTTACATCAAGTCCAAGTTTACATGGGCAAGGTTTACACTTGTTCCTCATCTGCAGCCTCAGGAACAAGGAGAGATCACAGGACCATGTGGTTCACCTGAACCTTTTTCTTTAAGAATTTGTGGGGAAAATAACCTTATTTATCTGCCAGAAACAGGAAAACAAGGGAGCATTGTCCTAGCCCCAGCATTTCCCTGCAACTGTGGCCCCAAGTCCTCTAAGATACATGCAAAGAGTGTTGGAGAAGACTCAGCATTTGGAGCATCCCGGAGTCATCCCAGACTATTGGCTCTACTCTACCCCCAATCCCAACCCCCAATGACACATTTCATTAAAGTCCTACAGATTCTACACCCTAAACTCTCTTGAATCTGTCTCCTCTTATCTAACCCCCCAGCCACTGTCCTAAGTCAGGCCCTCTCACTTCTCATCATAATCACCTAACCGGCCTCTTTACTTTCCTTTAATTCAATATTCACACTCCAACTAGAGTGGGATTTCCAAATTGAAATTCTGTTCAAAATACTGGTAATAATGCAAGATGTTTCTGCCCATCACAATGCAAATGAATCCTGTTTCCAGTGCTGCAAATTAATTTTGGAAGAAAATAGACATTTCTAGAAGTCAAATCCTCATTTGAACTGATTTCAGTATCTTACTGGTTCCCTCGTTAATTGGTGAGTTTAATATGTGTTTATTTTATATTTGTAGAAGACATGATTTTATCTTTTTGGAAATTACCCCTTGACACAAATAACAGAAAGTAACCCACACTTGCTGAATGAGACTGTGTGAATGGATAGAAGGATGTGTCATCAACCCAGGGCAGGAATCAAGATGGGCTTCATTAAGAAGTGGAACAGGCTGCTGGAAGGTCCCAAGAACCTGGGGGACCCCTCTTTTTGTGTCTTGGCTGGGCTCCTCTTTATACAACAGGCTGAGTCTTCTTAGCAAATAGGATTTCTTTGCTACTCAGGCCATTTGGCAAGTTAAAGATGGTCACACACAGTTTTCAAATTTCCATTATCAGTCTAACCATGAGTCAGGGTGTAGTTCCCTCTCCCCCAAGTCCAGATTCTCAGGGAAGGGATTCTAAGTCTCCATCCGGACCATTGAACTGCACAAATGTGGCTTTTCACTGCTCCCCCTGCTGGAAGCCCAAGCCCTCTCCCCGCTCAGAATTTTATTTCTAAGGTTTGTATTTGATTTGCCATTCCCGCCTCCACGTAAAGCCCTTCAGTGTCTCCACTGCTTCCTGGTGAGTTCCTTAGTATATCACAGGAGGCTCTTCAACATCACACCCCTGACCACTTCTGCTGCGCTCTCTCCATTGCGCCCCACACCGCCATCATATCAGTTATTTTACCCCTTTGTTCTTTGTTCAGGCTGATTCCTCCACACCCTTTATCTCCCACTCAGGCTTTAAACCCCAGGTCACATCACTGCTGTGAGGCCTGACGAGGCGTGACACACAGCGACACCTGCTTTCTTGACTGGGACCCGGCAAGCCTGTGAGAGCCCAGAGCACAGGCACAGTCTCTGACTCTCGCGGAGCATGATACCGAGTGTGCCTCCATAACTACTCGCTGAACGACCCCCTGCCCCCACCTGCCCTTCGCTCGAGGAAGGAGATAGGACCCTCGATGTCTCACACACACCCTGTCCACCATTAGGAGTGGGAAGCGCATGAGTTTTGCTAAGAAGTTATGACACTTGTTAAGAATGGTAACACCAAAAAAAAAAAAGAATGGTAACACAGACTTTATTTAAAGGGGGCCATTGTGATAAGTTTGGGCGCCACTGCAATGAAGTCTTGCAGTGAAGAGACTGAGCTCAACTCAGATCCCAACAAGGACAAGTAGGGACTTATAGCCAAGGAACAAGGGTGGGGGTCAGAGAATGAAAAATTAGTCTTGCGCTAGCCAGTTTTTCTCAATGGTTAGAGCATCGGCCCACAGACTGACGACCTGCAGGTTCAATTATGAACAAGTGCACATACCTCATTTGCAGGCTCAATCCCTGGCCCCTTCAGGGTGAGTGCTGGAGGCAACCAATCGATGTGTCTCTCTCACATCGATGGTTCTGTCTCTCTCACTCCTCTCTCTTAAAAAAATCAGTGGAGAAAATATCCTCAGGTGAGGATTAACAACCACAACAAAAGAGAAAGAAAAACAGTCTTCATCTACTCAGGCTGTTACAATACTACCAGATTGGGTAGCTTAGAAGCAACAATAACTTTTCAGTTCTGGAAGCCGGAAGCCCAAAATCAGGGTGCTGAGTAGGTTCTTTTCCCCTCAGGTTGCAGACTTCTTGTAGGATTGGTCTAGGACCGTGGTCGGCAAACTGCGGCTCACGAGCCACACGTGAGAGTACCCTAATTAAGTTAATAACAATGTACCTATCTATATAGTTTAAAAAATTTGGCTCTCAAAAGAAATTTCAATCGTTGTACTGTTGATATTTGGCTCTGCTGACTAATGAGTTTGCCAACCACTGGTCTAGGAAGCTCTGTGAGATTTTTTTAAAGATATTTTTATTGATGGAAGAAAGGAAGGGAGAGGGAGAGAGAAACATCAATGATGAGAGAGAATCGTCAATCAGCTGCCTCCTACACGCCCCACACTGGGAATGGAGCCCGCAACCCGAGCATGTGCCCTTGACCAGAACGAACCCAGGACCCTTCAGTCTGTAGGCTGACGCTCTATCCACTGAGCCAAGCGAGCTAGGGCAACTCTTGGGGATCTTCATGAGCACTAATCTTATTCATGTGGGCTCCACCCTCATGATCTCATCACGTCCCAAAGGCCCCCATCTACAAATACCTTTGGGTGTCAGGATTTCAACATATGAATTTTGGACCATAGCACTTGGTCTAACATTCGCGTGGACCACAGCATCCAGACAACAGCAGTTACTAAGAGGAAACGTGAGGGGTAAGGGTTCCTTGCTAGACTGATTCAACAAAACTCTCGCTGACGCCAGCCCAGCGTGGTAAGACATCCAGGTGGTCAAATACTAAGGATGGGGAATCTTCACTAAACTGACTGACCAGGCTCCTTGCTCAGACGGGACTCTTCAAGGCCAGCGAGGGAAGCCCAAGGCCAAGCCCTAGTCCAGCAGAGGACTCAGAAGGGCCTGACCAAAGTTTTGGTCAAAGGAGAGAGCTCTGTCAGTTCCAGATTCTACCAGGGCTGCTTAAGCCTGGCTGGCCCTGGGGTGCTTTCAAAATCATCAAAGCCTAGGCACCTCCCCCCCGCCCCCCCCCAGGGATTCCGATTCAGTCGGTCTCAGCTGAGATGAGGCCTCAGTTCTGCTGCTTTTCCGTTTTCCCCAAGAGCTTCTACCTGGGTG
>NW_006286678.1:5621900-5622304 GCF_000327345.1 Myotis davidii | reverse complement strand
GGGTCAGGGCTGCCTTCGCCCTCACGCCCGAATGACCCCTTAAAAAGGCCCTCTGGCTGCCCCCTTACCCAGCGCTCGGCACCGCCCTGCCCCTCAGCGCCCTCCCCTCGCTCCCTCATCCCCATCCTCCCGGCCGCTCGGACCGTCTGGACACAACTCCTCCTCCGTCCTCTCCTTGACCCTTCAGCTCCACCATGCACGGAACCTGCCAACACCCAGAGCCACCTCTCCCTTTGAGAGTCACCCCAGATCCAGCCCAACCGTCTCCTCCAACTGTCCCCCCGGAGACACCGCTCCGCTGACGCGCGCCCAGGGGTCATCGTTGCGCCCATGCCCCTGGGGCCGGCCTGGGGAGCGCGGGGCCCGCCTGCACCCCGGGACTGCGGTGGGACCTGCACGGCACG
>NW_006286678.1:5618197-5621749 GCF_000327345.1 Myotis davidii | reverse complement strand
TTCTGCTGCCCCGACTGGGCACTGGCGTGGGGCGGCCAGGCTGCCCCCGTGGACCCCGGGGGTGGGGGATGGGAGGGACTGCCCGGAGGCCAGGACCGCGCACTGCTCATCTGTATCCCCAGTGCCCAGGACGGGGTGCGACACGTGGTAGCACTCAGTAAATATTTGATGGAGGATGAATAAATGAATGAGCCCAGTGCAGAGGCTGGGAGCAGAGTGCTTGAGTGGGAAAGGTGTCACGAGGCCCACGAAAGGGTGAACAAGGAAGAGCATTGAGGGAGGAGGGGTGTACTTACAGTGCTCACATTGGGAGCATAAAACGGTATGTCCAGGCTTTCAATTCTTGCATCTAATTTCATTTACATACTGGCTTCCATGTATCAGCTGTTTCCACTTATGTTCTACTTACAGAAAAAAAAGTCAGGCTGGGGCTGCAGACATTTGTATTGGTCAGTGCCTAGGGCAGTGGTTCTCAACCTTGGCTGCACATTAGAATCACCTGGGAATCTTTTTAAAATCCTCATTTCTGGGCCGCATCCTCCGGAAATTCTGTTTCTTTGTTACTAATGTGGCCCCACCCCGTAACAAAGAAACAGCATTTCCCAAGGATGCGGCCCAGAAATCAGGATTTTAAAAAGATTCCCAGGTGATTCTAATGTGCAGCCAAGGTTGAGAACCACCGGCCTAGAGGCTGCCCAGATACTTTAGAAAGAGCTTTGCCCAGGTGAACCACTCCTCTTGCCCAAGACACAACTGCTCCCTCTGGGGAAGAATTCTGGAGGCTTAGCCACAGCCTTTAGAGCTGACTCAGTGTAGCTGGTCAGCGGGTGTTTCAGGACAGGTTGGAGGCATGAAGAACCTTCCTTATTTTACCCTTTAGCTCCTGGATACCCCACCCGGGCCACTACCCCACCCCCCATCTCCGACTAGAGGGATAAACATCGCAGGCAGGCGTAGTGTGACAGATATGGAAGATTCCTAAATACTGCTGAAGTGTCAGCCCATATGGGCCATTTATATCTCAGTAGACCAGAGTCAGACAGGGATTACCGCTAAACGAGCAGTGTCCGTGATAGACAAGAACACGGGCCATTTAAAGATGGAATTCTCAAAGAACAAGAGCCTGGGACCTGTTTCTATTGATTCCTGGGAGGATGACCTAAACAGATTCAGTTTCCTGAAGGTAAGACAGGGTTCAGACCTCCGTTTCGGCCCGGGTTCCATGAAGGAAGTAGATAACACTGCTGAGTGATGAAACAATAGCTAGAAAGTTGTACGAGTTTATACGCTTAGAAGTAGTTGCCTGACTAGTAGTGGCATTATTGTAATTAGGTCTCAGCGTATTAGTAGGTAAAAGTAGTGATTGGGGTTCTTAGGCCGCAGTGATATGGATTATGGGGGAAAAGAGAGATTCCCACCACCTATCCCTGCTATTCTGTTAACTGTGCCCCTTCTGCTGGATGGCCACAGGGCACTTACCACCATTGTTTCTCTTCTGCTTTGAGCCAAAGTCAAAAGCTGATTTCCTCTGATTTTTAGGTTAAGTGTTTAAGGTCCGTCCCCCTTTGAGGCCAGGCCTGTCAAGCAGGAGCCTGGGTATGTTCCCACCTATTTTAGGTTTGATTTATCCCTCTTCACTTTCCCTTTCCCTCACCCTCTGACCCACCTTTATAAGTAAATCTTAGATCATAAAAACCTAAAGCAGGCAGGGGCTTCTGAGCTGGATTACTGGGCATGGTATCTGGAAATAAATACATTTTTTGTAATCAATACATTTTTTTAAAATATATTTTATTGATTTTTCACAGAGAGGAAAGGAGAGGGATAGAGAGTTAGAAACATCGATGAGAGAGAAACATTGACCAGCTGCCTCCTGCACATCTCCTACTGGGGATGTGCCCGCAACCCAGGCACATGCCCCTGACCGGAATTGAACCCGGGACCTTTCAGTCCGCAGGCCGACACTCTATCCACTGAGCCAAACAGGCTCCAGCAATCAATACATTTTTTAAAAGGTTTTTAATTGATTTTTAGGAAGAGAGGAAGGGAGAAACATCAATGTGAGAGCAAGACATCAGCTGCTCCCCGCACTCCCCCTACCAGGGATCAAGCCCATGGGGAGCGGGGAGATCAAACTGGCAACCTTTTGGTGCATGGGAGGATGCCCAACCAACTGAGCCAGGGGGGTAATGAATACACTTTTAATGAGCTTTTCTATTTTCTGCTGTAGGTTCCCCGTTAAGATCTCAGTATCCCCAGAATACTCTGGACTGTGTGACTTATTTTCTCTTTAACTTCCAGTACTTCAGAGCATTGGCAGATACAATACAGGATGCCAAGTTAAATTTAAATTTCAGATAAACAGTGTGTCCTGTATTTTTATTTGCTAAGTCTGGCAACCCTAGTTCATGAGGAGCCTTATGCATTCTAATTTTCTCCAGGACAATAACTCACCCTTTTCTTCTGTTACTCATACACAATGACTGAGCACTCTGTCAAAAGTCACTTGACTGAGATGGCTCATTTCATGTTAGGGTGAGGGCAGGCTCGTAGACATGGTGTCATTGGTCTGTGTTGAGGTTACCCAGAAAACACCCACACAAACATTGGCATATGATGTTGTAGTGCCTGTCAAATTAGTTCATCATTCAAAATGAGCACATTATTTTGAGTGGCCAGATATTAACATTGCTGTGAGAGAGACAGCCATAGGTGAGAGTGAGGCGAGAGGTGGATTCTAAAGGAAAAGTATAACTTACAGCAGAACCTCTCGTTTGCCACATTTATTTTGTGTGTGTGTGTGGTAAAATACAGAGTGTCCCCCCAAAATGTATATAAACTTTAATAGCTGATAGCTCAGCTTTGAAAATGAAATGTATTTTAATAACACTGCCTTTACATTTATTTATTCAAAGTGTGTGTATACATTGTTGAGACACCTATATACATAACATAAAATTTTACCATTTAAGCCATTCTCAAGGGTGCAGTTCAGTGGCATTAAGTACATTCACATTGTTGTCCAACCATCACCACTCTCCATATCCAGAACTTTTTCATCTTCTCAAACTGAAACTCCATACTCAATAAACAATAACTCCTCACTCCCTCTTCCCCCAAACCTCTGGCAACCACAATTCTACTTTCTTTCTCCATGAATATGACTAAGTACTTCATATAAGTCAAATCATATAATATTTATCTTTTTTTATGAAATCTTTATTGTTCAGATTATTACATTTGTTCCTCTTTTTCCCCCCATAACTCCCCTCCACCCAGTTCCCACCCTACCCTCTGCCCTTACCCCCCCATTGTCCTCATCCATAGGTGCACAATTTTTGTCCAGTCTCTTCCCACACCCCATTCCCCCCCAAGAATAGTGAGTCCATTCCCTTTCTATGTCCCTGATTCTATTATAATCACCAGTTCATTCTGTTCATCAGATTATTTATTCACTTGATTTTTAGATTCACTTGTTGATAGATGTGTATTTGTTGTTCTTAATTTGTTTCTTTACCTTTTTCTTCTTCTTCCTCTTCTTAAAAGATCCCT
>NW_006286678.1:5585622-5617457 GCF_000327345.1 Myotis davidii | reverse complement strand
CATTTAGGGCTGCTCTCAGTCCTGTCGCCAGAGGCTCTGCCTCTCAGTGTCCCAGCAACCGCTGCAAACCTCGGAGAGAAAGCTGCCCTCGAGTTCCGACTGATGCCAGACAGTCCTGTTTCTCCCGTTTGAGTCTGGGTCCCCAGAGACTCGCCCGGAACTGGAGCTCAGAATCTGAGACTCCCTCCAGATTAAAAACACCAACTGCGTCCTCAGCTACCAGCCCGCTCCGCGCGTGCCTCTGCACCTTTATATTTTCCACACTGCGCCTCCTCTGAGTCTCGTATGCTGTTCTCTTTCCTTCTAGTTGAAGAATTTCCCCTCAGCCAGTCTTCCTGTGGTTCTGGGCGATGTCCGTTGTGTCTTTTAGTTGTATTTTGAAGTGGTTGTTCGAGGCAGCTAACTCCGGTGTTTACCTATGCCGCCATCTTGGTTTTCTCCCCCATGTAATATTTATCTTTTTGTGACTGGCTCATTTCACTTAACATAATGTCTTCAAGGTTCATCCATGTTGTAGCTTGTATCCAAATTTCCTTCCTTTTTAAGACTGAATAATATTCATTGTATGTATATGCTAGATTCTGTTTATCCATTCATCCATCCATGACACTTGTGTTGCTTCTACCTTTTAACTATTGTGAATAATGCTGCTATGAACATGGGTGTGCAAGTATCTTCTGAGTCTCTGTTTTCTTTGGGGTATATACCTAGAAATAGAATTGCTGGATTGTATGGTAATTCTGTATTTACTTTTTTGAGAAACTGTCATACCATTTTTTATAGTGGCTGTACCATTTTACATTCCCACAGCAATGTAGAGGTTTCCAATTTGTCCACCTCCTTGCCAACACTTATTTTCTTTTTTTTTAAGAATAGTCATCCTAATGGCTATGAAGTGGTATCTCATTATGATTTTGACTTGCATTTCTCTTACAACTAGTGATTCTTAACATCTTTACATGTGTTATTAGCCATTTTTATATCTTCTTTGGAGAAAAGTCTATTGAAATCCTTTGGCCATTTTTAAATTGGTTCATATGTCTATTGTTGAGTTATAGGAGTTTCTGGATAGAAATCTCTTTTCAGACGTGTGATTTGCAGATATGTTCTGTGGATTGCCTTTTCACTCCTTGTATAGTCCTTTGATGCACAAAACACCCCACTGACAAGTTTTAAATTTTAATGAAGTCAAATTTACCTGTTTTTTCTTTCTTTTTTTTATTTTTTTGTTACCTGTGCTTTGGTGTCATATCCAAGAAATCATTGCCAAATTCAGTGTCATGAAGCTTTTCTCCTATGTTTTCTTCTAGGTGTTTTTATACTTGTATCTCTTATGGTTAGGTCTTTGATCCATGAGTAATTTGTATATGCAGTATAAAATAAAGGCCAAATTTCATTCTTTTGCATATGGATCCAGTTTTCCCAACACCATTTGTTGAAAAGACTGTCCTTTCCCATTTCATAAACTTGGCATTCTTGTTGAAAATCATTTGGCCATTTATGCCGGGGTTTATTTCTGGGGTCTCTGTTGTATTCCATTGGCCTATATGTCTGTCTTTATGCCAGTACCACACTCTTTTGATTACTGTAACTTTGTAGTAAGATTAGAAATAAGGAAAATGAATCCTCCAACTTTGTTTTTCTTTTTCAAGATTGTTTTAGCTATTCAGGATCCCTTGAGATGCCATATGAATTTTAGGGTTGAATTTTTCTATTTTTGCAACAACAAAAAATCATTAGGATTTTGAAAGGGGTTGCATAAAATCCATACATTGCTTTGGGTAGTATTGACATCTTTTTAAAATTATTATTGTGGAAAGAACGCATAATAAGATCTACCCTCTTAATAAATTTTTAAGTGTACAATATATTGTTGACTATTAGTATATTGTTTTGCTGCAGCTCTCTAGAGTTTATTCATCTTGCTTGGCTGAAACTTTATACCCATTGAACAGCAACTCCTTACTTCCCTCCCCCCAGCCCCTGGCAATGACAAAATAGACTTTAAAACAAAGGCTATAGTAAGAGACAAAGAAGGACACTACATAATGATAAATGGAGCAATCCAATAAGAGGATATAACCCTTGTGAACATGTTTGCACCCAACATAGGAGCACATAAATATATAAAGTAAATCTCCATGGACATAAAGGGAGAGGTTGACAGGAATACAGTCATAGTAGGGGATTTTTTTGAATCCTCACCTGAGGCTGCATTATCCTAATTCTAAAACCAGATAAGGACACTACAAAGAAAGAAAATTACAGGCCAATATGCTTAATGAACATGGATGCTAAAATTTTGCTAACAAAATATTAGCAAACCGGATCCAGCAATACATTAAAAAGGTCATACACCGTGATCAGATGGGATTTATTTAGGGGATACAAGGTTGTTATAGTATCTGAAAATCAGTAAATGTAATGCGTAAAGAAAATGAAGGATAACTATCACATGACCATATCAATAGATGCAGAAAAAAGCATTTGATAAAATTCAGCATCCATTTGTGATAAAAACTCTCAGCAAAGTGGGAATAGAGAGAACATACCTCAACATAATAAAGGCCACATATAATAAACCCAATTTTAAAATGGGCAAAGGACTTGAATAGACACTTCTCCAAAGAGGATATACAGACGGCCAATAGACATGAAAAGATGCTCAACACCACTGATCATCAGAGAGATGAAAATTAAAACCACAATGCGATATCACCTCACCCCTGTCAGAATGGCTATCACCAGTAAATCAACAAGTGTTGGCGAGGATGTGGAGAAAAGAGAACCCTCATGCACTTTTGGTGGGAATGCAGATTAGTGCAGCCAGTGCAGAAAACAGCATGGTGTTTCCTCAAAAAAAGTAAAAACGGAACTGCTTTATGACCCAGCAATTTCATTTCTGGGAATTTATCCAAAGAAACCTGAACCACTGATTTGAAAGAATATATGCACCCCTATGTTCACTGCAGTATTACCTACAACAGTCAAGATTTGTAAGCAGCCCAAGAGCCCATCAGTAAAAGAATGGATAAAACAGCTATGAGAGGCATTTTTACAGTTCTGCTAGAGAATTTGGGAAGAATTGGGGACAGATACATAGAAAATTAAACAAAAAAAAAAGCCAAATATTAAAAGTTATAAATTAGCTCTAGCCGGGTTGGCTCAGTGGATAGAGCATAGGCCTGCGGACTGAAAGGTCCCAGGTTCGATTCCAGTCAAGGGCATATGCCTGGGTTGTGAGCTTGATCCCCAGTTCGGGTGTGCGGGAGGTAACCATTGATCTTACACTCTCATATTGATATTTCTCTCTCTCTCTCTACTCGATCCCCAATAGGGGGCGTGTAGAAGGCAGCTAGTCAATGATTCTCTCTCAGCATCGATGTTTCTCTCTCTCTCTCTTCCTCTCCCTTCCTCTCTGAAATCAATAAAAATACATTTTAGAAAAAAGTTACAAATTATGTAGTAGTAATAATGATAAGGATCCACAGATTATCAAGTCATAGTAAAAACTGAACATTAATTCTATCAGAAATTGTGGGTGTAAAAATGCTAATGTTGCCCTGACCGGTTTGGTTCAGTGGATAGAGCGTCGGCCTGCAGACACAAGGGCCCCAGGTTCGATTCCGGTCAAGGGCATGTACTTGGTTGCCGGCACATCCCCAGTAGGGAGTATGCAGGAGGCAGCTGATCGATGTTTCTCTCTCCCTTCCTCTCTGTAAAAAAATCAATAAAATATATTTTTAAAAATGCTAATGTTTTGTCTTTCATACTAGGAAGTCAAAAGAATTTTAAAATCAAGAAATAATTAAGCATATTATTTATAAACATGGACATAAATGCTAGATGAGACAGTTAAAAGATTTGAAAGTAATGGTCTCTGGAGAACAGGACAGGGGTGGAAAGGAGTAGAGCTGGGAATTTTTTGTCTTCATAAACTTTAGAGTACTATTTAACTTTGTAATCAATCATGTGCATATATTAATTATTAACTTAAAAATCCCCTGACATCATATTACCCTCTAAGTACTGTCACATTTCTCTATTCTAACAGCCAATCTTCATTGGCCACCCGCTCTCTGTTCTAGTCTACATCCACTTTTTTTCAATTTATTTTTTAATGTTTTTAAATTGATTTGAGAGAGAGAAAGGGAGAGGGATAGAAAGATAGAAACACTGAAGAGAGAGAAATGTTGATCAGCTGCATCCTACTGGGGATTGAGCCTGCAACCTGGCCATGTGCCCTAACCAGGAATTGAACCAATGACCTCTTGGCTCATGGGTTGATACTCAACCACTGAGCAACACGGGCCAGGCTATATTCACTTTTTTTTAATTTTATTTTATTGATTTTCTACAGAGAGGAAGGGAGAGAGATAGAGAATCAGAACCATTGATAAGAGAGAAACATCGATCAACCGCCTCCTGCACACCCCCCACTGGGGACGTGCCCACAACCAAGGCACATGCCCCCGACCGGAATCGACCCTGGGACCCCTCAGTCCGCAGGCCGATGCTCCATCCACCGAGCCAAACTGGGTAGGGCTATATTCACTTTTGTACACTCTCCGTTCTAACTTCATTTCTTACCACTCCCCTGAAATTGTTTACGTCAAGATCACCAGTGAACTCTCAGTTGTCAAATATGATGGTCACTTTTAGCCACACTGGCTTTCTTTCAGTTTTTCTAAGATACCAATCACTTTCCTGCCTCAGGGCTTTCAAATACTGGTATGTCATTCCCTCTGCCTAGCCAGTGGTCGGCAAACTGCGGCTCTTTGGCCCCTTGAGTGTGGCTCTTCCACAAAATACCGACTTCTGCGCATGGGCCACGAAGTTTCAATCGCACTGTACATGCGTGCCCGCACGTGGTATTTTGTGGAAGAGCCACACTCAAGGGGCCAAAGAGCCGCGGTTTGCTGACCACTGGCCTAGGCTGTTGTTCCCCACTCTTCTCCTGTTTAACTTCCTTTCAACTCACCTTTCAAGGCTCAACTTAACCATCATTTTATAAGTCCTTAATCAGTCTTAATTAGGTCCTCTTAACACCCTATACTTTCTTTCATGGCATTTATTAGACTTTGTAATTATATTTTTTTGTTTGTTTGTTTTCAACAAAAGGCCTTTATTTATAAAGAAAATCTTCCCATTTTAACAATTTGACAACTGCACTTTTGTCTAGTGACCCGTGTCAGTGGTACGAACAGGAAGGAAGTGCAGAGGAGGCAGCCTGAGGGCTCTGACCCGGCTCTTCCACTTGGTCTGGGCATACGTGTATATACCTGTTTGTCCAAGAACCCTTTACCTTCTGGGTCGGCCAAGTCCCATATCTTCCCAAGGATAATGTCTGAGAGCCCAGACTTCTTTAGAAAAAGTGCAGCTTCACTGGCTCCAACTCTCCCTGTATATGCTGGGTCTACTTGCTTGTAATAAGACTCATATAATGGATTTCCAGTGGGAATCCAGGTTGCAGGTTCAATCCCCGGTCAGGGTACGTGCAGGAGGCAATGATGTCTCTCTCTCCCTTCCTCTCTCTGCTGAGCGAGAGGGAGAAGAGGTGCCGCCATCTTCCCACGGATCCGGGACCAGAGCCTGTAATTATATTTTTGTGTGTGTGATTATCTCCTTCCTCTGCTAAATGGTAAACTCCATGAGGGCAGGGGTAATATCTCTTTTGTTCACCACTATAATCCTAGCAATAGCCTCAATTCTTTGCCCAAACATTGAATTAGTAGCCTTTGAAAAAGGTGTTGAAGGAGGACCTAGAACTAGAGCACTGGTCATAGGAATTAGAAGAGAAGATAGACTAGAGACAGACCTTTTCTAAAACAGAAGCTGTGGGACTTGGGGAGAGGCACATGGTGTACATGTCTGGAAGTAATTAGACCTTTTAAGGAGAATCTTATCAGACGTTTTAAGGAGAATGTTTGTGGGGAGGACTCAGTCTCAGAGTGTTCTGCTGAAAGTGAGCAATTCAGGTAGTTATGTACCTTAATTCACTGTGTTCACTGGGAAATGCTTGACTCACAGATAACTTGCAAATTTTCTCTTCCTATTTATTCCCTTGGAATGTTTCCTGGGACAAAGCCACTTTGCAATTTATAGGAGAACAAAGAACAGAGCCATGAAGGGTGAAGAATTTGAAGTGCTATGCCTATTGGGGAAAAAAAAGCACTAGGTTGACACTGAAAAGAGTCCCTGGTGTTAAATGGTAAATTGAACAAAAGTGCGGTCTCAAAATGGCAATAGGAGGGGCTTAGATTCAAGAAAAGAAGAGATTCCTGATTCATATTTACCATAGTTGCCACTTACTGAGCCCTCACTGGGCACCAGCTCAGGGTACTAGATGTTTCCTTTATCTTCTGACTCCCACCACCACCCTGTGCTAGTAAGGGAGCTATCATTGTCCCCATTTTACAGGTGAAGAAACCCAGGCTCAGGGGGATCAGATGACCTGCCCAGTGCTACAGAACTATCCCTTAAGAGCCGAGTTTTAGACCAGCCTTTTCTTAGCTCTCTGTGTTGACCAGAAAGATACAAAAGTGAATGGCCTGAAGGGGGCCACAGCTTGGTGGCAGTGGGAACACAGAGTTACTGTTGTCTGTGCTATTCAAATCAGGGTTCTATGAACAGTAATTCGTTAGCTGAAGTGAGTTCATGGCCTTAAAGTCTGTGATGTAAATAGGGATTGAAATCCAGCAAAATGAATGGGAATAAAAATGGAGCTCAACTGAGAGCAGGTTATTGAAAGATTTTAGTGACTCCAAGGGCCAGAGTTTTCAGTTCACATGTAGATAATTTCAGTTGCCAATTCAGTGTAAGCTGGTCCCTGATTAATAAACATGTTAACTGGCCTTCCTGGACAGAGCTGGCTTTTATGGATTTGCTGTCTTTCCTTTCAATGTAGCACATTACAAAGGCCTACTTTATAGTTTATATAATCAGTTACTTAATTTGTTTGGTCTCCCCAGGTGAACTATAAGCTCCATGAAGGCAGGCACCAGTTCTGTTTTGTTCACATACTCCATGCCTAACATTTTGTGGGTGTTCAATTAATAGCAAGACAGGTTCTCAGGGCCACGAACAAATTCCTCCATATGTCTGCCTAAAGCAGGGAAGGCAGCTCTTCCAGACCCTCGTTGGTGTACTTCCAGTTTACGCTTTTAGAGTCCCCAGATCTGCCTACGTTAGGTGGGGCCCCACAGATTTGATGCCATGTGGCTCTGGTTTTGGCAATGGGGCTTGTCCTTGTTCTGAGATTTTTAACAATAAATGTATCGTGCCCTAGCCGTTTTGGCTCAGTGGATAGAGCGTCGCCTACGGACCAAAGGGTCCCGGGTTCAATTCCAGTCAAGGGCATGTACCTTGGGTGCAGGTTCCTCCCCAGCCCGGGCCCTGGTTTCTCTCACATCGATGTTCCTCTCTGTCTTTCCCTCTCCCTTTCACTCTCTCTAAAAATCAATGGGAAAAATATCCTCAGGTGAGGATTTAAATAAATTAATTAATTAAATAAATGGATTGTGCTATTTCCTGTCCCCAGGGGAGTTCGGTGAGGCCACAGCTGAGGGGCAGTGGGAACACAGAGTTACTGTTGTCTATGCTAGAACCTCCCCAGAGATGCTCCAATAGAGGTTGGCTAATCAGGAAATTCCAATCCCTTTTCCTGAAACTAAGCAGCTTGAGGAATCTCTCCAGCTGGAGTTGGAAAAGCTCCCAGTGCAGAGAGCTGTCTTATGTAACTTTATAGACTGACTGCCCCTTTCCTGGGAAAAAACAAACTGTTTCTCAGCTAGTGCCGGACTTTTTGGAAACATGTCCTGCATTCTTTCCTAGATGCTCATCAGCCCCATTGGAAGCAGCTAACAGAGCCGAGTTGAAGACTAGTGAGGCTAAAAGGGAAGAGATGCAGAAAGCCGGAGAGAGGGACGTCTGTCATTCTGGCTGGAATTTGCCATTCCGGTTCTCACGCTGTGGCTCCCAGTAGCAGTAAAGGGAGCGTAGTGTGAGGTGAAGGGACCTTGGGGAGAGGAGTTGTCCCTGGGCACACTGAGCCCACTGTTTATCCTCTCAGCACCCCAACAGGGAGGACTACAACTAAGTGTGTGCAACTATGTCCACAGCTATAGTGACTCAAATTCTCCTCTGGAAAAAAATTTTTCCATTGTAGTTGGTGAAAATTATTTTTGTCCTTAGTTCAATTGATTGAACATTTTAAGCCACGTGCCAGGCTCTCAGCTAAATTAAATGACTACAAAGATGAACAAGGCAGTCTCTATCCTTAACATACAACCAGGAGGAAAGAAAAAAAGTATATATAAGTAGTTATAATACACTTCCTTGCTATATGGTCCTTTGCACCTTATGTAATTCTTGTATCCTTGAATCTCTTATAAAGGTGACCATCAGGTTGATGTCTACTTGTGAACGTCCATGCTAGCTAATTTAAGATAAACTAAAATACAGAAAACCGCCGAAACCGGTTTGGCTCAGTGAATAGAGCGTCGGCCTGCGGACTGAAGGGTCCCAGGTTCGATTCCGGTCGGGGGCGTGTGCCTTGGTTGCGGGCACATCCCCAGTGGGGAGTGTGCAGGAGGCAGCTGGTCGATGTTTCTCTCTCATCGATGTTTCTAACTCTCTATCTCTCTCCTTTCCTCTCTGTAAAAACTCAATAAAATACATTTTTAAAATAACTAAATAAATAAAATACAGAAAACCTCCCCTTTTCAGGTGTGACCAGTTGTTTTATTAAAGTATTCATGGAAGGAGCAGCCACAATTTTAATAATATTCTCATCTTCCTTGTTTTTATTTCCACAACTTTCTAAAGCTAATATAAGGCATTTTAGAACTTTGAATGTAACTTGAATCTTTCAAAATAACAAATAGCTTCTTCAATGAATTATAATATGCTCTATGGCATGCCTGTAGCTTTTGCTTCTTCCCTGAAATAGGGTGTTAGGCACTTAATATACTTGTTACCTTGGTACAAGTATTTCTCTTCTTTTGGGCTGTAAGTGTGTGTGTGTGTTGGGGTGGAACGGGGTTCCTCATGTCTACTGTGTTAAATATGGTCCATGAGGCCTAGGCTTTTAGGCCTATGAGGACCCCAGATGGCCCAAAAGATTCCATTAGCCCATTTACTGCCAGAAAATACAGATATTCAAAAAGAAGGAAAAAGTGTGTGTATTTTAAAAAATAAAAATAGGATCCTTTCCATACCATGAATTGTACTTTATAAATTGCTTTATTTAGGAAAACCTTTCTCATGGACATAGTTTCATCTCAGCAACTATTCTAACACAATATTTTTATGTCTCATAGAGTATTTCATTATGTGAATTACCTCAATTTATTTAATCAATTCACTAAATTAAAGTATTTTTAATTTTTTTATAAATGGTATTTCAATGAGTATTCTTATGTATATATCGTTGTGTGCTCTTATCATGTTATTTCTTTTAAATGTATTCCCTAGAAGTAGACTAAATAGTATATTTATTTCAAATATTGATGCGTATTGCTTTGCTTGCCCTCTTGGAAATTTCATTCATTCAACAATATTAACCTACTATGTATACCAGACATTGTGCCAGGTTCTGGGGATATAATCTGTAATAATAAAATTGTATTATGCCAATTAGACTGGACATCCTTCCGGATGAAGCTGGGGCTGCGAGGGCCGAGCCAAGCCTCCGCAGCGGTGAGGGCCGAGCCCCTTGCACAGATTTTGTGCATCGGGCCTCTAGCAGTAAATAGTGATAGACAGGGCTTCTGCCTTGTGGAGCTTGCTTTCTAGCATTAGAATTAGAAGCTAAATAAGCAGTTATAAAGCACAATACAGGGAAGTGCAAGGTGCTTTGGGAGCGTATAACCAGGGCATATAATGTGGTCTAGGAAGAGCCATGAACTTGTGAGTTTCAGTTTAAAACCTGAAGGATGATTAAGAATTAGCCAGACAGAGAACAACATAGACTGATGAACAGGGACAGGTCCAAAGACAGAGAAACAGCGATCAGACTGTCAATCCCCAGAGGGAAAGTAGGGGAGGGTGGGGGTAAGGGGAAGAGATCAACCAAGGGACTTGTATGCATGCATATGGGCCAAACCAATGGACATGGACAACAGGGGGATGAGAGCATGAGCGATCAGACTATCAATCCCCAGAAGGAAAGTAGGGGAGGGTGGGGGTAAGAGGAAGTGATCAGCCAAAGGACTTGTATGCATGCATATAAGCCAAACCAATGGACACAGACAACAGGGGGATGAGAGCATGAGTGTGGGGGGGAGGTTGGGGGTTAATGGGGGGATGAGGACACATTTGTAATACCTTAACCAATAAAGAAATTAAAGATTAAAAAAAACGAATTAGCCAGACAAATGGAGGGGCCCCATTCCAGTCAGTGTAGAAGTGATGGTATGACTATAGGACAAGGAAGGAGTGGCAAAAGATGAGAGTGGGAAGTTAAGTTACGAAGGTGAGAGTATTTCTTTAAGGCGTTTGGATGTTATGGAAAGCCTTTGAAGGGTTTTTAAGAAACAAGAAGGTGATATAAATAGACTTCATTTTGAAAGGATGGTTCTGGGAAAGGAGACCAGGTTAGAGTTGATGTACAAGTTCAGACAAGTGGTAAGTATAGCTTGGTCTTGGCTAGTAGCATTGGGGATAAAGAAGAGTGGACATGATTAGTAAGACTGTGGTTATTGGGATGTGGTAGGATATAAAAAGGGGAAATCAATAACCCCAAACTGGTAACTTAAATAAGATGAAAATTGATTTTCTTTCTTAACAGAAATTCAGAGGAACACAGTCCTGGGCAGGCATGGCAGCTCCACAGTCATTAGAAACCCTGGCCCTTCCCGTTTTTGGGTGGTTGTCTACCTAGTCCATCTTTACAGTCCGAGATGGCCACAGCAGCTCCCGCCGTCACATCGCTTTCCTAGCATCGGGATTGAGGAAGGCAGGAAAAAGGGTGCAACCCGTTTACCTTTTAAAAATCACCCAGAACAGAAGTCTCACAGACACTCCTACCATAACCTGGTCAAATGGCCACACCTACCTCCAAGGAAGGCCCAAATTTGGAATGTTAGTTGGGCAGCGTTGTACCCAGCTGAATATCAGAGCTCTATTAATTTAAAGAGAATGGACATTTGGCAACTAACAATCTGGGGTCTGGGAATATACGAAACTACAATTCAGCCAAATTGATTACACAAAAAATACATATACTGCTATTGAAAAGCGACTTCTTTGGCTACTAGGCAAAGATTTCACATATTAAAATCCTGTTTATTGTTGTTGTAAAGAATATAAACAAGTGTTAGCTCAGATAAGGCCCCAGCTTAAATGTGAATATGGCTGTATTGATTTGATCTGAATCACTACCATGCAAAGTTGTCATGCTTGTCATTGGAAGCACCTTGTCATTCATTAATATTCAGACTGTAGAAAAGAGCAGACCAACAGATTGCTGCTATTTAGAATAAAGTTTAAATAGGACCTAAGTTAAGACATTTGCTTATTGTTCTTTTCTACCAAGGATATTTGCAATTATTATTATTATAAATATTAGTCTTTAGCTGCAAGTCATTCTAGTCTGCGGTGTATGCGGAAGTGTAACTCCTATGATTCCTCACCCTTTGCACAATGTTCTTAGGTTGCTTCTATAGCAGTTTGATCCCGGTTTATAAAGCCTGTAACTATTTGTGGTAAATCCTAGATTTGCAGTCAGCCCGAAGTCTTTGCTCAAAACGAGTTTCCTTGCTCTCCACAACCATACCACATATAGAAGCAGGCAGGGTGGGGAGGAGACAAGGATTTGGGACCTGAGCCAATTCAAGTGTGGGTTTGGGGAGGGAGGGGAGAAGCCTGTTAGAGACATGAGGTAGTATTATTAAGCAGAAATAGATAAAGACTGTTTATGGCTCAGTCTGCACTCCAGAATAATAATGCAATAAACTAAATTCCAGAGATGGTTTTGAAGCGCTTTATATGAGGGGAATTAGCCAGTCTGTCAGCTCCAATGCAGATAACCTCAGAATACCTCCTTCACATTCCTCAGTGGCTCCTTCGAGGGGAACTGCCTCTGAAATGCGTGCATCAGCCCTTCATGAAGAGGAAAGAGGATCTCTATGCAGGCCCAGCGGAGTCAGAATTCTGAGTTAGAGACTTTGAATAAATAGACAGGCCTTTAAGATCTAGTGTAGAGGTCAGCCCACAGAGAATAGTTTTTACATATTTAAAGAACTGTATATATATATACAGTTCTTTAAATATGTAAAATATATATATATGGCAGAACTATGTGGCCCACAAAGCCTAAATATTCACCATCTGTCCTTTGCATATTTGCTATCTGGCCCATGCCAGACAGAGTTTGCTGAATGGAGGTGGGTCTCACCAGGGGCTGCAGGATGTCAGAACATCTATTTTGAATCCCAGGTAGGCATTTGCAGAAAAAGAGGCATCAGCATCAACAAAGAATCGATTTCTATTTCTCCTCTCCAAAAGCTCTGGAGACCTGGCAGACTAACCCCATACTGGGGATTGCTGGGCTAGAAAGAGTGAAGGCTTTTTTGTTGGGTTTAGAATACAGTATTGCCCTTGTTCTAACTGAGCAGTGGAATGCATCCTTTCATTAACGTGGCTTTCTCAGGCCTTCAGGCTAAGTCCAGCTTGTAAGCACGGCTGCTGAAAGCCCTATCAATGGAATAGAAGCCTCAGATCTGTGTCCTGGGCCGAGGCATAGGAGAGAATTAGGTTTGTCAATGGAGTAAGTAGGTAAGTGAAAGTGTCCCTTTTTGCTTGCATATTTCTACTTTCTCCAGTGCACATTAGCGGAATTTAATACTTATGTCCAGGGAAGCAGATTCCTAACTGCTTCAACTGTTCCTCAAACTGCAGGTGGGAATTATAGTCCTGAAAGACAGGAGCTGCACCTCCAGGCCCAGACCAGGTTCCCGTCTCCACATGGCCACCGTGGCCCTGAAGAAGGAAAAACTGACAAGGCCAGGGCTTTCTACCTATATGCATGAATGACCATTATATTTCTGAAATACTTTGGTCCAAAGAATTTACAGCATTCATTTACATTTCTTGCTGCCTATTATTTTAAATGTCCAAAACGTTTCCCTTGCCACAATACCAGAAGGTGGATACAATTAGCCCCTTTTCTGACGGTAAACCTAGAGCTTGGAGAGGACAGTACCCTGCCCCTGGATGACCTAGCAAGTCGGAGAAAAAGCCAAGAATGAAAGCAGTGTTCCTATCCTTGGGCATCCTGCCACTATTCCTAGGCATGGGTAGCTTCCAGATGGAGCTGAGATCAAACCCCGTATCTCTAGTGATCAAATCTGTTTTTCTGAGGCTGTATTGTTGTTCTGATGACTGGATGGATAAGCCTTGAATGACAGGGTAAAAATGTATTGAGTGAGTGGTTCACCGGCCTACCTTCCTTCCAGCACCCTGGCTCCTCAAGAAATGGATATGTTGTGTCATTGCCAATGGTTATGAGTCAGCCACAGACAGGACGATGATGGAGTCACTCATTGGTCCTGTGCTCTGGAGCGTGGCTGCTTTCTTTGTACTTCAGCATTCCTACCTGGTGTGTGGGACATTTTTGTCATTCCATCGCAGTCTGCTGTGCGCACGGCCCCTCAGCTGGCCAGTCTACATCTATTTACATCAGCTGTCCAGCTGTCAGCTTCCTCACACCCGTCTGCCTAATGGGACGAGATGAAATCTGTGTTAGGAGCTGCCTTTCAGGGCAACGAGTGGGATATCCACAGAGTTCCAGGTACTGTTGTCAAAGTGTAAGGCCTCTGGGACTCCAGTGTCTAGGACTTGGGGATAAAGAGGCTTTCGGGGAAAATCTTCTGGGCACTGGCTCCTGACCACATGAGGGCTGGTTTCTTGGTATTTCTATCCTATTGTGTCATGTCCAGGAAGGAAGTTCTGGCCAAGTCAGTTTTCAAGGGGTTTGATACACCTGCTAAAAGCTCTGGGACTAATGGCTGACAGGCTGAGCTTCTGGAAGTTGAATACCAATCTGCCCTTGATTTTATTCAGATTCTTTCACTGCAACCAGTGTGTGTGTGTGTGTGTGTGTGTGTGTGTGTGTGTGTGTGTGTGTACACATGCGCGCGCTCACCCTTCCAAAACAATGTGTTAGGTTTATCATACAGGGCCTACCTGACTCAGGAGAATGCTATAAACAACAGCTCTCAGCCTGGCCTGCATGACTCAGCGGTTGAGCGTCGACCTGTGAAACAGGTGGTCACGGTTTGATTCCTGGTCAGGGCACATCCCTGGGTTGTAGGCTCAATCCCCAGTGTGGGGTGTGCAGGAGGCATCCGATCAGTAATTCTCATCATTGATGCTTCTATCTTTCGCTTCCTTTCTGGAATCAATAAAAAAATATATATATTTTTTTTTAAAAAAACACTCACCTGACATCCAGGTGGTCCCTTGGGACCAGACAACTAGACATATGACAGCTCTTCCTCTTTCCCCTTCCCTGTCCCTGTTAATAGTGAACTGTTCTCAACCAGGCTCGCTTCCTCAGAATCCAGCTTAGCATCCCGAAGAAGCCTGGGGCCACTCCTATAGCAGGAAGCTGCCCTAGATTTGGGCAGTAACCAGTAGAACTTGATACTGACGCCAGAGTGTAAAAATAAACACCTCCTACAGTGCTGTCTTAATCCATTGGCATCAGAGTTGCTATTATTAACCCATAGGCCTCACAGGCAGCTGTGATGGGCAGACAACAGCCTGGACAGACCTATCCTGCCAGCTTGGGATCAGACCGTTTCTTTGCTACACCTACTGGGATCTGATCTGGGGCCCCTGGAGAAGCACCATTAGTCTGGGAGCATGCCCCACAGCAGGTAATACTAGAGATGAATTAGTATCCTTGGTTTGGGAAAGCCTTCGGCTCCCAGGGCCAGCCTGGCAGTCCAGAGTATAATTGACACAGGATGACTAACTCAGTCATACTGCTGGGAAGGGAAAAAAGGAACATGACTCTTTCCATTTCCTTTGGCTATTTTATTTTATTTTATTTTATTTGTTAATCCTCACCTGAGGATATTTTTTCCATTGATTTTTAGAGAGAGTGGGAGGGAGGGAGGGAGAGAGACAGAGAGAATCGATAGATTGCCTCCTGCCCATGCCCCAACCGGGCAGGGATCAAGCGTGCAACCGAGGTATGTACCCTTGACTGAAATCGAATCTGGGACCCTTCAGTCTGTGGGCCGACGCCCTAACCACTGAACCAAACCAGCTAGGACTCATTTGGTTCCTTTAAAGAGATGTTGTCTGCTGGTTCCTTGGACCTAGAGCCCTTAGGTTTTCTGGGAAGTTAGGAAAGGAGAGAGGAAAGGACTCCATTTGTCCTCTGCCAAAGAAATAATAATAATAGTTGACCATGACTGAACACTTACCTTATGCCAGGCACTTTACATACAATATCTTACTCGATTCTACCTCAAGCCTTTGAGGGGAAATATCATGACAGTTTTACAAATGAGGAAGCTGAAATTTAGTGAAGTTGAGTAACTTCCCAAAGTCTACTGCCAGCAAGCAGTGTGTCAAATTGGACCCAGACCCATCTGCACCAACATCCATGCTCTGAATCATACAGAACCTAGATTCCTGAATGTGCGGGGCCCAGGCCAGACTCCTGCCGCCTGCTTTAAAAAATCTTCTGCTTAAGTAAACATCAATTTACTCTCACGTTAATCCTATAACTAAAGCAAACATCAAATAACTACACAGAAGTAGTCTTTGCTGCCACCTGCTAGTAAGGCCGTCCCAGTGCTGTTACGAACGGCGAGCTGGACACGGAGACTGCCACGTCGTTGGGAGATATGTCACCTCTGGGAAAGGCTTTGACTCTGAGGGGTCTCAGGGACAGTGACTCCTCTGCTGGGAAAAAGTCCAGACTGGAACCTAGGAGAGCAAGGCTTTGAGGGCGTCTAGTAGTCACACCGAGGGAGGCGTGTGCTCGAATGAAAATATTTCCTTGAAGGGCTTCTCTCTTTTCTTTCTCTACCTCCCCACCCTGTCTCCACAACTGGCTTGTGTAATTCAATCTAAATTCTTCTCATACCCCACTTCACTGTGCATATGTGGCCTTTTATTTACCGCTTCTGACAGGGTGATTGGATAGCAGCTTACCAACCCGCAGGCCTCAGTCCAGTGCCTGGGGGGAGGGGAAGCAAAGAGCACTGGCCTTGCTTCCTGGAGCCAAAAGGAACAACCAAAGGAAGAGCAAGCTAGAGGCCACTGACCCTCACCGAGCTGACCACACTGAACAGTCAAGGAGAAGCGTAAGGGCCTCTTTTGTCCCAGCTCGCTCACTCCTGCAAATACCCGCTTGAGAACTACATCCAAGCCCCGCAGCCTGTGGCAGACCTTTCAGCACCCCCTCCTGCCTAATGGCTCTCGTCCCTTTGCTCACTACACCTAGCGTTAGGAGGCTTTCTCTGTCCGTCTCTCTATCCTGTGGGCCTCATCACTGCTGCTTCCTCCATCCTCTCATCTGAAGAACTCAGTCTGTCAGGGCAGGAACTAAATCTTTCCTAATTCTCTATAGTCTTCCTCTCTCTCCCTAACGTATGTCTTCCAAAGAAATGGGATTTACAGCAAATTCTCAACCTCTAGAGACTTAATGACTGTACAGCTGGAAGCCAAGCAGTGTGTGTGTGTGTGTGTGTGTGTGTGTGTGTGTATGTATCTTTATATGTTGAAAGGCAGGAGGACGAAAGGGAGGACAACTATTAGCACCCTGCATAAGAACCTTCCCTTGGGCCGCAGGTTTTAACCTGACTTGGTTTGTAAAAGAGTTTAAAGGGACCTTCGGAGGCCATCTGATTCAGCCCTCTGCCTCCAAATAGGTATTATGAGTTGGGCTACGGAGGGAGTCAAATGGTTGACCTAATGGAGAAAGGCATACAGTTGCTGGCAGGATCAGTGAAAGAGAAGAATTTTTTTCCTAGGTATACTCCCCTTTGGAGCAGAGAGACCCTGGGACAAAGTTGAGTTTATTGTCATATTTTTATGGAATAAAGGGAAGCAACCCTTTACAACTCAGTGAGGGTCAGTGGCTTCTAGTTTATTCTTTTCCTGGGTGTAACTCCCAGGGATGCAGTCTCCACCATTGAATTGGGGTCTTTGGAGCTTCAAGCATAGCTGAGCCTAAGAAATAAAAGGCTTGGAGCCTTTTGGGGTTCCTCCCTGTTAACGTAAGAAACATTCAAATCTGTAAGGAATTCTTGAGAGTTTATTTGAGCCAAACTGCCTACACTTGGGGGAAGCAGAATCTCAACATATTCAGATAATGCTCCCGAGAAAGACGGTTTTTTCACCTTTTTTTATACTTTACAATTAAAAGCGGAGCCGAAAGTGGGTTACATGAACTCAATTGGTGATAGATTAGGGAGGTGGGAGAAAGCACAGGGGGGAACCTCTGGGATTGGATAAAAAGTAAAATGGTAGACACAGACTTCTTTTTTCTTAGGTGGGTGCAGGACAGTTGACAGTCAACAATTAACAGATGACAATAACAATGAGGGAATCTGTGGTCTGCACCCCCGTGCCATTTGTTCTGCCCTGAGGGGTCTGCAGAAAGGGAAGTTACAAGTTACCTGATTTTCCACAGGTATGTTATCTTACATCAAAAAGACAGTAGGCTCGGGAAAGATCCAAGTTGATCTCTGTCAGGGAAGATAGCAGCTTAGGACATGACTACACCATCCTTTGTGGTTATGTTAGGTCTCTTGAGTTTGCAAGACCGCCATGTAGGCCTTCCCCGAGTTAGTCAGGTTAGCATGCGGCCCCGTTTTGTCCACATCCCCTGGATGTTCTCTGTAGTTCTGACTGCATTAAAGATGCCTGCATCTTTCCAGTTCACAAGAGAGGAGGTAAACTTGGGGGAAAGAAGACATGCCCACACCAGGTGGCTTTAGGAAGGAGCCCATTCTACTTTAGAGCCAGGCTTCTTCTGGAATGTTGGTTATTGACTTTTAGGAATCAACTTCTAGCCGAACCTTTCTGTAACATTGCTGAGAAGCCAACAGCAAAACAAGCTCTGTGCTTGGAAAGAGGACTCTGTATCTGAGAGGCCTGATAAGGAAGCAGCTGGGTGTGTCTAGGACAGCCCTGCAGACCGGGTCTCTTTCCACACTCCCAGCAGCTGGCTGGCCTCACTTGTTATTAGTCCAAAATAGCATAGCACAGTTCAAAACAGTGGCCTCCTCAGCGAGGAGCAGCTACACACAACCCGGAGGAAAGGCAGATGAGCTCCTGGAGGGTGGCTGCTACTCCGTTTGCAGAACCAGACTCCTGGTGCCGTAGCCAGGTGCTCTCGGGCATCTAACAGCCGGTTTATTCTTTCCTTGCAACTCAGCCCAGACAACCCCAGGATCACTATTACCACGAATTCTTAAATCTCCACATTCTTTCCACACCTTTCAACACATTTCAGAGGTAAGTACTTGTCTCCATCAAATCTTATAGCCCATAGACACATAGAACTTTGGGAGGCCGTTTACAAACTGATTTTCCAAATTCATGCAGAAGGACCATTTCTGTACTCAGAAGTAAGTTTTGTTGTTAGTGCAACTAATCGACATCATTTCCCAAACATATTTGATTGGAGAGTCATGAAGAAAGAGAAGAGACGCTTTCTGACAGTTAATCATCTGTCCCAGCCCCCAGTTCTCCAACCCAACAAGCCATGCTCAGTCTTGCCTTCGTCCAGGTTTTCAGAATCTCTTCCTCTAGGCCCGAGAGTTGGAGTGTCTGGGTCTTAGGCCTCCCTCCTTCCACCAGAGTAGTTCTGTTTTATGTATTGGGGCTGAAAAAGTTTGAAACCATTGCACTAACCCTTATCTCACATCCTGAAACATCGTTCTTGTTTCCCTAGCCCTCTCCAGAGGCATGTTGGCAATGATTTTGACAAAATTTTGAGCCACTCAAGTTGGGCTTTTAATCCTGAACATCCATCATGGTGCTTTATACACAGTAGGAGCCACACAGTACTTGTGGCTTGCTTGTTTATTTGACTGATTGATTGATTGACTCCTGAGATGACATTAATTAATGACCTTGGGAAGCTTCTAGATCAGAGAAGAGTAGATAGTGTATCGTAGTTTATTTTGATTTATGTTTTGAGCACTTCTGACTTTTCCCGTTGGAATCAGTCATGCAGTCTGAGATGAAAACATGTCTAAAAGGAGTTACCTAACATAGGTTGTTGCTGGTGTAGAGAATACTAGGTCAACACAAGCAAAAGTCCTTCCTGTTGATTTCCAAAGAACATCCCGACGTGAAAGGTAAGCAGTGTGATTATTGGGAAAGACTAGGGACAGAGGTCGCCTAGGACCGCATAGATTATGTATTTTTTAGTACTGCGATTTCACTAAAAGTTAGCCTGGGTGATTTTCAACATTACTTCATGTGGGAAATGCAGATCTTTCTCTTTTTTTAAATATTTTGTATTGATTTTAGAGAAGAAGGGAGAAAGAGATAGAAGCATCAATGATGAGAGAGAATCACTGATTGGCTGCCTCCTGCACATCCTACACTGGGGGTCAAGCCCAAAACCCAGGCATGTGCCCTGACTGGGAACAGAAACATGTCCTCCTGATTCATAGTTTGATGCTCAAGCACGAAGCCACACTGGCTGGGCTATTTTGTTTTTTAATTAATGAAAGTTTTATATACATTTAGATTTTTTTAAAAGTCAAATGATGGAAAAAGGACATTAATGGGAAAACTGGCAAAATCCAAGTAGCCTGCAAGTTTAGTCAATAGTAATATACTCGATGTTAACTTTTTGTTTTGGCAAATGTACTATGATTATGTAAGATGGCAGATTAGGAGACCTGGTTGAAGGACGTTCAGGAATGCTGAACTATCTCTGCAACTTTTCTAAAAATGATTCCAAAATAAATAGTAATTTTGAAAAGGTCTTCACAGTGAACAAAAATAAAAGCAAATAGTGCCAAATCTGGACAATTGGAGCATCAAAATCAAGAATATCAGCAATAGTTTATGACCCATTGAATTTTAAAAAAGGAATCCCAGAGTCTGTACTGATACCAAATAAAGGAAGGAAGGAAGGCAGGAAGGAAGGAAGGAAGGAAGGAAGGGGTAAATCTTTCTTACATTAGAATGACAACTAATAAATGTAGCAGGAATAATAGAAAATCATTATCTTTCAACCATCAGAGTAAATAACCAATTCAGTCAAAAATTATCAATGGATGCTAGCATTTCTGTAAAGCATTTATAGTTTGTAGAGCACTTTCACACACTGTTTTGAGTAGGCTACTGTTAGATCCATTGCAGGAGGTGTGATGTATCTCCCCTTAGTCTCCACATCCTTTTTATCACCTAGTGACTCCCCATAAAATAGGCTGGGCCAGGCATAGGAATGCTTAGTAACCAATGATTATATTCGTATATGTTTTATTTTCACTACCCCTGGATCTCTCTAATAATCTCTTGCTACTAGGTTATCTTTGAGATTTTTATCCTTTATTCAAAGCATTTCCTATATATCTGATATGTATTCTGTATCTGACATTCTCAGTATCTGAAATTCTTGCCATTTAAATGTATTATTTGTTGTTTGCTCTGTCACTTGCTCATAGTATCTTGATTACATGTACATTCATGATCTTTGATGTAAACTAATTTTTGCTTGCTCTTTAATTTTGAGAATCCCATCAACATAGTTGGGGATATTTTCCTCCAAAGAAGATTTGTTTCTGCTTCTGCCAGAAGTTGTAGGGAACCACCAACCCTGGCTCACTTGAGCTTATTTTGAGGGTCTCAGCTTCATGTGGGAGTCTCGGATTTAGCTGCCTCACCTTTCTAGTGGTCCAGAGCTTGTCGTTCTGACCACACAATTAGAATGCTTGGGAAATTGGCCCGCGAGGAGCTCTGGTCCTCCCCCTTGCTTACTTACCCCCTTGCTCATGACTTTTTCCCCCGGCTGGGGAAGCAGACTCGGATATTTCTCCTCTTTACTCTGAGTCCTGAAATGCTTTTTGAAGTATATGTTATACAGAATTTAGTTTTTTTGCATAAGGGAGTCCTTTAATATCGTGTTCACTGTAATGAAAGTAGCAAAGGTCTATATAATTTGATATCCTACTTGTTAATTCTCTTTTAAGCCTTTTTCTATACCAGAAAACATTTATTATAAACATAATTTCTATCGTTCCACTATATTCTATTGCATTGCTAGACCACTATTTAATTATCCATTTTTCTATTGGATATTTAGAATATTTTCAGGTGTTGTTTTTTTTGTTTTGTTTTGTGTGGTTTTTTGCTGTTGTAAGTAATACTGCAGTGAACATTATTATAGTAATGTGAGGTAAATAGTGTCAGACATTTATTTTATTTTTTATGATTATTCATATTTTATTGGTAAACAAACTGAGGCTCAGAGAAGAAGCAACTTCAATAGGTTTTTGTAATGAATAAAAGGATTAACTTGTACTATATTTGGTCACCGCTCTTTATACAATAACTAGAGGCCTGGTGCACGACATTTGTGCACTGGGGTGGGGTCCCTCAGCCCAACCTGCGCCCTCTCACAGTCCGGGACCCCTTGGGGGATTCCACCTGCTGGCTTAGGCCCGCTCCCTGCAGACCTAAGCCAGTAGTCAGACATCCCCCAAGGGGTCCTTAGCATTGCCGCAGAGGCGGGAGAGGCTCCCGCCACCGCTGCTGCACTCGCCAGCTGTGAGCCCAGCTCCACAGGGGGAGCGCACTGACCACCAGGTGGCAGCTCCTGCATTGAGCGTCTGTCCCCTGGTGGTCAGTGCCTGTCACAGCCCCCAGTTGTTCAGCCGTTTGGTTGATTTGCAGATTAACCTTTTATTATATAGAATGTGCCATCTTATTTTTTAATTTTTATTAAATTTATTGGGGGGGAGATTGGTTAATAAGATTAAATAGGTTTCAGGTATATGAGTCTACAATACATCATCTGTATATTGTATTATGTGTTCACCACCCAAAGTGTCAAACATTTTAAATATTGTAAGTTCAAAAATTATACTGCTTCAGACAGTTCAAGTATTACAAGAAGGCAGACTTCTGGTGCTTAAGAAATAGTTAGGGGGAAAAAAGAGTTAACATAGTTCATTTTTTAAAGAATCTTGGTGTTGAAAACGAAAGAAAGGGAGAATTATTTGAGGTTCCTGGGTTGACAATGCCTGTGATGGCTAAGATAAAAGACAAAGTGGCCCTAACCGGTTTGGCTCAGTGGATAGAGCATCGGTCTGCGGACACAAGGGCCCCAGGTTTGATTCCGGTCAAGGGCATGTACCTTGGTTGCGGGCACATCCCCAGTGGGGAGTGTGCAGGAGACAGCTGATCGATGTTTCTCTCTCATCGATGTTTCTAACTCGCGATCCCTCTCCTTTCCTCTCTGTAAAAAAATCAATAAAATATATTTTTAAAAAAAAAAAAAAGACAAAGTGATCACACCATTTTAAAATCCTTCCAGCAGTATATGAGGTTTCCAATTTCTCTGCATCATCAACACTTGTTATTGTCTGTCTTTTTTATTTTAGTCAGTCTAGTATGGTAAAGTGGTATCTCATTTTAATTTTCTTTTGCACTTCCCTAATAACTATATTGTTGAGATTGTTTTAATGTGCTACTGGCCATTTGTATGTTTTCTTTGGAGAAATGCCTATTCAGATCCTTTGCCCATATTTTAATTGGGTTATGTTCTTTTTATTGTTGAGTTGTAAGAATTTTTAATATATTTTGGGTAGAATTTCCTTATCAGATATGTGATTTGCAAATATTTTCTCCCAGTCTGTGGGTTGTGTTTTCACTATCTTGATTGTGTCCTTTGATGCAGAAATGTTTTAATTTTTTTTTGAAGTTAACCTTACTATTTTTTATTGGCCAAGAATGTGTTGCCTAACTCAAGGTCATGAAGAGTTATTCTTTTTTTCCCTAAGCTTCTTTTTTGTTTTTGACATCCAATATGATTTTATTTTAGCTTCAAATGTACAACATAGTGCTTCAACATTTATATAATTTATGAATTGATCCCCAATATTTAATGATACCTTTTTAAAATTGACCTTTTTTTTTTACATGAACAGCAGGGGTCTTCTCTTCCAAGCTTTTTGAGTCAGAACTACCCACCACACATTCATTTACACTCAAGGCACATCTCTTTTTGGACTATTCTTCTTGAACAAGACTATGACTAACCACCTTCTATATACCAAGCATGGTGCTAGGTTTTATAAGGAACACAAAATAAAAATTATACTGTCCTATGCACTGAATATTGGGGATACAAAGATGAATATAACTTGGAATGTGCAGTCTTTAAGAGACATTAGGCAGAATGCAAAAAAAAAAAAAAGGATAGCCATGTCAAGTGAGAAATGATTTCCTTAATCCTTAAACCTGTCGAGGACTGATGTTAGTTTCTGATAATAGTTGATGTAATGTGTGTGTCTTTGTAAATATGTATTTTATTTATTTTAGAGAGAGAGGAAGGGAGGGAGATAGAGAGATAGAAACATTGATGAGAGAAACATCAGCCGCCTCCTGCATAACCACCTACTGGGGGGTTGAGCCCGCAACCCATGTGCCCTCACTGGGAAAGGAACCAGTGACCTCTTGGTTCCTGGTTCAAAGCTCAACACTGAGCCATACCAGCCAGGCTGATGTAAGGTTTGTGTGTGTTTTTAAATGATGCTACTTGGCAGTATGAGAAATTGGCAATTCTATATTGATCCCCTGGTTTCTGTAGGGTGGTTTGTTTTTTTTTCTTGTCTGTAAAATCAACAACCTGAAGCCATAGGTTCAGAAGATAGAAAGATAATTTCTGGCTCTGGGGTGATCAGTGAAGATTTGATGGAGGAGATGATCTGGGCCGTGTAGGTTTTGGATAATTCTGAGTATAGACAACTGTAACGGGCAGGAGAATCTGAACAAAGTGGAAATGAGCTTATGAAACAGGTTTGAAGGACTAAATGATGGGATGAAGGAAGTCAGGTTGGGTAGAGAAGGAGTAGAAAAGCAAGATGGAGAGCCTTGAAAGACAAAATGAGGAGTCTGAACTTGATTCTCTGGGTAATGAGAGACCATTAAAAGGGACAGGAGGAGTGACATATTGAAAAAAAAAGGTGCTTTAGGTAGATGAATCTGGCATTACTAGGAGGTAAATTGCAAGTGAGAAGACTAGTTCAGAGGCAGTTGAGGTTTATAATGTGATAGTATTTGTATTTAAATAATTTGATCTTTCATCAGAAGCCCTATAGATCTTAGGCAATAGTAGGTGGAAAGTGGGTGACAACGCGGCCTGTAATGAATAAGCCAAGTACGGCAAATATGAGAGCTACCACCTTCTATATAGGCAACGGGAAACACTGCATAAGTCGTGGCTGTCCAGTGCGATGCATGGCTTAGCCTCACAGAAATTTCTGGACAAAGACCCTGGGCCCGGATCTCTTATAATAAGTTAGAACTCCAAGCACTTGGTCATGGAACTCGACTTTGCCCTAATCTGCAGCAGCTCACTCAAACCCTTTGGAGGTCAGAATCAGCTAGGGGAGAGGGAAGTACAGTTACACCATTTCTACTCCTTTTACTTTCCCTGCAAGGGTCATTAATGGTTAGTTTTATGAACAGCAGCCTCCCTCTCTCCTTCCCTTCCTTGTTGTTTCCTGCTTTGTAGGATCAAGGGTCCATGGCCCCTCAGACAAGTCTTGGTTGGAGATAGGTTTTGGCATTTTAGCCACTTCCGTTCTTCTCTGTACAATTCAGCTCATCTCATCCTACCATCGGTGAGCACATGAGTCTCATAGGGCAGTGGTCGGCAAACTGTGGCTCGCGAGCCACATGCGGCTCTTTGGCCCCTTGAATGTGGCTCTTCCTAAGCCTTAGGAGTACCCTAATTAAGTTAATAACAATGTACCTACCTATATAGTTTAAGTTTAAAAAATGTGGCTCTCAAAAGAAATTTCAATCGTTGTATTGTTGATATTTGTCTCTGTTGACTAATGAGTTTGCTGACCACTGTCATCGGATATAGAAGAAGCAATAAAGGGAAAGGAACTCTATCTCTCCTGGATCCTGTGTGGTGGCTGCTATGTTCCTGGCCAGTGGACCCAAGCCTTCTCTCTAGTGACCTGAAATCCAAGGGCATGGCTATGGAGTCCAGAGAGTGGTCAACACCGGGAGGAGCCCTACGCAGGGCTAGTGCTCAGGGGCCAAGCCCAGCTTGAGACCACCTCTGTGTTCAAGGGTGGCAGCAGCGGGCAGTGGCATGAAGTGGACAGAGACAGGCTGCTACTTACTGTGGAACTGTGGAACTGTGGAACTGGCTCTGGCTGTGGCTTCTCTCCTGTTTACTGATTCCCACAAACCTGGCCCAGAACCTGAGAGGGTGAAGCAGGGAAGGGTTAAAGGGTCTACAGGCAGAAGAGATTTTTTTTTCTGACCTAGGGGAGACCACTTCCTTTCCCTAGAAAATAGGCTCCCCACCCTGTTGGCCTGGATGGATGCTGCCTCCCCAGTGTGTAGAAGAAGCCTGCCTATGACCCAGTCTTTTCACAGAGGAAGGGAGAGGGATAGAGTTAGAAACATCGATGGGAGAGAATGGGAGAGAAGCATCGATCAGCTGCCTTCTGCACACCCCCTACTGGGGATGTGCCCACAACCCAGGTGCATGCCCTTGGCCGGAATTGAACCCGGGACCTTTCAGTCCGCCACTGAGCCAAGCCGGCTAGGGCTGACCCAGTCTTTTTTCTGAAACAGACTAAGAGGCTACGTCCAGACGGGCATCCCCTCCTTAAAGACTGAACTTGGTGTGACTGCTGGTCCCTGCAGCCTCCCTTCAGGGCTTCAGGAACCCCCGCCCAGCTGGCGGCTCCACCCTGAGGCTAGTCTGGAATCCCAGTGAAAGGAAAACGCTGGAAAACAAGAAGTCATTCGGAGTGGGCAAAAGAGGGGGGAGCGGTTTCTGGCTAAAATCTAAAAGGAGGGGCCGCAGGAAGGAAGGAAACTCTAAGCCTCTGCCCAGACTTTTTCCTGAGACGCTGAAGGACAAGAGAGGAGCTAGGCCCAGTGTTCTCCCTAATTTCCTTTGCTGCCTTGAGAGTTCCCATCTTGCAGCGCCGACTGACTGCCCTCCCCCTTCCTTGGGCTGAAGGCCCTCGGGGACTGACAGGGAGGGAGGCTGAGCGCTGCTGTGGGCACGCCTGCTCCTCCCTCCCCTCTTCCCTTAGCAGCAACGTCACCGCAGCACCAGCGGCAGCAGCAAGGATACTGGGGCTGGGATTGCGCAGCCTCCTTGCATTAGCAACGATGCCATTGTATTAACAGAAATCAGACCTTAAGAAACCAGCCCCGTCCCCGCTGTGTGGTCCCTCAGCTGGAGCTGTCACGGTAGCGCTTGGTCGGAGTGCAAACGGAGCAGCTTGGGGTTCAGCGCGGCTCCTGACAGAGGTATGGCTCAGCCGGGCTGGGGGAGGGGCGGGGCGCCATCGAAGGATAACGGATCAGCACATTTGGACCCTAGTTTCTAGGGTTGGCTTTGTCCTTCCTAAAAAGAGAGTGAGATCGAACATGAGAGGCAGACATTAGACAAGCTCATCCATGCATATATCTGGGCTGCGTGCGATGCAGAGATGGGTAGAAGCAGAGGCTGGGCTAATGCTGTGTGTGTGTGTGTGTGTGTGTGTGTGTGTGTGTGTGTGTGTGTCTGTGTGTGTAGAAGTAAGAGCCTCTCCTGCCTTTCTGGGCATTTCTAATGAAGCTGCTATAGCGCGGGTCCTGGTGGAGGGGGTCAGATCTAGAAACAAAGGCTTAATGGGAGGAGACACCACTAGAACTGGTGTAAGTTTATGATGGAGAATAAGCAAGGATCCATGCAGCTTTCCAGAGGAAGGGCCGGGAAGCATGCAGCCCATCCTTTCTTTCCACGCATGCACACATGCACATAGACACACATACTGTATCGGCTGGCACCATGGGAACCACCAGTAAGGATGGATGGAGTGAAAAAGAATGTTGGCCAAGAGGCTCCATAGTGTGGGGGAAGGAGGGGGAGGCAGTCCCTGTAATGCCCAGGGCACCCGACCTGTTATAATCAGTCTTCTTATACAGACTTAGATTTCTAACAGGAAGAGACCTGAGCATAAGCTGACACTCCCGAATTCACCCTCCTGCTCTCTTCCCTCCATTCCTGCCCACGAGAGGACCCTGGCAGGAAAAAGGTTATCGGTCCTACTGCGGCTCCTCCGGGGCCTCAGGTCAAGGTCAGGTTGCTGCAGAGCAGCAGCTGAGCGCCCTGTCTTCCCCATCCTCCTTTAGGAGGCCAAGGAAAGAGGGGAGGGGTTCTGTGGCTGAAAATGCTGATGATCAAAGTCAGGGAAACCTGTCTTTGAAGTTTGGGAACATTTTCCTGCCCAGAGTTACCCTATTGCTGAGCAGATAGAAAGAGTTCCTTACATTCTCATTTCCTTTGACCACCTTAGTGGGAGATTCAAAAACATACGCTAAGCCCTGGCCAGTTTGCTGAGTGGTTAGAGTGTCAGCCTGCGGACGGAAGGGTCTCGAATTTGATTCCCTGTCAAGGGCATGTACCTCGGTTGCAGGTTCCCCAGCCCCGATAGAGGCACGTGCGGGAGACAACCAATCGGTGTGTCTCTCTCACATCAATGTTTCTCACTCTCCCTCCCATTCTCTCCAGAAATCAATGGGGAAAATGTCCTAATTATGCACGTGTCTGTTTGAGGAGTATACTGGGAAGTTGTAGGAAGGTGTTAGTTCCCAGGAAGCACTGAGGAATATGAACTTCAGAGCAGGGGAAAGGGTTTGGGGAACTGTGAATGGGGCAGAGACATGAGGGCTGGGAACTAGGGCAAGAGGTGGGATTAAGGAGTGTTATTAGAGCCTGGAGCAGTGATATGAAAGGGACAGTGGGATTAGAAAAAGAAAAGTGGGTAAATGCAAATTATGTAAGAAGCTCTTGTGAAAAGAGCTCTTCCACCTCCTTGTTTTCCCTTCACCTTTATTAGAGCTCACGGGCCACAGTATTAAACTTGTCTGTTGTATTAAACAAGTCACTCCCAGGGAAGAAGTCAGAGAGGTGTGTTCTTGCTAAATGTGCTCTATGGTATTTGAAATAAGTCACCTGTACGATATATTCTCTTTACATTCTTACCTGAGCAAGGAAAAAAAGTCGAAGGCTAGGATTCCTGAGTCCCATCTTAATGGTCTCATTTATTCACAGTGATCTTGGGCAAGTCATTTTATTTTTCTGGGTGTCAATTTCCTTATTTTTTAAAATGAGAGTGGTTCTGCCCACTTTGGTGAGTTGTGAGGATCAGTGAGATGACATACATAAAAATGTGCGTGTGAAAGCTTGAGGGTGGGGGACGCATGGATATAAAATCTCATGAGATGCCTACAGAACTTCACCTTAGTTGGCTGAACTCGAGTTGTCTATGGAGGAATGATTGGCAGGCATTTCCCTTGGTTGTGGGGAAATCAGGAAGCAGTAAGACCCCTGAGATACAAAAATATAAAATAAAATAAACCAGTGAAAGACTTTTATACTTAAAATAAGATTTGGTATAACCTATATGAAGAGCTAAAATTATACAGCTTTAAGGGGAAAAACGGGAAATTTTATTTATGATCTTAGGATAGGCAAAGATTTCTTAGATGACACATAGAAAGCTTTAACCCTAAAAGAAAAAAAAAAGGCTTAATGAAACTTCATAAAATTAAGTTTCTTTTAAAAAAAAGTTTCTATTATTTGAAAAAATAAATAAAACCATTAGGAAAACAAATGGGCAAAGCCACAGGCTGAGAGAAGATATTTTCAAGACATACTTGGTGTCCCCCAAAAATGTATGCACACACTTTGAGTAATTATAAAGGCGTGTTTATTAAAATACATTTCATTTTCAAAATTAAGCTATCAACTCTTAAAGTGTGTATACATTTTGGAGGAACGCACTGTATACCTGAAAAAGGCTTATATCCAGAATAAATTTTTAAAAACTCCTAACTTCAATTTAAAAAAAAAAAAGACAAGTCAATTTTTAAATGGATAAAATTGGAGTCAACAAAGAACCAAGCACCTGCTGTGTCCCAGCACTGTGTGTGGGTCTGGGACACAGAGTAGCTGTATCACAGTTTTGACCTCAAGGACAGTCTGGGAGACAGATATGTAAACATGATATTATAATACAACTGTCAGAGCCCTCCAGCCAAAGGTTCTTCATCACCCTCCATATCCATTTGTTCCTGGTCCCTGGTTGAGAGGATCCGCTTTCTGTCTAGACTCTGTATGTCACTATGCTTTTCCATCTGAATGCATGTATAACCCAGTAATAGTTTTGTGAGTCAGAATCATAAATTCTATGTGTATATACTTGTGAATGCCTCTTGAAAATGGTGCTTTAAAAGGGGGAAATATTCTTTGAAAATCAAGTGATGGCTGTAGCCCATAGGTACTCCTAAAATTACTGCTATATGTACAAGAAAGTTTCCTATGCTCCTGTTAGTCCAGACCTTGGATTATGGCCTGGGTCCTAGGGAAACCTAGTACCATATGTAAAGGGAAGCCCCCTCCCCAACCCTTGAACCATGGTATCTGTGGTGTTTAAAGGGGGAAAAAAACTGTTTGAATTATGTACGTAATGGGTATTTATGATATTCAAATTAGAAAATAAAGACGAAACAAAAGAATAAAATTAAAAATAATCCAAAATCACTCAACAGAGATAAGCATTGTTAACATTTGTTGTATATGCTTTTGAATTTTCTTCCATGCATACCACTATGGTCTGAATGTCTGTGTGCCCCAAAATTCATATGTTGAATCCTAACTCCCAAAGGTAATGAGAGTAAGAGGGGGGCCTTTGGGAGGTCATTGGGTCATGAGGGCATAGCCCTCATGAATGGGATTAGTGCCCTTATAAAGCAAGCTCCCAAGAGAGCCCTTGTCCCTTATGCCCTGTGAGGACACAGCAGGAAGGTGCCAGTGTGTACCAGAAGAGGGCTTTCACCAGGACACAGCCATGCTGGCACCTTGATGCTGGACTTCCCAGCATCCAGAACTGCGAGAAACAAATGTCTGCCTTTGATAAGCCACCCAGTCTGAGGTACTGTTATAGCAGCCTGCACTAAGACGGATTTAGATATATTTATTTACAAAAATGGTGTCAGAGTGTAGTGCTGTTTGTGATCTGCTGTTTTCACTTAATATTTTGTGAACATTTTCCCAAGTCAATAATCATATTAACACAACATTATTTTAATGATATCCTGTTCTGTACATTTTTAAATGGACTATTATTGAAATTTTAGGGTGTTTCCAACTTTCTGTTATCTTTGTGGCATATGTATTTGAGCCCAAAGTTTTCTCGGCAAAGGAATAGAAAGGATGGGAGGAGTGAAGGGAAAATGATCTCATAGCAAAACTTTAAAAAATCCATTTTACCTCTCTCTACAAAACCCCACACTTTAAGGTGGCTGTTCCTCTCTTTTCTTTTCTTTTAATCTTAAAATTTGTTTGTGTGTTTTTTAATATATTTTTAATTGATCTCAGAGAGAAGGGAGGAGAGAGAGAGAGATAGACATTAATTTTAAATAACAGCTTTATTAAGTTATAATTCATATGCCATAGAATCCACCCTTTTATAAAATTGAGAGATAATGACATACCATAAAATTCCGGTTTTGATTTTATTCACAGACTTTTGTAACCATCACCACTGTCTAATTTCAGAGTATTTGCATCACCCCAAAAAGAACCTCCATGCCCATTTGCAGTCACTCCCCATCCCAGGATTCCAGTCCCTGGCAACTACTCATTTACATTCTATTTCTGTTGATTTGCCCGTTGTGGACATTTCGTATAAATGGACTCATACAACATCATACAAAGAAGCCTTTTATGACTGCTTTCTTTCACTTAGCATTTTAGTGTTCATTCATGCTGTAGCATGTATTAGTATTTCATTCCTTTTATTGCTAAAAAATGTTCTGTTACATGTATATACTACAATGTGTCCATCTATTATTAGTTGATGGACATTTGTATTCCCACTTTTTTGGCTACTGTACAAATTTATAATGTTGCTATGAATATTCATATACAAGCTTTTGTGTAAATATATGTTTTAATTTCTCTTGAGTGTATAACTAGGAGTAGGATGGCTGGCTCATATGGTAACTTTATGTTTAACATTTTGAAGAACTGCCAGACTGTTTTCCCAAAGTGGCCGCATGGCACCATTTTACATTGCTGCAGCAATGTTTGAGGTTCCAGTTTCTCCACATCTTCACCAACATTTGTTACTGTCTTTTATCTTAGCTAACATAGTGGGGATGAAGTGTGATTTTTATTTCTCTAATGACTAATGATATTGAGCATCTTTTCATGTGCTTATTGACCATTTGTAGGTCTTTGGAGAAATGTCTATTCAAATTCTTTGCCCAGTTTTTAATTGGGTTATTGAGTTGTAATAGTGTCCTGTGTATTGTAGAAATAAGACCCTTATAATATATGATATGCAAAACTTTTCTCCCACTCTTTGGTTTGTCTTTTTAATTTCCTGACGATGTCTTTTAAAGCAGATACATTCTAAATTTTGATACCTTCATAATTTTTTAAATGGTAAATTTTTTTCTCTGCCTTTGGGTCATTTATAAATAGACCTTAATATATATGTGGTCATGAAATATTTGCTATAGAACATCTGTGGATTGATGTATATGAGGTAGTTTCAGCTTGATATAAAGGGCAGTAAAAATGGATAGAAGAC
>NW_006286678.1:5574655-5585266 GCF_000327345.1 Myotis davidii | reverse complement strand
TGCAGTGGGCTTTCTTGTTGTTTTGTTGATGGTTTCTTTTGCTTTGCAGAAGCTTTTTATTTTGATGTACAGTGGGGCCTTGACTTACGAGTTTAATTCGTGCCGAGACCGAGCTCGTTAACTCACATTACTCTATCAACTCAATGCAAAAAATTGGCCGAGAGAGAGCTGGTATCTCAAAAAACCCATTAGTCGGGACACTCGTAAGTCAAGGCCCCACTGTAGTCCCATTTGTTTATTTTCTCTGTAGTTTCCATTGCCCTAGGAGCTGTATCGGTAAAGATATTGCTACGATATATGTCTGATATTTTGCTGCCTATGGCTACTTCTAGGATTTTTATGGTTTCCCATCTTACGTCTAAGTCCTTTATCCATTTTGAGTTTATTTTTGTGTATGGTATAAGTTGGTGGTCTAGTTTCATTTTTTTGCATGTATCTAACCAAATTTCCCAGCACCATTTATTGAAGAGACTGTCTCATCTTTTTTAAAAAATATATTTGTATTGCCCAGCTGGTGTGGCTCATCAGTGGAGTGTCGACCCAGGAATCAAGAGATTGCTGGTTCGATTCCCAGTCAGGGCACATGCCCAGGTTGCAGGCTCAATCCCCAACAGGGGGTATGAAGAAGGCAGCCGATTGATAAGATGTTTTCATCCCTCTCTCCCTCTCCCTTCCTCTCTCTCTAAAAATCAATAAGACATATTTTTAAAAAATAAAATATATTTGTATTGATTTCAGAGAGAGAGGGAGAGAGAGATAGAGACATCAGTGATGAGAGAGAATCATTGATTAGCTGCCTCCTGCACACCCTACACTGGGGATCGAGCCCACAACCTGGACATGTGCCCTGACCAGAATCGAACCGTGACCTCCTGGTTCATAGGTCGACACTCAACGACTGAGCCACACCGGTGGGGCCATCTTTTTTTTTTTTTTTTAACTCCTACTGGCCCTAGAGAGAGGGAAAAGGAGAGAGAAAGAGAAAGACCAATATGTGAGAGAAATATTGATCAGTCGTGTCTCGTACACACTCCCACCAGGGATGAACCCATACCCTAGGTATTTGCAATAACCAGGAATCAAACCAGCAATCTTTTGAAGCATGCATGGATACTGCTCCAACCAAGTGAGCCACACCAGCCAGGGCAGATTATATATCTTTTATTTTTAATTGCTAGGCTTCTGATCAGAAACCTCTTATCAGATATATGATTTGCAAATATTTTCTCCCATTTTGTGGGTTGTCTTTTCATTTTATTGATGGTATTTTTATGAAGTTCATCCTCCCTTACTTGTTTTCTCACTTATCACTTATGTTTTTGGTGTCATATCTAAGAAACCATCGCCTAATCCAAGATAACAAAGATTTATTCCCATGTTTCTATAACTTTTAATATTATAGCTCAGTTTAGCCTCTCTAGTCTCTGCCTTCCTCCATATATACTCATTACCCCAATCCACACAAATAAGTTTAGAAGTCCAAAAAAGGAACCTTCCTCTCAGAAAGGAAGAAAAAAGATGATAAATACTTGCTTTTAAATTTTAATGTAATTGAACCTAACACACATAGTTATATCATAATACTGTGTCCCTCACACATGTATTTATTAGCCATTTGATTTTTTTATCTCATGTATTACCTGTTCATGTTTTTGAGCATGAACTTGCTTAACTCTTTATTGTACTTTACATGAAGAGCTGTGATCCTATAATCTAAATGAGTTAAATTTTTAAGAATTGGTAGTATTAAGAGTTTAACTAAATGAGTCAAATGATGGGAAATTTAGACTCATGGTGGATGAAATGAAAATGACAGGAATAAAAAGGGAAGGAAGAGAAATGAATGAATGAATGAATGAATGAATGAATGAGGAGACATTAGATATGAGGAGTCAGAGCAAGTAAAGACTGTTAGGATCTGAACTTGGTAGCACGGGAGACCAGAACTCGCCTAGTCTGGCCAGGAGACCAGAGAAGCTCAAAAGGGGCTCTGTGTACTTGGAAACCTTGAAAAAGAGAGAACCTTAGCCTATCAGAGGTAAAACTAGGGAGAGAAGATTTTCTAAAGGACCCCCATAATGAAAGTTCTAGGCTAAAACTGAGCAGAATTTGGATACTTCAGAAGATTTATATCCTGCGCTAGACAAATATTAAGAATGTACTATGCCTCTTATGTTTGCCAGGCCTATGTGATGTTGTGCTAGAGTGATAGAAAGGAGATAAAAATAGACCCCACCTCCACTGAGAAGGAAGAAGTTGGCATCAGCCATACTTGCAGTCACTCTAATGCCCACCTTGGCCTCTGCATTCAAGAAGCATCAATACAGTAGTAGAGAGAGTGAGGATCTTAGCCCACAGCCATCAGAGAGGGGCAACTATTCTGGGGTTTAGAAGAGGAGAAAAGGAGATTAAGATGACATAGGGGTCAAATGACAGAGTATACTTAAAAATATTTTTCTTGCAAAATTGTAATTTATTGCTATAAGGACATGATTTAGAATTTGTGATTTCCTCCTCATCTGTAAACTTCTGTGCTGTAGCTGTGTCTAAGGCATCTCTGTATCCCCTTAGTGCTTAGCACCATATCAGACATCCTAGTGGTGTTTTCTTAGTTACTTTACTATTCATACTTTTTATTTTTACCGAGGATCAGTCCTTGTTTACAGCTAAGAATAGGGTCCTCGATAAGAAGAAAATGCTGTCCCTGAGATCCCCAGATCTTCACATGTGGCATTAAAAGGGGCCTAGCTCGCCCTAACCGGTTTGGCTCAGTGGATAGAGCATTGGTCTGCGGAATCAAGGGTCACAGGTTCAATTCCGGTCAAGGGCATGTACCTTGGTTGTGGGCACATACCCAGTAGGGAATGTGCAGGAAGCAGCTGATCAATATTTCTCTCTCATCGATGTTTCTAACTCTCTATTCCTCTCCCTTTCTCTCTGTAAAAAATCAATAACATATATTTTTAAAAGGGGGGGGGGCTGGCTCACAGTAGGCAAATTAAAATGAAGGGGGACCTCAAGGGCTGGACCTGTATGATGCAGAAAGTGTGTTGGGATACCCCTTGTCCTATTGGGCTGTGTTATCAAGCTCCATCTTGACTCCGAGTCTTTTCTCCCCTTGGGCTTTTCTTCATCTGAAAATCATATGAGGAAGGGCATGTCTCAGACTTCCAGGGAAGTGACATTAGCTTCCCTTTCTTTCCCTCTCTCTCCAGGTGCCAAGCTCTCCTGATGAAATGCGTTCTGCCCCATCGGGCTCCGGGGGCAGTGTCTGGTGCTGTTGATGCCCTTGTTCGAACTTTCCAGAATGGATAGTCCCCCAAAGCTTACTGGAGAGACCCTCATCGTCCACCACATCCCCCTGGTACACTGTCAAGTCCCAGACAGGCAGTGCTGTGGGGGGGCAAGTGGAGGTAGTGGGAGCACAAGACCCAATCCCTTCTGCCCACCTGAGCTGGGCATAACCCAACCTGAACAAGACCTAGGACAAGCGGACTCCCTGCTATACAACAGTCTGCACTCTGCTCCAGGGGGATCTGCACGGTCTGCAGACAGCAGCACCAAGAGTCGGGGTCGGGATGGAAGAGGTCCTGGGGCCTCTAAACGACATAATCCCTTCTTGCTGCAGGGGAGTGTGGCTGAGCCAGGACTCGGTGACTTATATGATGACAGCATTGGTGATAGTGCCACTCAGCAGTCCTTCCACCTGCATGGAGCTGGCCAGCCCACCTTCCATCTCTCCTCTTTCCAGCTGCCACCACCTGGCCCCAGAGCCGGCAGGCCATGGGGGGCAACACAGAGTCGGGCTGGAGTGGTGGAGGGGCAGGAACAGGAGCCGGTGACAACCTTGGATCCCCAGCAGTGCAGCAGTAACCACTGCTGCCAGCCAGAGCTGGAAACAGAGACCATGGAGCTGGATGAGTGTGGGGGACCTGGTGGGAGTGGCAGCGGAGGTGGAGCCAGTGATACCTCTGGCTTTTCCTTTGACCAGGAGTGGAAGCTCAGTTCAGATGAATCCCCAAGGAACCCTGGATGCTCAGGCTCAGGACCCCAGCACTGCCGCTGCAGTAGCACTTCCAGTCAGTCTGAGGCGGCTGACCAGTCCATGGGCTATGTGAGTGACTCCTCCTGCAACAGCTCAGACGGTGTACTGGTCACCTTCAGCACCCTCTACAACAAGACGCATGGCAACTCCCATGCCAATCTCAACTCTGCCCCACAGTCTTGCAGCGACTCTTCCTTCTGCAGCCACTCAGACCCTGGCGCCTTCTACCTGGACCTGCAACCCTCCCCAGCCGAGTCCAAGATGTCTTATGAGTCCCATCACCCCGATAGTGGAGAAAGGGAGGGGAGCTGTGGTTGTCCTCATGCCTCATCTCCTGAGCTCGATGCCAACTGCAACTCCTACCACCCACACTGTGAGCCCTGCCCAGCTGTGGCTGACCTCACCGCCTGCTTCCAGAGCCAGGCCCGTCTTGTTGTGGCCACACAGAATTACTATAAACTTGTCACCTGCGATCTGTCCTCCCAGTCATCCCCAAGCCCTGCTGGCTCTTCCATCACCAGTTGCTCGGAGGAACACACCAAGATAAGTCCGGTACCCAGCTCTGCCCCAGACCCTGGCCCTAACCAGCCCTCTGAGTATTATCTATTCCAGAAGCCAGAAGCCCAACCAGAGGAACAAGTGAGGCCCATGGAAGCCGAAGCTCCTACGGGCCCCACTGTGATTGAGGGGCAAGTATACACTAATACTTCACCCCCCAACCTTGGCACTGGACGTCAGCGCTCTCGAAGCTATGATCGCAGCCTGGAGCGTAGCCCTCCTGTCCGCCTGGGCTCGCTGGAACGCATGTTGAGTTGCCCAGTGCGCCTGAGTGAGGGCCCCACAGCTCTGGCTGGGTCCGGCTCCCCACCTAAGCGGGTCACCTCCTTTGCTGAGCTCGCCAAAGGCCGGAAGAAAGCTGCAGGCTCTGGCTCCCCGCCACTTCGAGTGAGCATTGGAGACTCCTCCCAGGATTTCTCACCCATTCAAGAAGCCCAACAAGATAGGGTGGGCTCGCTGGATGAGGGTTCTCACTGTAGCCATAGTCTACCACCTATGCCCATGGGGCCAGGCATGGACTTAGTTGGCTCAGAGCCCTGGTCCACCCAGGTCTATCAGGGCCCCCAGTCCAGTGAGATGTCACCTGCTGTCCTCAGAGCTTCTGGGCAAGGCTCCCTGATGCAGCTGATGGATCCAGGCTCTGCTCTCCCAGGGAGCCCAGCCAACAGCCATACCCAGAGGGATGCAAGAGCTAGAGCTGACGGTAAGGAACCTAAAGGCTGGAGATTACCAGGATAAATGCAAGGCCTCCTCAGTGATAGGGCCCTATCAACCACCCCATCCATATCACTGGCGGTTCCTCAGCCTAGACCAAGCATCTTTCCAGTCCAGGGGAGAAGTAGTAAAGGGGAGAAGGAGGTTAGAGGATAAAAAATACACTGAAGAGATAAAATCAACAGAACTTAGAGGATGATTGGGAAAGGAAGCACTCAGAAGATTGTGATTCTAAGCCTGGATAACTGGAAAGATGATACATGACTAGGGACTGCAAACAGAATTAGATTTACTGGAACAGAGATGAGGCATGAGTTCAGTTTGGGACATATAGGAATTTGCAGTGCTTAACGGTTATGTCTAAAAGCCGAGGATATGTCCCACAGGCAAACCACACCGGGTGTCAGCGAAGCTCACTCTTTGATCAGTCATTGTAGCCACTCTTCAGAGAGCCTGAGGGCTGACACTTGGCCTTTCGGTCTCCTAGTCCGGCTTTTTCCTATTTATCTTATAATATTTAGGTGGTGATTTTATAAAGACTCCATGTTAAGTGGGTGCTGGTGATAGATGAGAGGGACAATTTCTGTCCTCAAGGAGTTCCAACCAAGGATGGGAACAGGAAAGTAAAATGCAGAGATGGCGGTGTACAGGACATCTAAATCAGAATGAAATGCCAGAGAAGGACTGCTAACACAGTTTACATTTGAGCACAGTCTAGAAAGACAGTTAGGAACTAGCTTTGTGCAGACTTTTAAGAAGAACATTCTGGGTCATAGAATAGTCTGTACAAAACCACAGAGGCCCAGAATAACTTGATGCTTTCTAGAAACTACAAATAACTGGGGCTGCCCTAGTGGAATGTGATGGAACCACTGAAGGATTTCAGTCAGGAAAATGGCTTGTTTTTTGTTTGTTTGTTTGTTTGTTTATAACAGTTTAGCCTGTTTTGATTTGCATACTAGAAAGTTCACTGGTAGATTGGGCAGGAGATCACCATGATGGGAGAGTCGTTGGAATAAAAGTGGTAGTTGAAGCTATGAGTGGATGAGAGCATCCAGGAAGAATGTGTGAAGCTATAAAGAGAACAGGGACAGAGCCCTGGGGATACCATGATTGAAGGATGAGCAGAGCAACCCTCAGAGGAAACTAAGAAGAATTAGGCAGGAAAATATAAGGAAACCCAGGAGAGAGCAAAGTCACAGAACCAAAGGAGGAGAAAGTTTCAAAAAGAGTTAGGTTCAACCAAATGAGTTTTGAAGAGAAATCACTAAGAGTAAGGCTGATAATCCTAAAAGCATTATTCGGGAGCAGTGAGGTGGAAGCCGGATCTCAGCGGGAATGGAAGGAAGGGAAAAGGCAGGTAAAGGTGAATTTTCTGGGCTGCAGCCTTAGCTTGGGTGTGGTGGCTTATCAAAGGAAAGGGGTTAAAAACCCATAAATAGTATTACCTCTGCCATTATGGAGACCCAGTCCAGCAGAAGATTTCATACCTAAACATACACAAAGGAGCTGCCCTTGGGAGAGGGAATAGAAGTGGGGGAAGATGCAGGTCAGAAATAGAGGGATTAGCCAGTCCTTTGAAACCCATTCCCTTCTTAGACGGCAGTATCTGGTGGGTGTATGTAGGCACAGGGGATCCTGTGGCTGGCATTCTGAGGGCAAGAATAATCCTGGTCAGAGATGGGAGGAGAGGCATTGGAAGTTTTTTCTATCAGACGACTTTGTATCAAGATGGTGTGCTGTTCCATAAGTCTCCAGTGACCTACCACAGGGCTCTTCTCTTGATTCTGTAAAAAAAGAAAGAAAGAAAAATAAAAAATTAGTGACAATTCAATGAATTCATAAATGACAAAAGAAGCTGAGATCTCTTTGAGATCCTGAACAGCAAAATCAAGATTCAGAAGGATCTCACCAAATCTGGAAAGAACTGATAACGCAGGGACCCGCGTGAAGTGTGATGTGTGAGCTGTACTTGAGTTATTTGGGATCTTTAATTGATTGCAAACTCAGAAGGAATCCGCCGTTTTGAAGGGTTTTCAGAAGTTATGACGACTGGACTTATTCATAGGTTGCAGAGGGGAGTTGCTAGTCCCCCACTCCTCTGAACCAGTTAGTGCTCACCTGGGAGTTCCGGGCCCTCCATTTTAAGAAGAAATTGAGACTGTGGGGCCGTGTCACCTACAGAAGAGCAGACTTGGGTGAATGTGGTCTGTCTCTGTCTCCAGTTTTCTTAAGGGTTATCACATAGAAAAGTGAGAAAACTTACTCCCTGAGGGTAGAACTGAGACCCACTCCACACAATAATCCCCCTTTTCCTTCCCTCATCGTATTCCTCTGCCTCAAACTCGATCCTGGGTACTTAGCAGGAGGATTCTTAAAAGAGTAGGATTAAATAGTCTAATTAAAACATTCTTTATAGAGGAGGTATGTAGTACAGCTAGGGTTGAGAGGACCTAATCTGATAGCCAGGGTCAGCTCAGCCTTGAAATTTGATATTGACGTAAATGGAAAGGAAGGAGACATTCCATCAGGAAAGGCAGCATGCTTAAACATGGGCCTGGGGTGGGAGGAGTGATGTCGATGAGGATGGCAGGCATGGGAGTTAGAGTGGGAGAAGCCTAATCTGTGGCCAGTGTGGGCACCTACCTGGCTGAGAAGGTTCCACTTTATTCTGCGGGCAGTTGTGGCCACAGGGGATAAAATGAAATGTGTACTTTAGGACGCAAGCTGATAAGATTTGGGATGCAGTGAGGCTAGCCTTAACCAGAGTTTCAGTGGGGATTCACCCCTTTAATAAATCTTTATTCATTACCTACTGCGTCCCAGGCTGTGTTCTAGGCACTGGGGCATAGCGATGAACAGCTTTTAAAAACCTTCTTTTCTGGAGCCCTTACACGAAGTAATAGACAATAAACAAAGAAGGTCATTTCTGGTGGTGAAAAAAAATGCTGAAAAGCAAATGCAACAGGGTAATGACAGTGACTGTCCGAGGGGCTGCGGTGGTTGAGGAGGCCTTGCTGAGGAGGTGGTGTTTGAGCTGATGCGTGAATGATGAGAAAATTTCAGGCAGAAAGAAGAGCAGGTGCAACAGGCTCAGAGACGTTAATAAACGTGGCATGGTGAGGGCCGATGGAAGTAGTGAGCAGGGGGAATGACAAAGGTTGCTCTCTGAGTGCTGACTGGGGATGACAGGAGAGCATCGTTTGAAAGTGTCCCCTGGGAGTGATTCTGAAACACCTCCCTAGTGGGGCTGTGGTCACCATCCCCTGAAGACTCACCGAAGTAAATTAATGGGAAAAGATGGGGGATAGGCAAGCCCAGCCTGGTACCATTGCATGTGCAGTGCAGTGTGGTAAAGAGAACATCGGCCCCAAAGTCAGACTCTGGCTCAGGCAGAATTCGAGCCCCGCCACTTCCTAGTTGTGTGACCGTGGGCAAATGACTTAATCTCTGAGTTTCCAATATCCTGGTCTGTCAAGTAAGGATGTAATTTCTGCCTCACAGAGTTGCTGAGCCATAGAGCTGTGCTAGTGAGCCACACCCAGGGGTTCAGGCCGTGTGGCTGCTTACAGCATCCCCTTGTGTTCGTTCGGATGTTTGCAGCATGCACAGTGTTTCCTTAGACGCACAGCCCATGCACAAAGACAAAGTGACTGGAGTTTTGGGTTTAGTCCTGAGCCCGTGTTTTGAGGGACATTGACCTGAAGATTGGCTGGAAGAACAGGAGAGGACCACCCTTGGGGAATACATGAATGTGTAGAGGGAGCAGATACGGACTCTGAGGCTCCAGTGCCTGGATCATGAAAGAGCAGGAGTGAGGTGAGGAGGGGTGACAGGAGGCTGATTCTGGCTGCAAGTAAAGAAATAATTTTATTATGGTTAGATTTGCTCAAGAATGAAATGTGCCTACTTGGATGGAAATAGGGGAATTTGAGTGAAAGTTTGAGGTAAATAACATCTTGACCCTGGAAATCTGACTCTGCCTCCAAGACTTTGGGCCTTAGGAACAAAGAACACAGTAGTTCTGCCACTGACAGAGAGGCAAGTCATCAGGAGAGCGGTGATGGATGAAGTGTCCTAAAGTAGCCAATTTTAAATGAAAGCAAAACCCTAAAGCAGAACGATCGAGGGATCATAGGAAGGTGGGTTCGGGCGTACGAATGTCCGAACTTGAGTAATACAGGGGAGAAGTGTAAAGTGAGATGTGAGAATTGAGCCTTTAGATATATCACCTTTGAAGTCAAGAAAATGAAGAGTTAATGAACAGCCACGAATACAAGACAGTTCCATTTCATATCCAGTAGGAAAAGCTTTACAAAAGAAGGGGGGAGCCGTGTCCTAGTCCACAATCTTGGATTACCCGACCCCACTCAATTCCTACAACCCAGGTCTTGCCCACCTCTTTCCCCGTCCCCAGGGAGCATCATCTCCTGCTTCTGTGCTCCCTCTCCTGTGGGTTCAGTGTCTGTCCATCTGATTCCTTCTCCGTCCATGTTGCCACAGGGGGTGGTGCTGAGAGCCGACCGGTCCTCCGCTACAGCAAGGAGCAGAGGCCGACCACGCTGCCCATCCAGCCCTTCGTGTTCCAGCACCACTTCCCCAAGCAGCTGGCCAAGGCCCGGGCCCTCCACAGCCTTTCCCAGCTCTACAGCCTGTCGGGCTGCAGCCGCGCACAGCAGCCCGCCCCCCTGGCTCCCCCAACGGCCCAAGTCCCTGCCTCAGATCCTTCTGGGGAGTCACAGGCATCCACCAACAGAGGTGCCAGGAAAGCTGGGCCTGAGCCAGAAACCTCACGACCGTCACCCCTGGGCAGCTACTCCCCTATCCGGAGCGCTGGCCCCTTCGGGCTCAGCACCGACTCGTCTGCCTCCGCTTCGTGCTCCCCTCCCCCAGAGCAGGCCACAGCCACAGAAAGCTCACCCCCATGGAGCCTCTCCTGTCCTGCTGTCCAGCCCGCCACCTCCCAGCAGCCCCAGAAGGAGGATCCGAAGATACTGACCTTGGCTGAGTACCGACTCCATGGGACAGGAAGCTTGCCTCCTCTGGGCTCCTGGAGATCTAGCCTCAGTCGAGCAGAGAGCCTGGCCCGGGGAGGTGGTGAAGGCTGCATGGCCTCCAGGCCCAATAACGGTATGAGCTTCCCAGCCTGCCCCCAAACACGTTGACACCGCCACCCTCTTTGAATAGCTTCTTATACTCCAGCCTGGGATCAGAGGTTAAAATATTTGCATCTCCTTCCCCAGCATCTGTGGACAATATGTACTCACTCCTAACCCTCGCGTTGTACACGGGCC
>NW_006286678.1:5561007-5573273 GCF_000327345.1 Myotis davidii | reverse complement strand
CGGGGGGGGGGGGGGGGGGGGCAGTATGAAATGCTGTCTCCTGCTCATTCTTTCCTGTCTCTTCTGCTAATCTGTTCTACTTCCAGCCAACCACCTATCACCTCAAGCACTCAAGTGGCGGGAATACAGGAGGAAGAACCCGCTAGGGCCACCTGGTTTGTCAGGGAGCCTAGACCGAAGGCCACAGGAAGCTCGGCTCACCCGAAGGAACCCCATCTTTGAATTCCCTGGCTCCCTCAGTGCTGCTGGCCACCTGAACTGCCGGCTGAACGGTGTGTGGGCAGTTCCCCAGGATACCAGGGCAGGCTCTGCCGTAGCTGGGAAGGGCTGGAGAAGGCGTCAGTCTCCGGGGGTATAAGGCACAGAACTGAGCTGCAACGCTTGGAAAGAGAGTTCGTGGGACTGATTTTCCTCTTTTTTCCAGGTCAAATGGTGAAGCCGCTATCACTGACCTGCCCTGACTTCCAGGATCCCTTTTCCTTGACTGAGAAGCCTCCTGCTGAGTTTTGTCTGTCCCCAGACGGCAACTCAGAAGCCATTTCCATTGACCTGCTTCAGAAAAAAGGTGGGTATTCCCCCAGCTCAGGCCAGGAGTTCTGTTGTCACTACCTGTCTGTGCCTATCGCCCTGCTGCCTGGCCCTCCAGAATATTTCCCAACCTTAGAATTCCGGGTGCCAGGAAGGAATTAGAGAGCACAGGCATTGGGGAGAGAAGTCATGTACCATGTGCCATGAGTGTGTACATGTGAGGAAGGGTCATTGATCAGGTGCTTTGGAGTCAGGCTCCAGTCTTTTCTCTCCGGGAACTTAGTGAGGGAGACTCAAGTCATAAATAAATGTCCATGTGCTCTAATGGGGGGGGAATTCACTTACCACAGGGCCTAGAGGTCGGGGTAAACATGATGGTAACATCTAGTAAGACATGGACTGACAAGGAATCAAGCTATTTAGCAAATATGAGACCATAAGAGAGAGCAGTTTCAGTGCGATGATGGAGAGAAAAAACTGAGGGGCTGAAGGGGAAGGAGCTTATTACTTAAAGGGGAGAAAGATGAAACTAAAGTCCCTTTCAGAGGCAGAGTGGGAGATTGAGAGCTTAGGGAGAGGGAAGAACCTTGGGCAAGAAGGGGAGCAGCCACCTTCCTCCAAAAGATGGAGAGAGTGAGAGGGGCAGCAGCGGGGAGGAGAGAAATGATATAGTTACGTCTTTTGGATGGAGAGGAAAGTTATAGGAACTCATGACCAGTGGCCTCTGCTCTCTGTGTGAAGCAGAACCAAGGGCTTGAGAAGAGGGGTAAAGATTAGGCATGGCAACTTGAGAGCATAGCCGAGGGTGCCACAAGGCACACTTCAGAGAAGTGCCCTTGTCGCTCACTGGTGTGAGTGGCCCTGGACTTTACCCAGCAGACAGTAGCCTGGTGTCTCAGAGTGGAGAAGACAGATAGATTGACCCAGGATTGGAGTAAGATGGCAAGGAAGTTAGGGCTTTGAGGGTCTCAATAATGTAATCATTAAAGTGGGTCCCAGCTGGGACGTGAAAACAGGAGGGGCTGGAGAACTGGGAAAAACAGGAAGTGGCCTGGGCCTGGTACCTTGATGAGACCCATGTTGCAGGGACAGAGAGAGTGTATGGAAGCCCATCCTCCTCCCACGGAGGGCTCAGTCCCAGCTGAGTTGCTCAGGGACCTTTCGGGGAGCTGTTACATCAAATCCTCGCTTGCAGGGCTGGTGAAAGCTGTTAACACTGCAGTGGACCTCATCGTGGCCCATTTTGGCACAAGCCGGGATCCTGGGGTGAAGGTAGGCAAGAAACTGTGGAGAGCTGAGCTCTACCTGCTGACCCTCACCTTCCCTGTGCTGCCACCTCGAACCCAGAGTTGATACTTAGGAATGGGGATCACAAAGAAGCACCATAAGGGCTAAGAAGGTCAGAGAGGACCAGGGTTGAACTTGCAGTGATCCCCTGTACTTCCCTACTGCCTCCACAGGCAAAGCTGGGGAACAGTTCTGTTAGCCCCAACGTAGGCCACCTGGTCCTCAAGTACTTGTGCCCCGCGGTCCGGGCTGTGCTGGAGGATGGGCTCAAGGCCTTTGTGCTGGATGTCATCATCGGGCAACGTAAGAACATGCCGTGGAGTGTGGTTGAGGCTTCTACACAACTAGGTAAGTGCTGTGTGCAAGATGGGGACCCCAGGGTGAATTTAGGGTTCCAGAGATTGGGCATGTGACCCGCAATTCTGGCTTCCTCCCAGGCCCGTCCACCAAGGTCCTGCACGGCCTCTACAACAAGGTCAGCCAGTTCCCGGAGCTCACCAGTCACACCATGCGCTTTGACGCCTTCGTCCTCGGCCTGCTCAAGTGAGTGTGGTGGCGCAGCGAGATCTGCAGCCACCAGCCCTCCCCCTGGTCACGGCTGCCTCTGAGGAAGCAGCTCCCTACCTGAGACAGAAAGGGGGATCTGTGGGACCTGCTGCCAGAGCACGGGCTCACTGCTCTCCCCCTAGCTCAGCCTCTCGGTATATCAGTGGTTTCCCACCACACGCACGATCCTCTGGCACTGACACCAACACGGTCTTCCGCTTTTACAAATCCACAGTCTGGCTTCTTTGGAAATTAATCTGGTTCTGTTTCTCTGGATATTGTAAACCCTGATCCTCTCAATGCCAGCACTGCTCCCAAATCCTGCTTGACCCTAAGTCCACCTTGGGATCCATGTCATAGTATTTTCTTTCTCAAGCATGGGCCCAGGTCACCCCCTTCGGCTCTGTGCTCCACTCAGGAGCTGCCCTGACTTCCTGGGTCTTGTGCAAAGTGACTCCATTCTAGAAGGAAGTGACTGGTTTGTGAAACACATGTTCACCACCAGCGCCCCCCCAACCCCCGCCCCACATCTTCACTGACTTTTCAGAACTACATGACATAAAATGAACCAGGTAGCATCCCTGCCATAGAAGAGAGACGTTCACCTGTAGTCTGCCCTGTGTCTGACCCTGTGTCTGTCTCCTTTGCACCTTATGATCTGGCGATGCCCACATAAGACTCAACTCTCTTCACCTATCTCCCTACAGCATCCGGTCCCTGGAGTTCTGGTTTAATCACCTCTATAACCACGAAGGTAATGCCCAGAACCCTGCCCTGTCTTGCAAACTCATCATAGGCCAGGCCTCACAGGCTCCAGAGCGAGGCACAGCTGTCTTTTCAGATGCTAGAGGTGGAGAGGGGAACCATGCAAAGCTTGGGCTTCTACTAGAGTCCTTCCCCAGCTTCTGCTGTGGCAGAGCCTGGCAGTCAGCGGGACACTCAGGCCATCTGAGCTCACGGCTGCCCCTTAAGGTGCAGCTAATGCACCAACACTTCAGGAATCGCCTCCACTGTAGTGCCTCTAAGTAGCACATTACAGCCTGTGCAGCACGATGCAGTGGCCCTGCCCAGGTTGCCTTTCAAAGGCCACGCCAGGCCAGGCTCTGCCTTCCTGTGCGGCTCAGTCCCTCTCTCTTCCTCCCTAGATATCATCCAGACCCACTACCAGCCATGGGGCTTCCTGAGTGCAGCGCATACCGTGTGCCCTGGCCTCTTCGAGGAGCTGCTGCTGCTGCTGCAGCCCCTGGCCCTGCTGCCCTTCAGCCTGGACTTGCTGTTCCAGCACCGGCTGCTGCAAAGTGGGCAGCAGCAGCGGCAGCACAAGGAACTGCTGCGCGTGTCCCAGGACCTGCTGCTGTCCGCCCACTCAACGCTGCAGTTGGCCCGGGCCCGGAGCCAGGAGGGCCCCGGAGACATGGACAGCGCAGCCCATGGGAAACGGGTGAAAGGTGTGGGTGCCCCAGAAGGGGGAGAAGATGAGGAAGAGGAGGAGACGGAAGAGGTGACAGAGGCAGCTGCGGGCTCGGAGCGTGGCAGGGCCCGAAGTGGGCAGTCTGGTTGGTGGTACCAGCTCATGCAGAGCTCCCAGGTCTACATTGACGGCTCCACTGAAGGTTCTAGGTTCCCCCGTGGTGGCAGCAATAGCTGCAGTGGCGGCAGCAGTGAGAAAAAGAAAGGGGCAGGAGGTGGGGGGCCACCCCCGCGAGAGGGAGTAGTAGAGGGAGCTGAGGCCTGCCCTGCCCCTGAGGAGACCCTTGGCCGGGATAGGGGCTGGCCCTTCTGGATGGGGAGCCCCCCTGATTCTGTGCTGGCTGAGCTGAGACACAGTCGGGAGAGAGAGGGGTCTACTGCCCCCCCAGCAGAAAGTGAAGAAGGAGCCTCCGGACCGTCACCTGGGGGCATCAAGTGGGGACACCTCTTTGGATCCCGAAAGACTCAACGGGAGATCCGGCCCACAAACAGGTGAGAGGCAGCCCGTAGTGTAGACAGAGGGAGTGGGGAGCCTGGTCTAAGCCAGAGCTCAAACCCCTGACTGCTAACCCCTAGGCTGCCCTCGGACTGGCTGAGTCTGGACAAGTCCATGTTCCAACTCGTGGCGCAGACCGTGGGTGCCCGCCGGGAGCCAGAGCCCAAGGAGAGCCTGCAGGAGCCGCACGCTCCAGCCCTGCCCTCCAAGCCTCCATGGTGAGCCCTGGGGGCCTGAAGGACTAGGGACTGGGTTTTGTTTGGGTGGGGTTTCTCTGACCTCCATTTGTTGTTTCTCCAGCGAGGTAAAAGCACTGTGCCACCATCTGGCCACAGGCCCTGGACAGCTGAGCTTCCACAAGGGAGATGTCCTCCAAGTGCTGGGGCCAGCCGGAGGAGACTGGCTGCGCTGCAGCCGTGGCCCTGACACTGGCCTGGTGCCTCTGGCCTACGTGACCTTGACCCCAACTCCAAGTCCAACTCCTGGAAACAGCCAAAACTGAGGTCCTCTGCATGCTGGTGGCCTCAGGGACCCTCATAACCATCAGACTCAGAGCCCGAGAGTCCCCCCCAAGCCCTCTGGCTTGGTTGTAGAGAGCAGACTGGGAGCTGGGGCCATGTATTCCTGTGCTCAGTATTAATTACCCCTCCCCCAACTGTCCCATGACCATGTCCAGACCACCCAGGAAAGGAGGGAAGGGGCGCAGCACTGGGCTGCCAGGGTTTCCCCGGCCCATCTGGGCCAGCCTTTCCATGGGTACAGACAGGCATGTCCCTGTGGATGGAGGTGACCAGAAGGTCCGTCCGCAGGGCTCCCAGGCCAGGTAGTGAGGATGATGGGTGACAGTGAAGGGGCCAGATCCCTAAGCTCCCAGATGTAAATAGGCTGTGGCCAATGCCTGGTGGTCAGAAGAGGGAGGAGCAGCCCAGGCTTCTGTTTATGTATTTATTTATTTATTTATTACACCTATTAATAAAAAAGGTGCTTGGCCTCCAAACCATTCTCTTTGTGCCTCCCCCTACCCTCCAGTCCATCTCTCTCTCTTCCAAAAGCATGGCTGGGATACATGAAAAGGGAAGAAGGAATTTGAAGTCCAGGTACCTACGCCACGAGCTGCTTCTGGATGGTGCTGAGGCCCAGAGCATCCTGGGTGAGATGCCCATATGTGCGGCCAAACTGGAACTTATATCCTGTGTGGTCAAGAGAGTCTGTCACATGTAGTCAGTGGCATGGAAAAGCCATTTATTTCTCAGCCAGTTGCCTAGACCCTCCAAGCTGTCCTCCAAAATCTGGTCCTAATTCCCCACTGTGAGCTCCCTCCGTTCCTCAGTTTTCTTTCCTGCCCAATGATAAAGCTGAACTGCATGCCCTGAGGTCCCCTCATATCTATTATTTCCAACTACCAAAACTACCTCCACCTCTCTCTCTCTCTCTCTCTCTCTCTCTCTCTCTCTCACACACACACACACACACACACACCCTCACCTGGCACATAGCCTCCATAGTTAGGCAAAAGACCCAGGTTCTGAGGGTAGGTCCTTGAAAGTGGGGGGAGATGTTTGAGATCCTTCTGGCGTTTGCCCTTTGAGCACATCTGTCCAAATTCCTGCAGTGCCTGGTTGGTGAGCACAGGAAAGCTGGAGCCGAAGAGGAAGCGGGCACGGGGCACATAGCCAGTGAAACCTGGGGAGTGGGGATTCTGGGTCAGGACCTCCTGGGGGCCTCCCACGCCTTTAGTCATTACCCACCTCCCTCACCTGACATGAAGAACTTGTGGGGATCTCCGTCATCCATGGAATAGGGGGAAGCCTTGTGAGGGGAGTTGACAGAAGAAAAACGGTGCTATCAAACTTAGCCCCCGTGCTCTGACACAAGCTCCCAGGGAGTGGAGCTGGCAGGCAAGCCCATGTCCCCAGCCTACACAGAGGTACGGCTCCCCACTCCCACCACACTGCACCCCCCCGCTCCCCCCCACTTCACAGCCTCACTTGTCCTGCCTCCTGCCCCAGCTCTGCCCCCTGCGCCTCCAGCTCTGGCTTCAGCTTTGGCTCTGATTCTTGGTCTTCCTCCACATCTTCTCCCTTGACCTGCTTTGACAGCTCCTGACTCCCTTGTTCTCCGTGCCACTGAGTAAAACCATTCAGAACCTCAGCCCAGACCCGGCTGCAGTTCTTGGCAAAGATGAACTGTGCCTGGGGGATAAAACCTGGGTGGGCAGGGGGCACAGAAGAGCTCTGTTAGTGTGTGGGACACACGTTCAGGGATGGGGCACCCGTTTATATTTGTGTACATACCTGTGTACCCAGGGATCATGCTGGAACTGAGCCTCTTGTGCCCACTCCTGACAGGCAGGCTTCCACGAGGAACCTCGGGAGATCTTGGAGGCCGAATGGGAGGCAGAAGTATGCGATGAGCAGGGGGCCAGGCTATGCCAGGAGCTCCCCGGAGTAGCTGACCGGATCTGCCCATTTTTTTTTTCTGAACCGAAGCAGTGGGCAGTGTCCGGTGTACCTGTGGCACAGGACTCCCCCACTCATCTCTAGATTCCCCCTGCCCACCCTCCCCAGAGACGGAAGCAGAGAGCTCTGAAGCCCTGATCTTTTCTGGACTCGGCTGGTTGTACATTTGGAGCAGGCATTTCCCTCTGCTGCTACCCTGTTACCATGGAAAAGACAACACAGAGCTTTGTGGCCGGCCTGGCTACTATTCCTTGCTTTTCATTTTCTATCCAACACCATCGATATCCCAGCCCTGGGCCTGCTGTACAGGTGTGTCCACTCGGCCCCCAAGGTCTAGGTGCACAACTCCTGTATCCCTAAACCCCCATTCCCGGAAGCACGCAGGGCTGTGCTCTGGGTAGAAGTCTTACCCGGGGATATAATGAGGATTCTGAGGGTTCAGCCCGGGTATGAAGGTGCTGGCCATAGCCATGGGAACACAGGCTGTCTCTCTTGTTTCCCTTTGAGCGAGCAGAGGCTCTGGGCTGTTTACCCGGTGTCCAGGGCTGTGGGGCGGGGCCAGAGGCAGGGGTGGAGCGAAGGGAGGAGAGAGGGGAGGGGGCGCTAGTGTGATGATGGCCTGGGCCAAAGCCAGCAGAACCTGAGAGCAGAGGCTCACAGGTCTCTCTACTCCAAAACAAGTGCAGTCCTGCCACGTGGGGGCAGGGAAGAGGGGCAGTACAGCCTCGCCACTCCAGGACCCCGAGGAAGGCCTGAGGTGGAAGGGCGAAACTGTTAGGTCTCTTCAGTTCTATCTCAAAAGAGGGCCCTTCCTTCTTAAGCCCTCATCTGAGCACCTGCCTGAGGAGACGTGGATTCGCTCTTTGTGAGTCTTGACTAAAGGTGACGGAGCTCACTGGAAAGAGGGTCTCTGAGGGGAGTCCGAGGGGAGGTGATGCGGGGAAAAGGAAACTAGAGGCCTCTAGGCAGGGTGACATCGTAATTGTCACTAGTATAACTTGACATTTACTGAATGCCTACCGTAATCTGGATCATCACCCACTCAACAAATAGACCTGCCACTCCCTGCTAGTCACTTCCCCGTGGCACAGGGTGTACTATGTAGGAGTCAGAAAAGCTAAGCTTCACGTGACCGGGCAAGTCATTTACTATCCTAAACCCCTCTGTCACTTACAAAAGGCAGACACTATCGGCACCCTGCCACTGTTGTGAGGCTCAAATCAATGTGTGCAAATGTTCTGTAACAACCAAGACCATGAAGTAATTGAGTACAGGAGTCTCGAGTTCAGAGGACAGACTGGATCGAGAGAGAAAAAGTGGTAGCCACGAGAATATAAATAGTATTTAGAGCCTTGGAGTTATGGAATGACCTACCATGTACGGGTGTAGAGAGAAGAGAAGAGGTCCAATGATGGAGCTGTGGATACACCACTGTTTAGAGATCAGGAAGATGAAGAAGAAACAGCAAGAGAGACCTAAGAAGACAATAAAACTAACTGAAGAAAGTAATTCAAGATATGATAATGGTATTATGGTGACATAGAAAATGATCTTAGCAGATAATGCTAATGAAGTGTCACAGTGCCTGAAACTTATTTTTCAAATGGTACAATAAAAATTATATATGAGCCCTGGCCAGTGTGGCTCAGTTGCTGGAATGTCGATCCTGATGGAGGCATGTACAGTAGGCAACTGATCAATGTTTCTCTCTCTTTCTCTCTAAAAATCAGTAGAAACATGTTCTCGGGTGAGGATTTTAAAAAGTTATATGATGTGATGCCCTATCCTACCATACCATACCACATGAGAAAGAAGAGAGAGAACAAACACAATAAAATATAAACAATTGTTGAGTCTAGGTGAGAGTGTACGGTACAGCTGTTCATTGTGCATTCCTTCAACTTCTTTGCATGTTTGAAATTTTTTATAAAAAGGTGGTGCAGGGGGCTGTTTTGAGAACAGGTAATTGACTATGTGCTTTCATTTAACTGCTTTTCCTAAGGTCAAATAACCTACATCCCTAGTGCCCAGAATGTGTTCTCTAAATACCATTTCCAATTAAGAGGGACCATGAATCATTGGAGAAAATCGCTGATACCAGCTCTAGTCTAGGAACGCACAAAATGAGCCTGGAAAATTTTATCATATCAAGGAGCAAGAAACCTTAAAAAGGTCATAGCAAAAGGACTCTCAGGCGCCAACTTGAGTAAGTTCTCACTGGCCAAATAGGTCAACTTAAGCATCAAAATATTTAAAAACTGCCAATGATTGAGACACATCATATATGTGTTAAAGTATTAGTCATAATAGTACCAAAAAAAATCACTGGTTCCTTTAGAAAATGCTAGGTAACCAATTCATTACTTTAAAAGCTGATAAAATAAAAGGGAAACAAATCAACATTTTTCTTGCTTTCCTATATGAAACGTAGCTCTAGGAAACAAACAGTTAATGTGTAAAAGTTTCTCTTTGTAGAGGTATTTATTCTGCCTAACAAAGAAGGAAGGCTCAAATGAAAATATTATGTTCTAAATCCTCTATTAATGAACCTAGACCAGTGGTTCTCAATCAAGGACATTTAGCCCACTAAGGGAAATTTAACAATTGTCTGGAAGCATTTTTGGTTATCACAATTGGGGGAGTTGCTACCGGCATTCAGTGGGTAGAGGCCAGAGATGCTACTAAACATCCTACAGTGCAGAGAACAACTTCCTACGAGAAAGAACTATCCAGCCCATAATGTCAACAGTGCCAAGTTTGAGCAATGCTAGTCTAGACAACGATCACCATTAATTACTAATATCACAAAAAGACCACCACTGTATGCCTCCTGGTAAATGCAGTAAAACCACCTATGAATTAGTTTTACCAAAACAATCAAATCTAAATCTGATTAAGCCTCTAACTAACAATTTGTCACAAATACAGAGCTGAGGAACACACTAAATTATGCCAGTAGAAGCTCAGCAAAATTCAGACTTTGAGAAACTTTACAGGATAAATGACCTGGTTTCTTAAAAAATAAATTAATTAAATAATAAGGGGGGAAAGATGGAGAATGGACAAAGTCTTTTAAAAATTCAAGAGACTGCCAAAAGCAGTTTGGCTCAGTGGATAGAGCATCAGCCTGAGGACTGAAAGGTCCCAGGTTCGATTCTGGTCAAGGGCATGTACCTGGGTTGCGGGCACATCCCCACTGGGAGATGTGCAGGAGGCAGCTGATCGATGTTTCTCTCTCATCGATGTTTCTGACTATCTCTCTCCCTTCCTCTCTGTGAAAAATCAATAAAATATATTTAAAAAAAAATTCAAGAGACATATTAGCTGCAAAGTATGGTCCTTACTCATGATTCACATAAACAATTTTTTAAAACTAAATATAGCTCTAGCTGGTTTGGCTCAGTGGAGAGTGTTGGCCTGCGGACTGAAGGGTCCCAGGTTCAATTCCAGTCAGGGGCACATGCCTGGGGTTTCAGGCTCGATCCCCAGTATGGGATGTGTAGGAGGCAGCCGATCAAGGATACTTATCACTGATGTTTCTATCTCTCGCCCCCTCTCCCTTCTTCTAACATCAATTTTAAAAAAAATTAAATATAAAACAATGGGGGAAATGTGAATATCTAGATGCTTGATGACATTAAGAATTGTTCATTTTTTTCAGATGTGATAACCATGATTTTGTTTTAAAGAAGAACCCTTATGTTTTAGAGAACATACTGATAAACATATTGATAAAGTGATACAATGTCAGAAATATGCATCAAATAACTGGGGTGGGGGGAGGACAGCAGGGGTATAAAAGAAGCAAAATTGGCCATGAGTTGATCATTGGAGAATCATTGGGATAAAAGGTACATGAAGTGGTACTTTTACTCCGACAGATCGCTGAGAGCTACAGCACGGCTGAGGCACGGGTCTCCAACAAAATGAACTCACTCTCCCAGGTAAATAAGGGCCCGTTGTTCTATTCTCTGCTTATGTTGGACATTTTCCATCATAAAAAGTTTGAAAAACAACAAAAGGATCTGCTAATAAGCTGATTCAAGAAACATTTAAAATTTATCTTAGCAGACCCCTCTGCACTATTTAGTGCTGTTCATTATTCCATTTTCCCTAAATGCTCCATCCTTCGAGTCCATGGTACCGGACTCTCTAAATTCTCTTCCTGTCTTTTAGCTTGTTTCTCCTCAGTGTCCTTCATGGACTTCTCTTCCTCCATCCACTGCCCTTTAATGCTGGTTTTCCCCCGGATTCTGCCAGCCTATTTCTCCTTCTTTATACCCTACGTGGACGATGGCATCCACCTTCATAGTTTCCCATCACCCCTTTGTTTATGGAAATCATTTACCATCCTTTACTCAGCCTTTCCTCCTCCTGGATTTTTTATCCCAGTTGTTATCTCCTCATCATCTAAGCTTGAAATTTAAAAATTTTCCTGGCTGATGCTCTTTCTCTCCCCAGGACCGACTTTGGATACTAATCAATCAGCCAATTTTCCCAAAGGGCATGGCTGTTTCCTCCTCCCCTTCCCTATCACCCCTGTCCTAGTTCAGTCCCTCATCCTCTCCTGAGTCCTTGTCAGAGCCTCCCCCCTAATCAGACTCTCTGCCTCCATGCAGCCACCACGGTAGCCTTCCTGAAACAGAAACCTGGCGGCTCTGCTTGGAATTACTATCATCAACCATAATAATTCTCAAACTTGGATAAAGGGTCAGACACGTGTCAAAGTACCTATTATAATCTTATGTAAACGAAATGAGGCATAAATCCCTAGTATTTATAGATAGCATACTTCTATACAAAGCAAGTTTACAAGTTAAACCGTTGTAGATGCTAACATTAATTCCATGTGAAGAATGAGTGTGTCGGGCTGAGACCAGATTGCCTCTGGGAGGATGGATGTGATGCACAAGGTCCAGGCACAGGTTTCTCCGGATTGGTCTGTCTCAGCTGGCCTGGAGGGCCGTGGTCTCTTCGGTTCTTCCCTCCAAACTCGTGCAAAACCTTCCCACACCTAGGCAGCCTCTGGTCTTCTCCCGACCCTCATGCTTCTTTTGTCATTTAAGACTGACTTTATGTATGCTTTTTCCATCCACCCTTAACAAGGAGCACTTGGTCCCCACTCTCATATACCTGAGGCCTCTAGTTTTCTTTCCAGCTTACCACAGAAATAGAAACACTAGAATTTCTCAAAAGCACTCAGCCCGCTCCTCCAAGGTCCGAGGCCTCCACTCCCGCCTCCCTCCGTCCCGCCGCTAGGGGGCGATCACCCACGCCCAGCGCCGCTCCTCGGGAAGCCGCCGCCGGTATGCAGTGACGTCACCCGACCCTGGCAATGATTGGCTATTTCGCCGGAGGAGCCAGAAACGAACCGGAAGCATAGGGGACGGCGCGTGCCCGGCGTCCCGAAACGGTGCACGCACACGTAGGGGCAGGGCCCCGCGGCGATCGAGGCGGTGGCTGCAGCGCCTCCTCCTGCC
>NW_006286678.1:5560589-5560918 GCF_000327345.1 Myotis davidii | reverse complement strand
GTCACTCTGAGAGGTGGGGTCTCGCTGCGTGGCAGGAGCGCCCGGAGGAGGGGTGCCCCGGGGAAGCGGCGGTGCGCACTGACGTCAGCAGTGCGATGCTGAGGAGAGGCCCCTTTGCAGGGGAGGGGGTCCCGGTGCGGACGCCGGGGGTCCCCGAGGGGGCGGGCCCCTGGAGGGGCGGGGTTTGGCCGAGGGGTAGGGTCTCGCGGAAGGCGGGGCTTCCCTGCAAGTGGAGGCTGCTTTTTTGAGAAAAAGGGTCGTTGGGACGGAATAGTGCGAAGGTCCAGCCGTGTGTCCCCAGGCGGAGGCTGTGGAATTTGAACTTTGTT
>NW_006286678.1:5541318-5559661 GCF_000327345.1 Myotis davidii | reverse complement strand
TGGCCCCGCCACCCCCAGGTGCGGCACCGACAGTCGGGGCAGGTCATGGTGCTGAAAATGAACAGGCTCCCCAGTAACCGGGGGAACACGCTCCGGGAGGTGCAGCTGATGAACCAGCTCCAGCACCCCAACATCCTAAGGTGAGCAGCCCCGGCGCTTGCTGGGATAAGGGGGAGGATCCCGCCGGGAAAGTGGAGACTGCGGAGAGGCCGAGGACCTTACAGCCTTCCCCCCACCTCCCCTCCCCTCCAACAGGTTCATGGGGGTCTGTGTGCACCAGGGGCAGCTGCACGCTCTTACAGAGGTGAGAATGGGCCGGGAAGGGGGCCCCCACCCCACCAGGGGGAGAGATCAGTGGCTGGTGCTTCTGCTGAGGAGCAGTGAGGGCAGCAGGACCTCCTGGGGGGAGTCTTCCCTAAACTTCCCCTTGGGCAGACCAGAAAGGCCCCAGCCGTTCTCTCCTCTCCTCCAATAGAACTTTCTGCCCTGATGCAAATGTTCTGTATCTGTTCCGTGCAAAACCGTGAGCATGGAAATGTGGCTAGTCTGAGAAACTGAGCCTTTAATTTTATCTAGACCTACTACCTTAATTTTAAATAGTTGCACCTGTGTGGGACAGGACAGCCCTAGAATGTGAATTTGGAACCCTGGAGCACCCGCCCGCCCCTCTGACCGTTGTGATCCTCCCGAGTGTCCCCTGGCTTATAGGTGGGAGGCTACAGACTGAAGCCTTGGCATTCATGCCCCTTCTCCTCCCATCTGCCCCAGTATATGAATGGGGGAACCTTGGAACAGCTGCTGGGCTCTCCTGAACCCCTCTCCTGGCCTGTCAGGCTCCGCCTGGCTCTGGATATCGCTCAGGGCCTGCAGTACCTGCACGCCAAGGGTGTATTCCACCGCGACCTCACATCCAAGGTAGGCTGGCCAGAGAGGTAGAGGCATGAGGGGGTTGTGAGACTCCTGGGTTGTAACTAGCCTGTGGATGTTAGAATGTGGAGAATAAGTATGTTAGGATGTTAGAGTAGCAAAGCAGTGGGGGACTGGGGCGAGGGGGTTGCTCTGAGGGCTAAGTACCATGCTGTGTTTGGAGTGATAGATGATACTGCAAGATTGGGGTGCACTGGAGAACCAGGAGAGGGTTGGGGTTATTCTGGAGTAGCAGAGGTTGGGTTATAGATTGGGCGATCGAAGAGCAGAAGGTGATGGGTGTGTGGGATACTGTATGTGTGTGTCAGAATTGTCTGATCCGCCGGGAAGGCCGAAGCTTCACAGCTGTTGTGGGTGACTTCGGACTGGCTGAAAAGATTCCTGTGTACCGGTGAGCTGAGTGCCCGCCCCCAACCTCCCCGAAGGCCCCACCTACATGAAGCCCCTAGGGTGGGGAGGGGGCCGGCCTCCTCTCTTTTTGTTTGAGGGCGATGTCTGAGTGGGTGTTTCTGACCACTCTGCCCCTGCCCTGCAGGGAAGGGGAAAGGAAGGAGCCATTGGCCGTAGTGGGCTCCCCATACTGGATGGCTCCAGAGGTGCTGAGGGGTGAGCTATATGATGAGAAGGTAAGATGTCAACCCTTCAGGTCCCCACGGTCTTCCAGAGACCCTGAGATACTCCTATAAGTCCCTATCCCAAGTTACTCAACACCGTTCCAGATATTCAGGAGGCCCCCAGGACACCCCCTTGCCCCTCACAGGCACCCCTCCAACACACGGAAACTGTCAAGACTCCCCCGTGAATTCTGACATATTGTAACTAAATTCTGACATGAAAACTGGCAGTTCCTCCTCCTAACATCATCTCCTACCCCCAGGCCGATGTCTTTGCCTTTGGGATTGTCCTCTGTGAGCTCATCGCACGAGTACCTGCAGACCCTGACTACCTGCCCCGTACTGAGGTGACTGATGTCCCCAGGTTTGAAAAGGAGGACCTCCAGACTGGGAAATTATAACCAGGAAGGGTTCCCTGGAACTTGAGGTCCTGATTGGGGGCAGAAGGAGAACCCAAGGAAAGTTGACTTGGAGGCCCTTTCTGTCCCCACAGGACTTTGGCCTGGATGTGCCTGCTTTCCGGACCCTGGTAGGGGATGACTGCCCACTGCCTTTCCTGCTCCTGGCCATCCACTGCTGCAGTGTAAGAGCCTCACGCTCCCTGCCCTCCGCCCCATCCATCAGCTGACCAGGCTGTCCTGTCCCAGGTGATGGATGGAGAACTCAGGGACCCGCTTTTGGAGCACTGAGTGAAGCTGCCCCTGTCTCTACCCATCAGATGGAACCTAGTGCCCGTGCTCCCTTCACCGAAATCACCCAGCACCTGGAATGGATCCTGGAGCAACTGCCTGAGCCAGCCCCCCTCACCAGGGCTCCCCTGATGCACAATCAGGGTAAGTGAGCATGACCTTGACCCATCTGGGGTCCTTTTGCCTCTGTCCTCCTTAGAACTCAGGGAATTATCTGGGGGAGACTCAGTGTATTTGTTCATTGAGAAGGCTGGGGATAGGGTGGGGGTGAAAGGACATCTCAAAGAAGATAGTTTTCAAATTCTAGAGCCGTAATGAAGGAAAAGGTAAAAAGTGGCCCGAGGTGACGTCTCCTTTCCAAAGCACCCTGTCAGACTCCCTTTTCTAAGTTCTAGTCCCACCAGCCTCCTGGTGAATAATGAGACATAGAACAAGGGTGGGGAGCCATTATTCTGCCAAGGACCATTTGGATATTTATAACATCATTCGTGGGCCATGCAAAATTATCAACTTAAAAATTACCCTGCTATATTTGGTCAAACATTTTTTTAAAAATATGTTTTATTGATTTTCTACAGAGAGGAAAGGAGAGGGATAGAAAGTTAGAAACATCGATGAGAGAAAACACCGATCAGCCGCCTCCTGCACATCCCCTACTGGGGATGTGCCCGCAACCAAAGCACATGCCCTTGACCGGAATCGAACCCAGGACCCTTGCGTCCGCAGGCCGATGCTCTACCCACTGAGCCAAACTGGTTCTGGCTGGTCAAACATTTAATTAACTCACCCTTAATGCCTTGGCAGGGCCAGACCAAACGATTTTGTGGGCCTTACGTGCCCCACGGGCCGGACGTTCCCCACCCCTGCTAGAAGCTATCAATACTGAGAAGAGTGATCACAGACTTCTCTGTTTATAGGATCTGTTCCAAGAGGGGGTCCCTCTGCCACGCTTCCCAGGCCAGACCCTCGGCTCTCCCGAAGCCGATCAGACCTCTTCCTGCCCCCATCACTAGAATCACCCCCCAACTGGGCGGACAATCTGACTCGAGTCAACCCCTTCTCACTGCGGGAAGACCTCAGGGGTGGCAAGATCAAGCTCCTGGACACACCCAGCAAGCCAGTCGCCCCCTTGCCCCTTGTACCACCATCACCACTGGCCTCCTCCCGGCTGCCCTTGGTGACCACTCCAGAGACCCTACTCCAGCCTGGAACACCTGCCCGCCGCTGCCGCTCATTACCATCATCCCCTGAACTCCCCCGACGCATGGAGACGGTACTGCCAGGTCCTGGCCCTCCCTCTGTGGGCCCCTTGGCTGAAGAGAGAATGGAGTGTGAGGGCAGTAGCCCTGAGCCAGAACCCCCAGCTCCCCAGCTGCCCCTGGCTGTGGCCACAGACAACTTCATCAGCACTTGTTCGTCAGCCTCCCAGCCCTGGTCCCCTAGATCAGGACCTCCCCTTAACAACAACCCCCCAGCTGTGGTGGTGAACTCCCCACAGGGCTGGGCCGGGGAGCCCTGGAACCGGGCCCAGCATAGCCTGCCCCGGGCAGCAGCGCTGGAGCGGACAGAACCCTCGCCGCCCCCTTCAGCTCCTCGGGAGTCCGACGAGGGGCTACCCTGCCCTGGCTGCTGCCTGGGCCCCTTCAGCTTTGGCTTCTTGTCCATGTGCCCCCGCCCCACACCAGCTGTTGCTCGCTACCGCAACCTGAACTGTGAGGCGGGCAGTCTCCTCTGCCACCGAGGGCACCGTGCCAAGCCACTGGCACCCAGCCTTCAGCTGCCTGGGGCACGCTCTTAGCAGTGGGGCCTCCAGCTTTGGCCTTCAGGATGCCCTGTGAGGACTGCACATGCTCGACAGTGCCAGCCCCTGATGGGCTGACCAGCTGCTCCGTATAGGGGAACCTCAGCATGGACTCAAGGGACAGAACATTTCCTATCCAACCCCTGGGCTTGCTGTCCCAGGGGACCACACAGCATTGCTGACACACGAGACTAACACGTGCAAATTATTTAAAAATATTTCAATAAAACTGCCTGGCTGGCTCCGGGCTGCCCCTATCCGCTCAGCCCGTGCGCCCTCCTCCCCTCAGCCCCCCATTCCACCATGGGAGGTTCTTCGGGGAGGCCAAAATCTCTTCTGCACCCTTTTCCAAGAATAGTCCAGTTTCTGGGACAGGATTTCAGGCAGGCAGCAGGCTGCCCAGACGTGTTGGGCATAGATCAGCCCTTGGTCAGGCACTATCCAGGCAGATTGAGGAAATGCTGGAGAGAGAATCACAGGACCTGTGGCTGCAGGTTAGGGATGAAGGGCACAGGCTCTTGTTGGCATGAGGATCTGGAAGAGTAAAATATCAATGAGCTCCACTGTTGACTGTCACTAAGAACCCCCATCCAGCTCCTGGACGTCACATCACCAGCTTCCCTTCAGTCCCAGGCCTTCCCTGCCTCTCTCCCTGTGCAACACCCCCTAACACAAGTATACCAGGCTCCTGGAGGCTGTGGACGTGGCTCACTAACAGGAGCAGGTTGTGCCCCCACCTCCCCTGCTCCCAGCAGCTGGACCCCTGCTCTGAGCCCCTGTCCTCCCAGGCTCCCAACCCTCACACTTACTCAGCTCAGTGGTAATCTGGGTACCTAATAGGTGCCATCTCACAGACACAGGGAAGAGAAGTAGCACAATCTGTCTGGTATGGGTATCTTGTCCACTTGTTTTGTACAGAGGTACATCTTTTCCTTTGGGAAACATAAGACCTAAAGAGTGATAAAATAGAACTGGCATAGGCTCTGGCCCCCACCCTTCCCCTCCCTCCTCTCTCCTTACCCTGCATAAAACAGCCCAAGTTCCAACTCACCCTACCTACCTAGGGCCACATTTGGGTATGGGTCAGGGACAGATGTCTGGACTCCAACCCAAAGAGCCTTTAGGACCAGGGGAGGGCAGAATCACCCAAGGTCTTAAAGTTGCTCCAATTAGAGAACATAGGTGACCACCCTGTTTCAGGGTCCCTGGGGTTGGTCCTCAAAGTTACCGCACTGCCCCTTTACTCCCCTGGAGCAACGCTAGTGCCCCAAGTGGTGGTGACTGAGAAAGTAAACCTCCGCTTGGGTAGCCTTTTCAAGGGAGTGAGAATGCCAAGGCTCTTCACCAGCTGTGAAGCCCAAGCTTCTCAGAGAAAAATGACATGGGGCCCAACCTAGTAATTAAGAAAAATAAGAGCACGTGCCAGAGGCTGCTATCTGGGGGTAGAATAGAGAACAGAATGCCCTAAAGAGTTTGTAATAGAGGAAACGGACAGGCAGGCAATTTCAGTATTGATTTGTGAAAGGTTTGGGAGCGGACCTGAAGGGAGATTGTCTCATTACTATGTCTCTTTGAAGGGATGATACAGTTGAAGATCCCAAAAGTCCTAACAAACTTACCCACAGACTCTTCTAGCATCAGTCCCCTACCTGTCCTTCAACCTGGTGTCAATCCAGTATGAACCAGACGGATCAACTTGTTCCAACACCTTATATACATTGCTGCTATAATAATCCTGAGGGGAGATTCAGAGATGTGTGGAGAATGATGAGAAATAGTGGAATGGGGGGAAGGGGTAAAAGAGGGGACCTGGGCTAATGGAAGAAAATAAATACCCTAGGGGTTTATTTCAGAGGGAGAGGGAGAGAGAGAGAAACATCAATGATGAAAATCATTGATAGGCTGCCTCCTGCACATCCCCTACTGGGGATTGAGCCCACAACCCAAGCATGTGCCCTTGACTGGAATCGAACCTGAGACCCTTCAGTCCACAAGCCGAAGCTCTATCCACTAAGCCAAACCAGCTAGGGCAACCTAGGATCTTTGACAAGAGAACTGTGCCCATCTTTGATGACCTTTCCCTGCATCCTCCAAGTGCCACCCTGCAGATGCAGGCTCACCCTGCAGTCCCCCTCCCAGCTGGGTAAGAACTTCTGCCAGCCTGTGAAAGGCAGTCATTCTGTGGGCTGCTGTGGTCACAAGGAAACAGTCCCTACAATCCAGCCCACCAGGTCTGGGGCCTCTCTGCCTGAGGGGTCACGACAGTCAAATACTTTGTTAGGCAGCCCAGAACACTGACCAGAAAGCTGAAATGAGAAACAGGTAAAAGTAAAGACAGCTCATAAGTCAACTCTCATGCTTGGGGCTGCCTGAAGCACTGTGCTGAGAAGCTGCATGGAGAAGGAATGCATCCACAGGAAGCATGCCATGTGTGCACTGCCATCCCTGACGTGATGACATATGTGCCTTTACCTAATAGTACCCATGACTGACTGTAAATAAAGGTATGCTTACTGAATAATACTCAGTCACCGTAATCGTGGCCAGGTTGGAGGATAGAGATTTACAATAGTTTTGGCTGTCTTCCCAACTTCTTTTAATAAGTGAGATGTAAAAGCAATTCGTTGCCATCAGTATCCATCCCACGGGACAGCAGGGGCCTAAAAAACAGAAAGAGTGGGACAGCACAGCCCAGACCAGAGGGAGATCTCAACACTTGGAGTGAAAGTGTTGCTCAGCGATCTAGTTGCTAACAGTGGTCTCCAGTCTACTCTCAGCCCTTCACTGACTTCTAGTCCTTGATCTTTGCAACCCTTCTGGAAATGCCAAGCCTGCGTATACTTAGTAAAAGCCTTAACATCCAACAACTTTCTCCTAACCATCTGGGAGGTTTATTTTAATAGGGCTAGCAGTACTATTCCCAGTTTCTGAACAATTACAGTCCACCACCACCCCATTTTGGCTAACCTCACCTGGGCCCCCATAAGTGTTCAATAGGACTCTCATTCATCTCATTAGTTCCCTATCCCACAGACCTCAAGCTGCTAGCCAACCTCCTGCCCTCTCCACTCTTCCACAAGTAGACAACCTTGGTTCCCATTGTGCTGAAATTGTCAGACACTTGATGTGAACTCTCTCCATTTCCCTTCCCTCCACCTCAAAATGTGTCTCTTCTCTGTTCCTCTTTTCCTGGCCATCCATAAGAAATAAACAACCCACTTTCTTTAACATCCTACATCTCAATCTGTGCCCCTGACCCCAACCCACCTCTCTCCTTGCTTTGTTCCATCAGTCCTACCCTCCCCGTCCCTTCCCCTCACCCCATCACTCAAAAACCATTCCTTCTCTACTAGCTCCCTCTCTTCTGTCTACATTTTCTCATGTGTCCACTCAACTACCCTCTGGAATAAATAGTAGTTGCAGTTGCAGTTATAGTTCTTGCCCCACCACCAGACTGCCCTTTGTAAATCAGTAATTTATTTTTTAACTATTTTTCCCACCATCATTTATCCCCCATACGCCTTTTTCCACCTCCACCCTCCCCCTTCCCTAGTATATCAGTAATTTAAAGGGGGAAAAAGTTGATGTGGTCAAACTGAAGAGGGTGAGGGAAGAAGTGATATGCTGAAAGATAGGCAGGGGCCTTGAACGCCATGTTAAGGGATTTTTTGTTTTCATATTCCAAGGAAGAGAAAGTCAGTGTGGGGTTTTACATACAGGAATGTTGCTCGCTGCCTGTATCCCAATGCCTGGGCACGGTGCTGGACATATAGTATGTATTCCATAAGCTTTGATTAATTAACTGGGATGATATGATCAGATTTTTGTTTTTAAAGATTACCCTGGCTGCAATATGAAGGGTGGAATGAGGGTGTAGGGGGGTGTTTAGGGAGAACATCCTGCAAGCTGTTGCAGTTATCCTTGCAAGAGATGGGGGTGGGCAAAATGTAAGTGGACATATAGACTTGGTGGTGGGAAACGGAGGTCATTCCTCTCTAACGGAATAGGGCTTCTGCTGAAAGCCAGACGGGGCAGTAGGGTAAGTTCTTATGGAGAGCGGGGCGACCACTGCGGAGTTGCCAGGCAGCGCTGAGGCCCCAGCTGAGGTTGAAACTAGAGTTTCAAGGCACCAAGCAGAATGATTGCACAATGTGGCTCACCTGGGTGCAGGCGCGGGCAAGGTGGGCAGGGGAGTTCATCCAGAGTTGAGGTATCGCCAGTCAGGGGCACCAGAAGGACAGTGGGACAAAGGAGTGAGTGACTGAAGTGACCCCCGGAATGCAAGATGGGCAGAGAGAAGTGAGGACAGGTGAGGCTGCCAGGAAGGGAGGAGACAGGGTTCTCCAGGGCGGAGAACTCGGCGCGGCTGAGGAAGTGTGGGGAGCCTGGAGCAGGCAGTAGTGGTCAGAGTGGAGGTCTGAAACCCTCCTTTCAGCAGAAGAGCAGTTTGGGATGCTGAGCTCAGGGCAGCTGTGGGAGTGGGTGGCAGCATGGCATGGAGCTGAGCGTCATAGAGATTAACAAGGTAAAAAATAAAACGCGGGCTGGGGGTGGATGCACATAACCTCCATCCCTCACAGCAGACCTCCCGCCCCTCCTCTCCCAGAGCAGATACCTGAGGGGTGGAGGTGTTCCAAGTTGGACTTCCGCGTTTCCGGCACGCAGAGGGGCTGCAGGGATGGATATGGAACACTTGATTACAAGCAAAAAGAACCAGCCTCTCCTCCACGTCCCTCCTCTGCGTCTCCTCACGTCTCAGGGCCTCCTTTGTCTCCTCCCAGCCGGCCAGCCAGGCCTGCGACTGCTTCCTGACGGCCTGGCAATCGCGCTGTTGCACCTGCAGCGCTTCCTGCGTCTGGGCCAGCTCCCTCCTGGAGCCCTGCAGCTCCCGCTCCTGCTGGCCCAGCTGCGCGCTCTGCAGGCGGAGCTGCTGCCTCAGGCTGCTGTTGGTGGCGTCCAGGGCCCTGCCCGTGTGCTGGAGCTGCCGAGACACCTGCAGATCTGCTTGGCCAGAAGGAGAGATGTGGGTGCCCTGTGCCCTGGGACCCCGCGGCAATCCTTTCCCTGTTGCTTGCGACAGTCTGCATGCCAGGCGGAAATGTAAGCTCTGGCTGCCTGAGGTTTAAGGAGTGACTGGACTGGGCGAGGTTAATTTAGACTCGGCAAACTGCGGCTCGAGAGCCACGTGCGGCTCTTTGGCCCCTTGAGTGTGGCTCTTCCTAAGCCTTAGGAGTACCCTAATTAAGTTAATAACAATCTACCTACCTATATAGTTTAAAAAATTTGGCTCTCAAAAGAAATTTCAATCGTTGCACTGTTGATATTTGGCTCTGTTGACTAATGAGTTTGCCGACCACTGATTTAGAACAAGACCAGGCTGGAAACCGGACCCCAAGCTTAGGACGGGGTGGTGGTAACTCCGGCCCCTGCTGGGGGAGGGCAGCTGCTGGGGGAATGCGGGGAGTGGGAGATGGGAGCCATACTCACAGCGCACCCCCAGGGCGATGGCAGCCACCCCTAACAGCAGGCAGGTGAGGAGCAGGCCCAGGAGGAGGTATTTCCAGCAGGTTGGGCTGCCCTGGCCTTCGGGAGACAGTGGCACGAGGCGCAGTGAGCCCAGGAACGAGTTTATAAACCCGGGGTGCGGGGCGGGGGCGGGATATTCTTGGGGAAGAGCCTCGCTCAGAGGACGCGGTGGTCGGTCGCGCAGAGTCCCACGCAGGTAGCGGGAAGGCGTCCGGAAGACGGGCTGGAGGTGAGGAGGATGGAGGGCACTGCCTGGCAGGAGGCCCTGAACCCCAGGCCCAGGCGGGCAGGGGTTTGTGAATGGGGGCTATTCTAAGTGCGAGTGGGGAGAGGATCTGGGTCGACACCTCAGAAAGATGGGGTGAAAGGGGCAGAGGAGGGGGCTGAGGATCTGCTGCAGCTTCAAGTACTGCGTAGTTTATGGGCCGAAGGAGAGGGCATTAGAATTGGAGGGTTAGTGCCAAACCTATTGCAGAGATCCAGAGTCCAGGTCAAAGCACCTGGAACAGAATGGATTGCAGTCTGCCTCCTGCCCGTCCGGGGTCCCACCGGGCCTTCCCCAGACCCCTCCGCGCCCTCCGGAGTCGGCCGCCCACCCTCTCCCGGGACTGCTCTCAGCCCTGCCCCTCCCTCCCTGCCCGACTCCCCGGTTTCCCTTCGAACGCCTCCCCGCAGGGCTGCCCTGAGCCCTGCCCTCTCCCCAGGGGACCCACCTTCCCCTGGAGCGAGGTCACCCTGCCCCTGGCTGCCATTTATCCAGGGCTCCTCCTTCTCTTTGCTAGGAGCCCCCCTCCTTTCCCCAAGGATATTATCCTCCCAAGACGGCTCTGGACTCCCCAGCTCTAGACACAGCGTCCCCGCAAACACCCAGCCCTGGGCTCTCCATACCGGCCTTGTCCCCTAGCCCGGAAGAAGCCAAGTTGGAGGCCCCCCCTGAGAGGGTGGGCACTTGCACGTTCTCATAGGTGAGCTCCCCGTCATCGTCAGCCTCTGGGTCTGTAGAAGAGAGAAAAGGGGCCGAGGTGGGAGCTGGGAATGGGGGCTGAGGGGTGGGCGGGGTGGGGTCAGGAAAGAGGCTGGGGATGCAGGATCCAGGAGACCCCTCCTCTAGCTGTTGGTTGTGCCATGTTTTTGCATCTGCACACTGGGGATGCAGGATCCAGGAGACCCCTCCTCTGCCCTCACCCTGTCCTGGCTGGCTGGAGACCCTCTTCTTCAGGGGAGCCTTCACGAACCGCAGGTCTGCGTAGGTGACAGACTCGGCCATGGTCCTGGCACCTCTGCGCCGGCTCCCCTTCTCCCCCTTCTCCCCCTTCTCTTGCCGCTCTCCCCTCTGTCCCTTCACACTCTGAGGCTCTGTGGTCCCTCCGTGACTGTACGGCTTAGTGCGTTGCCCTGTGACTTCTAGTCACAAAAGAGGAAGATGTGAGCAAGTCTCAGACAGATGGGTTCAGTGAAGCAGATGGCATCCTGAGCCCTGGCCAGAGGGGCCGGGGAGGGGAAACTAAGGCCCAGAGCACGGGGCTGGGCTGGGGGGTCACAGGACCACACTCAGGCCGGCCCCTGCGCCTCTCTCTGTCCCACCTTCATGTAGCCCAGACGGCTTGGGCAGTGCAGGCTCCCAATGCCCCCCTCTGATCCTCTCCCCAGATGTGCCCATGCCTCCCTCCTGGCTGCCGGAGCCAGAGGCTTTCTCTGTGTAGTCAGAGCTCTTTTGTGCCCAACTGACCCGGAGGCTCTCCCCAGTCCTCGCTCCAGGGTGGGGCTTCATCCTCCCCATCAGATTGGGGGGCGGGTGTAGTGTGGAGCCCTAGCTCGTCATCCTGGGGTTCCCAGTCAGTGTCCGTTTCCAGAAAGGAGTCTGATTTTTTGGACTCATCTCTCCCCATCAGTTTGGGGACTTCCAGGGTGGACCCAGCTCCCCTCCTGCTGTAGGTCCACAGAGCTCAGGGTGTCTCACTCCAAAGCCCTTGCAGTCTTTGGAGGATGCAGAGAATCTGGGACCACACTTTCTCCTCTGTGACACCCCCAGACTGCACAGCCTTTCCCTGACCCCTTCCACCCTTGTTGCCCCACTGATCACACCTGTGGCAAGTCCTGCCCCCTGCTGGACCCATGGCATCTCCTGTGTCCCAACATCTGAGCTGGATCCAGCCTGTTATCCCTGAGGCAAGGGCTCTGAGCTCGGACTGGGCGGGGGTGAGGATGAGGGCAACCCCACCGTGTGCACCCCTGGAAAAGCCTGCAGCGCTAACCACTCATGCACCCCTGTGGGGGTCAGGGAGCAGACAGCAAAGGAGTTGCATCGGCCCGGAGGGCTGCAGCTTCTTAGACAACGGGAGGCAAAGAAAAGAAGCAGAGCAGACTCTGGACTGGTGAGATCTTGATCTTTCCTTGCCTTGGTTTTGGTTTCTTTCTTACTTTACTAGTAACTTCTTCCCTTAGAAAGTCCCAGCATTGTCCCTTCACACCCATCCTCGAGGAAAAAGGGGCATTTACGGGGAAGACCAGGGGCTGATGGGGGCGAGAGACACCAGGGGAAGCAGGAGGCAGCTGATGAGCTCTCTGGTTCTCCTTTATGGTTGTGACTTAGACTGTGACCCCCAAAGGGCCTACTTATGGGGGTGGGGAGCAGTTGGGACAAGACAAGGTAGGCGTGGGGAAAACCCACCCCTGGTGGGTGACATCCGCCCCCTCAGAAACACCCCCTGCAGCTGCGGGAGGAAAGGGGAAGGAGCGAGTTCCTCACCGCAGGCTCAGCCTGTGGTGTGGTCAGTGGTGTGTGGAGCTGTGATGGGCCGGTGGGTCTGGGGAGAGCTCTGGCAGCGGCACCCAGCCTGCCCAGAGGGGGCCGCTGAGGCAGATGTGCACATTTGCCACCTGAGGAATGAGTCTCAGGGAGAGGCAGGTGTGTGTGTGAGTGTCTATGAGTGTGTGTGAGTGCAGGCACACAACCCCGGCTCTTTGTGGTCTCAGGGATGTCTGTGCGAGGTGAGCATCTAAGCCGCCGGGGGAATTACGCGCGGGTCGGGGGGGCGGGTGTCTGCGGGCTCACGGGTCCCTGTGCTGCTGTTATTTTCTTCCACAGCAGGGAATTCTCAGAGAAGTCTTAAGAGGTCATGGGGACAGATTCTACAAATACTTCCTTTTTAAGGCTCAAAGTTTCCTAGGGTGTCCCTGCAGCTGTTAACTGTCCCTGCTTAATTAAAGTTTCCAACAACCCAGTCCCCTCCCCTGGCACCCGGTCGGGCCTCCCTCCGATAGCAGACGGTTGTGTGTCGGTGACTCCCTGGGGGCCTGGAGGCCTGTGAGGTGAGTGGGAGTACAGCGCAGCTGGTGGCAGCGTGTGGGAGGGTGCAGTCAGGGTTCTGTGTCTGTGGTGTCCAGGGGTGGGGGCGGCGTGTGTGTATAAATCAATTGCGGGAACACTTGCAGAAATGCTATAAACTACAGATAGTGTTCCAGTTTTCAGAGCCACACTCAAGTGAACATGGCTTGTGCTGGAAGCCAAATCCAGCATGTCAGCAGGGCTGACTCATCTGGAAGTGGCTGAGGGCCTTTCCCCAAACCTGAAAAGGATGCATAGATGATTGCTGGCTGCCAGACAGCTGAGGGCCTTTCAATCTACATGTGATTGCCTCCTGCTGGCCAAACACCTGAGCAGCCGGTAGGCAGCTTCCCCCAATCTGACAATGGATTCTGTATACCAAATCCTGCCCTTGGATGTGTATACCTACCTTGCCTTAGGACAATTTGTGTGAACAAAAAACAAGGGGTCCTGAGACAAGGAGAACTTAGTTCCTTTAGCTAAGCAAAACACATGAACAGCCGTAGGCAAGTTCTTCCAATCTGACAGTGGATTCTGTACCTAACCCTACACTTTGATGTGTATATCTACCTCGCCTTGGGACAAATGGTGTTAATAAAAAGCAAGGGGTCCTGAGACAAGGAGAACTTAGTTCCTTTAGCTAAGTCTTCTCTGGCTCCCCAAAATGCCTTCCAAAATTATGTTTCTTCTCTGGACTCTTGATTAATTTACACACAGCACCTTCTCCAGATTCCTGAACCCTTCTAGATGCTGGATTAAGACCACCGGCAGCTTGGATGCCAGGTAAAATGCCAAAACCAAGCTTCCAGTATGTGCTTGAAAAAGAATCAATGTGGCCCTAGCCAGTTTGGCTCAGTGGATAGAGCATCAGCCTGGGGACTGTCCCGGGTTCGATTCCGGTCAAGGGCACATGCCCGGTTTGCAGGCTTGATCGCCACTAGGGGGTGGAGCAGGAGTCAGCTGATCAATGATTCTCTCTTATTGATGTTTCCATCTCTCCCTCTCCCTTCCTCTCTAAAATCCATAAAAATATACTTTAAAAAAAAAAAGAATCAGTGGGCATGCTGCCTAACTTCCCCTTGGAGAGGCTTCGGAAGGGAGAGTGCCCAGTGGGACTCGGATGCACCAAACTGCATGCCCGCAGCGGCCTGGCTGTCCGAGGTAGGCTTGGCCTAGATCCCTCTCCTCTTTGGCTCTTTTGTGATGGTTACTCATCTCCTTAGGACAGCCTGCGTTCCCTTCCATCCTAGGCTGTCTTGTGGCCTCCTTTTGTGAATAGGGATGAGATCAGGGTCCTTCTCTTTCCCCACGTGGTCTCTGCAATATTGACACTCATTCCCTTTCAAAACTGGTCATCAGAAAGAACACCTGTAACTCTGAGCTGCGCCTCACCTGCCCAAATGCCAGCAACACCGGGGGCTTTTAAGAACTGAGGGGCAGCCCTCGCCGGTTTGGCTCAGTGGATACAGTGTCAGCCTGTGGACTGAAGGGTCCCAGGTTCGATTCCGGCCAAGGGCACATGCCTGAGTTGCAGGCTCGATCCCCAGTGTGGGGTGTGCAGGAGGCAGCCGATCGATGATTCTCTCCCATCATTGATGTTTCTCTCTCTCTCATTCTCCCTTCCTCTCTGAAATCAATCAATTAAATACACTTAAAAAAAAAAAGAACTGAGGGGCAGTGCTGTACAGCTTTTCCGGGACCATGATATCATCTGCAGCCCCGGAGGGCAAACACCAAAGCCCATTTCCTGCCTTCTCCTGACCTCTGCTGCTTATCACAGGGAATGGGTTCTAAGGTGACAAGAGGAGGGAGCCCGCTATGAGGGCACCCGGAAAGAATTTGCTGTGTTAAAGGGGCTCATCTGGATCCACTTTGGTGAAGTGCAGCCAACATCAGGGAGTCAAGGAAGCCTCTCAATACCCTGAAAGTCATGTTATCTCTGTCTTAGTACCTTAACCCACTGGCTCCAGGACACCCCAAGCTATGGATAGGGCATGGTCGGCAGAATAATGGCCCCCCAAAGTGTTCACACTGTAATCCCAGAACCTGGGAATATGTTGCTTCACCTGACAACAGGCAGTTTGCTTCGGGGAAGAGCCTTTAGATGGGGAGACCATCCTGTTTTATCCTGGTGGGTCCAATCCAACCAAATGAGTCTTTGTGGGTTTTTTAATCTTTACTGTTGAAAGTATTACATATGTCCCCTCCCCCCACATTGATCTCCCCCCCCCTTCCCCCCTACTCCCCTGCAATCACATGAGTCTTCGAAAGGAAGACACTTTCAGGACCATGGGGAGAAAGAGATTCCGCCTGGAGGAAGGGGCGGAGATTCGGGATGAGAATGACTCCACCCAGTTGCTGGCTTTGAAGTTGGAGGAAGGAACCCTGCGCCCAGGAGTGCAGGTGGCCTCTAGGAACTGGAAAAGGAGAGGGAACAGACTTTCTGAGCCTCCAGAGAGCTCGGCCAACACCGTGACTTGAAGCCATTGAGACCTATGTCAGACTTCTGATCAACAGAACTAGGAGATGAGAAATTTGTCTTTTTTGAGCCACTAAATTTGTAGTAATTTATTACAGCAACAATAGATGAGTTCCTGAACTGTAGAAGAGGCATGATATAAAGGAAAGAACATGATATTATGGGTAAAAAAGACAGCCCTGGCCACTGTAGGTGACTTTGGGCAAGTCACAAATTTCTATCTAAAATATGGGATTGTCTCAACAGTGTCTGACATAAATCAAGGATGTGATTGCTGCCGATATAGTAGGTATAGATTTAGCCAAAGCGCCTTTAGAAGTCTCGGTAACCAAGTCATGAGGGAGAACCGTGCACCATCTTATAGCACTATGGAGGAGATTGGCAGCCCTTTGACCACTGAAGCCAAAGTGTGTCTGTAGGTCTCCAGTGACTTGCCCCAGGCCTCTCGTTGGTCCTGTCTTGAATGGTGATACAGAAAGCACGTTCATAGATGCTGATGGTATGGAGCTAGGAGCTATAATAAAACAAACAAAAAGAGAGTATACCAAAAGGGAAACTCAAGATTCAAACATTAAGGGAAAAATGAGCCTTAGCTGGTTTGGCTCGGTGGATAGAGAGTCGGCCTGTGGACTGAAGGGTCCCAGGTTCGATTCCAGTCAAGGGCACATGTCCGGGTTGCAGGCTCGATTTCCAGTAGGGGGCGTGCAGGAGGCAACCAGTCAATGATTCTCTCTCATCATTGTTTCTGTCTCTCCTGTGGGAAGCCACCTATTGTCTCCACTAGCAGAGAGGTGTGGACAAGGAACCCGGAAGGCTGGTGACCCTTGAAGTCCTGGCAAAGGTCAGGGCTGTGCACCCACTATTAGTCCAGACAATGGTAGCTGAAGCAACTTCCCCATTTATTATTATGTAAATCCTTGCTAAAGGGCAAGTCTGCCTGTTACTGGAAATTGCCTGCCTAAGGGCTATGGGTGTATCCCAAACCAATAAAAGATTGGTGAGGCCTGAGCACTAGTGGAAGTCCTTCCCCTTGAGTTGGACTTGCCCGCCTGGCCCCCCAATATTTCCAAATGTCTCGTCTCTTTCATTTGTGTGCGGCCCCTCTTCCAGATCCTGAACCCTGGACCACGCGGGACGTTGGGGGACAAACACATACACATTACACACTCTCCCTCTCCCTTCCTCTCTGAAATCAATAAAAATTAAAAAAAATTAAAAAGAGCTTATAACTGAATCAAAGAATTTTGTGAGGACCAATAAAAACCTTATTAAAAAAGGGGGGGAGGAATAATGGTTCCAAACCACAGAACAAACTGTAATAAAGGTAAATAACCGAGTATTGATTGAAAAATGAAATTTGGGGGTCAAAAATAAGTAGCAGAAGCGTGGAATGGAGGAGGTCTGGCTGAACAAAGCTTATGTACAAAGTTTGAGGGGAAAGGCAGTTGTCAGGCATTTTGGAGCTCAAAGGGGTCATAGTGAGCCTGACCCACTTATCATACAAATTAGGAAATTGGGCTCAGTAGGTTGTAAGTTAATTATGAACTAACCTCATGCCTATGAGGGCTTGTGACAAAAGTTTGTCCCTATATGGTTGATTTCAGAGAGGAAGGGAGAGGGGGAGACGGGGAGAGAGATAGAAACATCAATGATGAGAGAGGATCATTGATTGGCTGGCCTCTGCTCACCCCACCCTGGGGATCGAGCCCGAAACCCAGGCATATGCCCTGACCAGGAATCAAACCGTGACCTTCTGGTTCATAGGTCAATGCTCAACCACTGAGCCACGCCGGCCAGGCAGGCCTACAGCACTTTTACTAAATATGTCACACATTGTGCCGGCCACACTTACCAGCCCCTTTGAAGGGGGTGATTCCTCCTGATAAGGCAGCCTTAGGCCCCCAAAATTGTATTATGTGACCCCTAACCCCTCTGACCTCAGCTGTTTGGGTAACTGACTCAAGCCTGTGTCCTATGGGGTGGCCTGGCCCAAAGTCAGAATTATAAACTTTTCATTCAGGAATTTTGCCGGAAGCCAGTCCATCCTTGCTGCTTGACACAGTTGCTGCAGGGAAGAAACATCTGCACAGCATATGTCTCGGGGGACCTGGCATATATGGCATACTGTTCTTGATGTGTTTGCTCCCCTTAGCGCTGTGTGTTTTAACCAAGGTCACCTCTCCGAGAAAGGTTTCCCCAGAAAGGTTGTTTTCCCTGAAGTTAGGGAGGGAATAAAATCCCTTAACTAAGTGCCAGGCGGGTAGTTAATCACTTTAACTACGAACAATCATGCTTAAGCTACATAATCTTTACTCCCTGGAATGAAGATAAGAAACGCCCTAACCTTTGGAATAGAAATTGACAGGATTAAAATCAACTGGTATAAATACAGATGTAACAAGACAATAAAATACAGAGCCTGGCTACACAGAACTTGGCTGGAGATCCTGGCTAGAGAGCCTGGCTAGGCTGCTGATCAGCTGAACGCTGTCTCCGTGTCAGTCCTTTGCCCACTTTGTCCACACCTTTGGGAACCCCTAGACCTGCTGGGGTTGGACCCCAACATCTGAGCTGCCAAGGACAGTAGTCCTCCAGCTACATTGATTGGCTGCAGGTGGGCACCTACCTCTGTAGCGAAGGACCTCACAGGACACCAGGGGCTGACCGTAATTGACAAAGAGAAATGGCAGGTGAAGGAGCTGTGGCAAAACTGCAGACCGAAATCAACTGTGCCATCTGCCTGGATAACCTGAGAGACCCTGTCACCATCGAATGTGGGCACAACTTCTGTCGCCCCTGCATCGAGAGGTCCTGGGCTGATGTGCAGGACAGGTTCCCTGCCCTGTGTGCCGTCACCCATGCAAAGAGAGGCACCTGTGGAGCAACACCCAGCTGGGAAGGATGGTGGACATGGCCCAGCTCCTCCAGATCACAGGGGCCGAGATGAAGCAGCAGGAAGAGAGGCGCTTGTGGGAGAAG
>NW_006286678.1:5537929-5540388 GCF_000327345.1 Myotis davidii | reverse complement strand
GAAAAAAAATCTGGGACATTTGTGAGGAAAAAGCAAGGAGTTCATCGGGATCCAAAGGGATTTACAGACGACGCAGTGTCCTGGGTTCTGAAGGGTTTGACTGTGGCCGACATTACTGGGAGGTCCAGGTGGATGACAAGCCTGAGTGGGCCGTGGGGGTCTGTAGAGACTCCCTTTCCAAGGAGAGAGAGCAGCCCCTGCTCAGCCAGGAGGAGAGATGTTGGGCGATTCAGCTGCAGGATGGTGACTGTGTGGCTCGAGGGCCTGTCCCTGTCACCCTTGTGCTGCAGGAAAGGCCCAGAGGGATTGGCATCTACCTGGACTATGAGATGGGTCACGGCTCCTTTTACAGTTTGAATGACATGTCTCACATCCATTCCTTCGAGGATACATTGTCTGAGGTGCTCAAGCCTTACTTCTATGTCAGATGTGATCCCAAACCTCTTACCATCGTGCTTTAAGAGATTAGGAAGGATGAACTGTTACTTTGGTTCATTTTCTTCCTGTGACTTCTAGGCAGTAGGTAGAATTTTTTAAATTATAATTTTATTGTTACTTTACTTTTTAATTTATTTTTATAGATGTCAGAGGGAAGGAAGAGGGAGAGGGATAGAAACATCAGTGATGAGAGAGAATCATTGATTGGCCGCCTCCTGCACACTCTCTACTCTGGATCCAGCCCCCAACCGAGACATGTGCTTTTAACTGAATTGAACCCAGAATCCTTCAGTCCACAGGATGAAGCTCTATCCATTGAGCTAAACCAGCTGAACCTCTACCTGGGGAAACAACCTTTCTCGGAGAGGTGACCTTGGTTAAAACACATAGCGCCAAGAAGGGGAGCAAACACATCAAGAACAGTATGCCATATATGCCAGGTCCCCCGAGACATATGCTGTGCAGATGTTTCTTCCCTGCAGCAACCGTGTCAAGCAGCAAGAATGGGCCGGCTTCTGGTAGAATTTAAATGGGAGAATATGGAGATGACCACTCAGTTCACAGTGGGAGCTGAAGGTGAAAGGTTGCATAGTCTACTTCTGTCCACAGAGTAGAGTCCTCCACAGAGAGATGTTCCTATCTCTCCCTCTCCCTTCCTCTCTGAAATCAATAAAAATGTATTTTTTAAAAGTGGTATCTCATTATTACTAGTACATTAAATTGCATGTCCCTGACTCCTAGTGAATTTGAACATATTTTCATGTTTATTAGCCAGTTGGATTTGCTCTTCTAGGAATATTAGATCCTTTGTATATATTTTTCTTCCCTTCCCCTCCCAATCTTATTTTGAAACATTTCAAGCCTAAAGGAAAATTGAAAGAATAACAATGAGTGTTTATATGTCCTTCCTCTAGTATGTCAGTCACGGCTCAATCAAGCTGTTCTCACCACATAAAAGAAATGACAATTATATGACATGATAGGGGTTAGTTAACTATGGTGGTAATCATATTTCAATATATAAATGTATCAACATGTTGTACACCTTAAACTTGCACAACATTATGTATCAATTATACCTCAATAATAAACGACTCAACCAGAGAAGCAGACCATTAGGATATGCATATACATATTCACACACACATTACTTTTTCAGTTAGGAGATTTGTTACAGGGCGTTGCCTTTACACAGTTATGCAATTGTAAGAGCTGGTTAAACAATCTGTGAAAGGCCTTCGTCTTTGCTTCTGATGTTGGAGCTTGGCGTCTGCGGGCAGGAAGGCAGGAAGGGAAGGCAGATGGAAAGTGGGGGAGTGGGGGTAAGCCAGAACCCATGAGGACAGACTGGAACCCGAGTCAGTCTCACGTTGCCTCCAACTTTGATGATGCGAATGTCCTGCAAGGGAGGCTCCATTGCTCCACTGGGAGGCGAGCCCTGCAGTGCACATCCTAGCACAGCGCGGGCACTGTCAGGGTGGCATTGTTCCAGGACCGTTTATATGTTAGCCTTCCTTTTCCCAGGGAGTTCAATTCTATCTTCTCGTATATACAAACACCTGGTTTTGGATTCCTGTTTTATTCTGCTGATCAATTATTTTCCCTTTACCTATTGATTTGATCAAGTGGCCTTATAGTGTGTTCTGATAGTTGGTAAGGCAAAATTATCTTATTTTCTTTAAATATTTGTTCTTGACTATTCTTTGAGGTGTTAATTGTAAATATTTTAACTATACATTCTTTAATTTTTGAAGAGTTGATTCTTTGGAGAATCATTTTTTGATGATATTGTTAACGTAAAAAAAAAAAAAACCATTGGAAACCTGTAAAGAATTTTTGTGAGTTTATTTGAGCCAAACTGTCGGCATATGCCGGGAAGCAGAACCTCAACGAATTGAGATAGCGCTCCGGAGAATGGCGGGGTTACATCTGTATTTATACATGAAATTCGTTGGTGACACATTTAAGGAGGTGGGATTAAGCGAAGTGGGGAAACCTCTGTGATAGGATAAAAGTAAAAT
>NW_006286678.1:5527993-5537832 GCF_000327345.1 Myotis davidii | reverse complement strand
GCACTGGGCCTCTACCATTATTATAGGTGCAAAAAGACAGGCAAAAAGACAGATAGGCTCAGTTGACCTTATCAGTGAAGATACTGGCCTAGATGTAACGGCCCACCATAACTGCTTTAGTTAAAGTTTAATTTCAGACCATCCTTTGTGGTGACTTTAGGTCTCTGAGTCTGCAAAACTGCCATGCAGGCCTCCCCTGAGCTTTTCAGGTCAGCATGTGGCCCCTTTCGTCCACAATATGTTATCTTCCAAGCCAAGGAAATGGTTGATTTCCTGTTTGTCCCAATCTTGCTTTAGGTCTTTGAATAATATTGTATAACTTTCTTCATGAGCGCTATGTGTTTCTTGATTAAATTCACATATAAAACTTACAGTTATTAGGGATGTAATGTACAACATGGTGACTGTAGTTACTCATGCTGTATTGTATATTTGAAAGTTGCTAAAAGAGTTGATCTTAAAAGTTCACATCACAGGAAACATGTGTAACTATGTGAGGTGATGGATGTTACCTAGACTTATGGTGGTGATCATTATGTTGTATACCTGAAACTAATATAATGTTACATGTCTATTATATCCAATTTTTTAAAAATTTACATATTGTAACACAGTGATTACAAGGATAGTCTCAATGCCAAACTGCCAGGATTCAAATCCCAACTCTTAACACATTACCAGCTAGCAAATCACTTAATCTCTCTGTTCCTCAGTGTTCTCTTCTATAAAATAAGAATAATAATAGTAATCTATCTCAAGAGGGTGTTGTGAGGAATGATTAAATTAATACAAAGTGCTTACAATAGTGTATAGCATTTTGGTGACTATAATTATTATCCTAAGACTTTATAATTCTGTAACTGTAAATTGAATATTTTTTCTGATTTTCAATTTGAGATGCTTATTGCTAGAGTAGGAAAAGAGCAGTTTATGTTTGTAATATGTATCTTGTATCCAGTCAACTTTCCAAGTTATATTTTTTACTAGGTTTTTTTTAACTAGAGTTTTTTACTATAGTCTTTTGAATTTTCTGATAGTACAATCATATCAGCAAAAAAAGTTATAATTTTTCAGATGATCATAACAATTTATTTTCTTGTCACTGCATTTGGTAGAACTTCCAAGATATGTTAAATAATAATGATGATAGGCAAAATAAAAATAATTTATTTTGCCGAAACTGGTTTGGCTCTGTGGATAGAGCGTCGGCCTGCGAACTGAAAGGTCCCAGGTTCGATTCCGGTCAAGGGCATGTACCTGGGTTGTGGGCACATCCCCAGTAGGAGATGTGCAGGAGGCAGCTGATCGATGTCTCTCTCTCATCGATGTTTCTGACTCTCTATCTCTCTCCCTTCCTCTCTGTAAAAAATCAATAAAATATATTAAAAAAAATAATTTATTTTGGTTTGTTTACTTTACCAATATTTACTGTTAGGTTTTAGTAAAAAGTCTTCATTATATTTAAGCAATTTTCTCTTTTTCTTTTTTACTTAGAGTGTCTGTTGGGAATGGTATTAAGTTATGCTGGCTCATATATTAAGTGGGACCTTTCCTTCTTTTACTATAGTCTTAACTAGTTTAACTGGCATGAAAAATATTATTTAAGGTTAGCTAAAACTCAGATGTGGTGCCATTTGAATGCAGTCTTTAAAAAAGTATATCTTTAATCATCTTCTAGTCTTTTCTATGATAGGTTGAACTCTTCAAGCTTTTCTATTTCTCTTGGGTCAACTTTGGTAATTTATATTTTTCCTGAAATGTATCCATTTCCTCTAAATTTTCAAATTTGTTGATGAGAAACTTTAAGTTTAACTTCTTTATCATTTTTTTCTCTCCCATATCTGTAATGATGTTTTCGTTCTCATAACTAATCTTATCTGTTTTTACTCTTTTCCCCCCTACTTGGGCTTGCAAGAAGTTAATTTTATTAACCTATAAGAACACTTTTTAAAAAATATGTTTTCGGACATTGAGCACAAAGCCTTCTTCAGTGACGCATCTGTGAGGGACTTCTGTTTCACTGCAAACCATCCCCAGCAGCCGGGGGAAGCCAGTGGAGAGAAGCTCTGGAAAGAAACTGTGGACAGGGCCTCGTTTGTGACCAGGTGCAGCTTCCAATCTTCGGTGCCTTCAACCAATACAAAGGTTGGGAAAGTCTCCACAGGCATCGCAGGGCTCCTCCAGCAGCAGGCCCCTCTCAACACTGGGGAGCCACACAGTGAAAGTGAAATTTCACAGGAGTTTGTTGGTGGAAAAAGTCATCACAATTGGTGTGGACATGAAAAAACTGACAGCAACAGCGGGAAAGTCATTCAACATCAGTGTATCTGCTCTGAAGAAGTCAATAATGAGAGTAACAAAAGTGGGAAAGTTTCTACACGTACATTAAACCTCAATCAACGTACAAGTGTTCGCACTGGAGAAAAGCCCTGTGAGTGCACTGATTGTGGGAAGTTCTTCAGGCGATGCTCCAACCTAAATCAACACAAGAGAGTTCACAGTGGTGAAAAGCCCTATGTGTGTGGTAATTGTGGGAAGTCATTCAGGCATAAGTGTGGCCTCAGCGTTCATCAAAGAACTCACACTGGTGAAAAGCCCTATGTGTGTGGTGATTGTGGGAAGTCATTCAGGTATAACTGTGCACTCAACAATCATGAGAGAATTCACACCGGTGAAAAGCCCTATGTGTGTGGGGATTGTGGGAAGTCATTCAGGCAAAAGGGTGGCCTCATCACTCACGGAAGAGTGCACACTTGTGAAAAGCCCTATGTGTGTGGTGATTGTGGGAAGTCATTCAGTTATAACTGTGCACTCAACAATCATGAGAGAATTCACACTGGTGAAAAGCCCTATGTGTGTGGTGATTGTGGGAAGTCATTCAGGCAAAAGGGTGACCTCAACAGTCACCAGAGAGTGCACACTGGTGAAAAGCGCTACGTGTGTGGTGATTGTGGGAAGTCATTCAGTGAAAAGTGTAGGCTCAACATTCCCCAGAGAGTGCACACTGGTGAAAAGCCCTATGTGTGTGGTGATTGAGGGAAGTCATTCAGGTATAACTGTGCACTCAACAATCATGAGAGAATTCACACCGGTGAAAAGCCCTACGTGTGTGGGGATTGTGGGAAGTCATTCAGGCAAAAGGGTGACCTCAACAGTCACCAGAGAGTGCACACTGGAGAAAAGCGCTACGTGTGTGGTGATTGTGGGAAGTCATTCAGTGAAAAGTGTAGGCTCAACATTCCCCAGAGAGTGCACACTGGTGAAAAGCCCTATGTGTGTGGTGATTGTGGGCAGTCATTCAGTCAAAAGGGCGGCCTCAACAGTCACCAGAGAGTACACACTGGTGAAAAGCCCTATGTGTGTTGTGATTGTGGGGAGACATTCAGTCATAAGAGTGGCCTCAACAGTCACCAGAGAGTGCACACTGGTGAAAAGCGCTACGTGTGTGGTGATTGTGGGAAGTCATTCAGTGGAAAGTGTAGCCTCAACAGTCACCAGAGAGTGCACACTGGAGAAAAGCGCTACGTGTGTGGTGATTGTGGGAAGTCATTCAGTAATAAGTATACCCTTAACAATCACCAGAGAGTGCACACTGGTGAAAAGCCCTATGTGTGTGGTGATTGTGGGAAGTCATTCAGGGAAAAGTGTCACCTCAAAAGGCACCAGAGAGTGCACAGTGGTGCAAAGCTTTATGAGTGTAGTGAATGTGGGCAATCATGTGTGTCCAGTCACCATCTCCTTAACCATAAGAGAATTCACACTGGAGAAAAGCCATATCAGTGTAGTGATTGTGGGAAGTCATTCAGTCAAAATGGTAATCTCAAGAGTCATCAGAGAACTCAAACTGGGGAAGGGGCGGTGGGCCGCAATGCCGCTGTGTGAGGACATGGTGGTGTGGCTGAGCCTGGAGGGTTCAGCAAACACAGGCATGTTTTGTGTCTAAAGGCGCCAGCAAGAGGCAAGGCTGTGTGTGAGGAGTTTTACTTTCATTCTCAGGAAGCCAGGGTCATCGTTTGCCATGATCAGTAAATGGACATTGTGTGAGGCAGAGTTCTGACATTTTCCCAAAACTGTCCAGAGGAAGAACAAACTAGAAGGAAGAGGCCAGTAGGAGGGGCTGGAAGGAGGATCCTCTAGGTAATGAGGTCACTGGCAGGTGCGCACTGTACTGAGCCCTGAAGGTTTTTCTTCCAGCCCTGCCTTTTATTGCCTCTACAATCAGGCAGTTCACATTGAGTCTCTGAGCCTGGTTTCCTCCCCAGGAAATAGATGGGTAATCCATGTCAGGTTGCCGAGAGGATTAAATGATAAAATTCTTGTGAAGCATTGAATCCCGGGCCTGACAGGTGTAGTGAACATTGAGCTCCATAGCTTCACAATGTGTGCTGACTGCAGATATGCAGACATTGTATGAAATGTTGACTTGTTGGTCTTTGTATCTTCTCAAATTTTGTTGTTAAATGAATAGGATAGGATTGTGTATGTTGTCTCATAGCCTGCTGTTGTAAAAATGTGAAATTTGTAAGTTAGAAATAAAAGCTCTGACAGTTGGAAAAAAAAAATATGTTTTCATTGATTTTTGAGAGAGAAGAAAGGGGGGGGAGGGAGGGAGAGATAGAAACATTGATTGGCTACCTCCTTCAGACCTACTGGGGATCAAAGTTGAAACTGGGCATGTGCCCTGACCAGGAATCGAACCAGTGATCTCCTGGTATATGGGTCGGTGCTCAACCACTGAACCACACTGGCTGGGCAAGGACATTTTTTAACTTATGCTCTTTAATACTTTCATTTGTGTTCCATTTCATTCATTTCAGTTTTTATTATATCCTGATTATTTTTTGTTTCTTGTTCTTTTTAAAATTTATTGAAATAAGTACTACCTCTATTTTTCCTCTTTTTTTTTTTTAAGCTTGCTATCTTTATGGCATTCCAGAGATATATAATACAGAGTAATTGAGAAGGTTTCTAATATTACACTGCTTTTTCATTCAGCATTTCAATTTTGTTATTTTTTTTAATATATTTTATTGATTTTTCACAGAGAGAAAGGGAGAGAGATAGTCAGAAACATCGATGAGAGAGAACCATCAATCAGCTGTCTCCTGCACATCTCCCACTGGGGATGTGCCCGCAACCCAGGTACATGCCCTTGACCGGAATCGAACCCGGTACCTTTCAGTCCGCAGGCCGATGCTCTATCCACCGAGCCAAACCGGTTTCGGCTCAATTTTGTTATTTTTTAAAACCAGCTTTAATATATGGTCACTTACATCCAATACATTTGATCAATTTTAAGTGTACAATCCCATGAGTTTGACAAAGATGTTCCATCATTAACCACCACCTCAATCAAGACACAAAAAATGGCCACCACTCCTGAGGTTCCTGCCTACTTTTAAAAAAAATATATATATATTATTGATTTTTTACAGAGAGGAAGGGAGAGGGATAGAGAGTTAGAAACATCGATCCGCTGCCTCCTACGCGCGCACACACACACACACACACACACACACTGGGGATGTGACTGCAACCAAGGTACATGCCCTTGACAGCATTGAACCTGGGACCCTTCAGTCCGCAGGCTGACACTCTATCCACTGAGCCAAACTGACTAGGGCCCTGCCTACTTCTCTGTAGGCAATCCTCACACCACTTTTCACCTGTCACTTATTGCCCTGGTTGGATATCAGTATTATCACTGTTTTCTGCCTGGTATATCTTTACCGCATCTTTATTTTTGCATATTTCTTTATCACTTTATCACTTTTTAAGTATCTTTCTTTTAAGTAATATGGACCAGAATTTGATTTATAACAAAATCTGACAATATCTTAATGGAAATGGAAGAATTCAGCCCACACATATTTATTGTAATGAGTGATGTATTTGATTTGTTATTTCCATCTTAGTTGGTTTTAAATTTCTAAACACTGCTGTGAACTCTTCTTTTCTTTTGCTGGGTTGAATGAGTAGCCATTCATCCCATTCCCCTCCTTGTTAATTTGTAGTCTGTCGTCTATTAATAGTTACCATCCTTCGCCCTGTTCTCTTGGACACATGACTCTTCTAGTATGTGAACTGTACTATTTCACAGAACAACAACTATTTCCATCATGCTCTATTTATCTTCTACTTCCTCCCCACCCTAATATATATGGTCTTAAATTACTTTCACTACCCTTCCCCCATCTTTGCTCATCCTCCCTACCTGAGGTCTTGGAACACTTACCTTCCCCTTCTACTCACCAGCGGATTCCAGTTTCGTTGAGATAATTTAATACTTATTAGAATTTCCCTTACAGTGTGTCCCATCTGTTCCAAGAGTCCTTATTTAGCATTTAGATTACATGTTATAAATATGTAGGGCTATAGATAGAAATTATAGTTCATGGTTCAGTGCTCCTCACTGCTTTTTTCCTCTTCATCTTCCCCTATGTTCAAGTCTCTGTTCTGATTCACTTGTTGCTTCATTAACTATTTCTTATTTTCAAATCCTCACTTGAGGATATGTTTTTATTGATTTGAGAGAGAGAGAAAAAAAGAGAGAGAGAGAGAGAGAGAGAGAGAGAGAAACATTGATCGGTTGCCTCTCCTACACACCCTGACCAGAGATTGAATTTGTAATCCAAGTATATGACATCACCGGGAATCAAACCCACAACCTTATGGTGTACAGGACGATGTTCCAACCAACTGGCCGCCCAGCCAGGGCCCATTAATGTCTTAGAAGCATTTATCAGCCAAAACCGGTTTGGCTCAGTAGATAGAGCGTCGGCCTGTGGACTGAAAGGTTCCAGGTTCGATTCTGGTCAAGGGCATGTACCTTGGTTGTGGGCACATCCCCAGTAGGAGATGTGCAGGAGGCAGCCGATCGGTGTGTCTCTCTCATTGATGTTTCTAACTCTCTCTCTCCCTTCCTCTCTGTAAAAAATCAATAAAATATACATATTTTTAAGAAGTATTTCTCAGCCTAGCCCGTTTGGCACTCTCACATCAGTGTTTCTCTCTGTCTTTACCCCTCCCTTTTACTCTCTCTAAAAGTCAATGGAAAGCCCTAGCTGGTTTGGGTCAGTGAATAGAGCATAGGCCTGCGGACTGAATGGTGCTGGGTTCCCAGGTTTGATTCAGGTCAAGGGCAGGTACTGTCCCTGGGTTGCAGGCTCCTCCCAGGCCTGGGCCCTGGTCAGCGCATTGCAGGGCAACCAATCTTGATGTGTTTCTCTCACATCAATATTTCTCTCTGTCTTTCTCTCTCTCTCTTCCACTCTTTCTAAAATCAATAGAAAAATATTCTCTGGGTGAGGATTAAAAAACAAACAAACTTAAGAGTCATTAGTGGAGAATAGTTATAAAAGAAAAGAAAGTCCTAAAAAGATAAGTCTTGCTGAAAAAAAATGTATGGTATAATATTTTAGATGAAAAAAAAATTATAAAATTTTAGATAAACACATTTATACCCAATTTTAGAAATAATTCACAGCAAACATAGTTTTTAAGCTTTTGATATAATGATGGGTTTGATCTCTAGTCAGTGCACTGCCTCTCACACATCAATGTTTCTTTCTCTCTCTCTCTTTCTCTCCCCAAACTCCTTTTCTCTCTTCCACTCTCTCTAAAAAAATCAATGGAATAATATCCTTGGGTGAGGATTAAAAAGTAATAATAATAATAAGTATGTCTTAGATGAGATACTTGGTGACTTTTGAAAATCTTTAATATCTATCTTTCTTCTTTGGCTGGGTCTGGGTTACAGGCCTTTTCTTTCATTAACTCACATTCAATTTTTTGGTCTTTTAACTTCCAGGGTAGCAGGTAAAAAAAAGAACTTTCTTTTTGCCTGAAAATGTGCCAAGCTTTCCCATATCCTTACAAGCTTATGATTTTTAACCTTCATATGGCCAAGTGTGTGTCTTTTCCTGTCAGTCCAGTCTGGAACTTAAGCCTTTGTTTCGCTCAGGGAAATTGAATCTACTAATTAATGATGACCTCTCCCCTCCTGTTCCTTATTCTGCGGGAACTCACAGAAGCTGAGTTAAGTCTCTTGGGTCTGTTCCAATCTCCTATCTTTAACCACGTGATTTGCATCTCCATATTTTTGAAATACTTCATTTTAATTTTCTAGACCTGTTACATTTTGAGATGTTTCATCTTTAATCTTCTAGACCCGTTTTCGGGTTTTAGCAGTACATCCTCTCCTTTGATTTATCTATGGAAATTTGGGGTTCTGATTTTCTAGTTCAGGGAAATCTTTTTTGTTTGCGCTTTACACATTTTTCAGTCAGAGATTCACCTGCTTCCTGCAGCAGGTCTCTCTGCCCCTCTGGCCTGCCTTTCCCAGCTTCAAGGGCTGAGAAATTCAATCCTCCACTGGTTTTTTTGGAGAGCAGGGGAGGCCAGCAAAGCCATTGATTGTTCCTGGAAAGCAGACTGTTTCTGGGACTTGTTGCATTGCTCTTGGCTCTGAGGCTCTTTTCCAGAAATTTGTCCTCAAATTCTCTGCCAAGAGCTCAGCAGAGTCCACTTAACGTTCCTCACCCAGCCCTGGCCAGATTGCTCAATGGTTAGAGTATCAGCCCATGGACTGAAGGGTCCCGGGTTTGATCCCAGTCAAGGGCACATGCCTCGGTTGCAGGCCCTGGTCAGGGCTCCTGTGGGAGGCAACCAATCTGGTGTCTCTCTCACATCAATGTAACTCTCTGTCTCTCCCCTGCCCTTCCACTCTCTCTAAAAATCAATGGAAAAATATCCTCAGGTGAGGATTAATAAAAGAAAAAATAAATAAAATAAAGTTCCTCACCTATAGCTGAGAGTTATCAGAGGGGGTGTGCAGAGGGAGGTCTTCATAGGGTTGCTACTGGTACATACGCAAAATCCTCTCACGCTAAGTAATATAAGTATTACTGACAAAGTGATAATCACCAAAAGACTTAAAAACAGAAGCCATTACTAGGAGATCAGAACTCAAGAGTTGCAAGAGATAGAAAGTCTAACTTGGACTGACTGACTAAGCAAAAAAAGGAATTTATTAGCTTGCTTACATAACCAAGAAGTGCAGGAAGCAGATCTGGCTCTGGGCATGGCTGGATCCAAGGTTTCCAATGAAGTCATTAAGGCTTGGTCGCTCTCCATGTCCCCGCTCTGTTACCCTCCTTGTAGCCAAAACCAAGTTGGAAGTTGAGACTCATTTTGACCGAGCGCAGTGCAGCGCCAGAGCTGGAGGGGCCTCGGTGGGGTGGCTGGGGGTGCTCCCGAGGCTCCTCCCACCACAAACAATTCGCTAAGAACTTCCTGCCATGAACCTGTGACAATGCCGAAGACCCTTCGTCTTTGGGTCCTGGGCTTATTCCTATCCCCCCGCTGGGATCTCAGGAAGAGGGGGAAACGGGAACCCCAAAGGGCCCTGTGGCTTCCCCTGACCTGCTCTGGGGTTCTGCTCCGGACCGAGCACTCCTGGCTGGAAACAAACACCAGCGAGGCAGGGAGGGCACGTGCCCTGGAGGCACCCGGAGCTATGGAGGCGGAGCGAACCCCAGGTGTCTGGTAAAGTGAGGCACTCAGCCAGCTGGGGGGAGGTGGCCAGGGGCCCTCCGAGGTGTTTGGAGGGCCCCCCTTATTTATTTCCTACGTTTGGAAGTTGCCCCAGACCTGGCGTCCAGTGGAGATCCTAGGCTAGGGCATGAGAAGGTAAGGAAAACCGAAGGGCTGTGGGGAGAGAGAGAGCAGAGGATCCGGGCTTCGGAGACTGGAAGGGCAGCGTTCAAGGCCCACCCAGCCCCACTCGGAGTGAGTCCGCCACGTCCTGCGCGGGCGGGAGGCGCCCGGGGCTCCGGGAG
>NW_006286678.1:5526557-5527900 GCF_000327345.1 Myotis davidii | reverse complement strand
GCCCACACAGCCCAGCTGCGCTCACCGCGGCCCCGGCTGCTTCTGGGGAGGCGAAGGGGGGTGCTCAGGTCCAGGAACCCCGGGCACTGGGCTACTGTGTGCCTGTGTGTGTGCAGAGGAGGCCTCCTTCTCATTGGCACCACCCGGCCGGTCCCTGGCGCACGGGTCCCTACTCTGCCTTCCCCGGGACTCTAGGAAGGAGAGAGGTTTGGAAGTAAAAGCCTCAGCTTCCCCTTTCTTCTGCCCCTCAAACCTCACGTCTGTCCGACCTGCCTCTGCAGAGGCCCTGGGAGGAGAGGGCTAGGCTAGGGTGGGGGTGCAGCACAGTATAGGGGCTGCTGAGCTTGCAGATTCCGGGTGATGGGAGTTGGGGCGGTCCTCGGTGTAAATTCTAGCAGCTCCGGCCTCCACCTCCGGCACCCACCCCAGCCCCCCCACCACCACCTACCCCTGCTGTGTGGATGAGGCTGCCTCTCTTGCGCCCTGGGAGTGCTCTGTGCCGACAGCAGAGCTCACACTCCCACCATGTGGGGTCTATTGCAAGTCTGTGGCCCCCATAATGAAATCTAAACACTTTTTGAGAAATTTTATTTAAAAACTTGGGGACACAACAGAGGCAGCAGGATGGAGACTGGCATTCTCCTGCCAGGTTCTCAGGCCAGAGCTGAGCCCGTGGCCTCCCCAGGGGTATACCCACCCAGGTCCTCTTAGGCTCTCACCCCCTCCCCCACTGCCCACTTCCTGTGTCTGAGGAGACACTGAGGTGTCAGCGGTACAGTGTATGAGAGCAATAGCCGGGAGGACCTGGTAAGACTCCGGAAGGAGGAGGAAGCGAGGAGGGGGGCACTGCCTCTGCTTTCTCCATCCTCAAGAAACGGGGGCCTGCTTTCCCCCTGACTTATCTCCCTCGGGTCAGATAGGAGGCTTGGGGAACATCACCTCCGGTGACGGGGCGATGGCTGACTGTCTTTGGGGGTTTGCTGGGAAACAGTCATGCCCCGAACAGGGTAACCGTCACCCCTGCAACAGAGGAAGCTCCCACCCACCCAGGACCTGTTCTCCGTGCCTCTCCCCTCCGCCAGGGCCTCCGTCTCAGCTGGGTGCAGTCTGGCTGTTGGCGTAGGCCTGGTCCGGGAAGGAGGACCGGGCTCTGCGCGTCTGGGCACACACGGAGGCGTAGAGCTCCGGCTCCCGGCCCGAGGCCTGGGGCTTCGGCTCAGAGTCCAGCACCACCTCTGAGTATTTGATGGGGGTTCCAGGGCTGGGGACCCGGCCCTGAGGAGGCCGCAGCTGCAGGCTGGTGTAGCACATCACCTCCTCTGCAGCCTGGAGATGCAAGGCTG
>NW_006286678.1:5523410-5526525 GCF_000327345.1 Myotis davidii | reverse complement strand
CCCCCCCCCCGCCCCACTTCCTCCCCTCTCTTCCTCAGCAACAACTGACTCACCCTGGTGGGGCCTCCAAGTGTGGGATCCTGCTGGTCTGGCCCTGGTTCTTGAGACAGTCGTCCTGGGACAGGTAACAGAAATCTGGTCACTTCTTGTTCCTCCTCCTGCAGCCCTTCATCCCACCCACCCAGGACCTGTTCTCCGTGCCGCTCCCCTCCGCCAGTTTCCTACCTGTCTTCAGATAATGCAGGTTCCCATACAGGGGGACCTCTTCCACAGACCCTCCAGACCTGCAACACAAAGTTTAGGGGGTAAATGGGGACCTCTTGGTAAGGAGAAATGATCAATGATCCCATTTCTGTTTTCCCCCACTCACTGTCCGCCTCCTGAACGGTTCCTTCTCCAGCGACTACTGCATCGGAACAAGTGTGCAGCCAGCGAGATGAGAAGCAGCAGCGTCACAGCCCCTAAGAGGGCCCACAATCCCCAGGCCTGGGGGAAGGAGGGAATTCCTGTGGATGTGAGAGAATAGAGGGGTGGGTATTACTGCCCAGCCCAACCCTCCAGATCCCAGCAGATGGGACATGGGGCCGGTGACCCCTCCCCCTGTCCCTGCCCCGCCCCGCTTACCAGGCCCTAGCTGATCCGTGCAGTTGGCACCGCTGCTCATGGCTATTGATGTGGGAGCCAAGTCTGCAGGCCTGAGCCTAGGCGTTAGCCTGGCTTCTGGTCTGACAGCTGCAGCAGCCCCCCTTACTCCCACCCCTCCCCGGCCTGGCCCCCACAGCTCATCATCCCCAATACTGGTGGTGGCAAAGTCGCTGGTTTCCGGGGAGGAAGGGGGAGGGGAGGGATGAGTGAAAGAACCGACACCGCCCAGTGCCTGCACCTGCGCCACCCAGCAACTCCTGAACTTCCGCAGCTCCCCACCTCACGCCCCCCTCGCCCTTGGCCCTCTACCCGCTTTGGCCAGAGAAGAGAGAAGAAGGCCTGTGCTACTGTGTAGCTGAGCCCATGAAGACTCCAAGGGGGGCAGAAGTGGCATGAGGCAGGACCCACAAGACAAGGAAGCCAGGCTTTATGACAGAGATTCCCTTTGCCACCAGGTACCTGACTTTTCTCTCCAGTTCTGAGTCTCGTGAGGAGAATGTGCTTCTGGGTGAACATGCTATAACGTGGAATGGGATTGGGAGGTCTCCTGGTATGTACCATCTCACCACACCCTAAGGCTGATCCAAGGTGAACATGTTAGGATGACCATTGTCATTGTTATTATCCTATACTAGAGGCCCAGTGCACAAAATTTGTGCACAGGTAGGGTCCCTCGGCTGACCGGTGATCAGGGCCAATCAGGGCCTTCCTTCCCAAGTTGCTGGCTGCCTTTGTTCCGCGCTGCCACCTAGTGGTCAGCATACATCATAGCGAGCTGTTGAACTCCCGGTTGGTCGAACTCCCAAGGGGACAATTTGTGTATTAGCCTTTTATAAAAGCCTCATATGCACATTGCCCCCTCGGGTGGTCATTCAACCGGGAGTTCGACTGCTCACTATGACGTGCACTGACCACCAGGAGGTGGTGCAGAACATGGCAGGCATCAGTGACCCTCTGTGACCTCTCGCCGGCTACCTGGGGGTGGGGGTGACGGGGACGGAAGAGGTGCAGTGAGAATGCAGGGTGTCTGCTGAGCTTGGCTCTCACTCCCCCTGTTACCCTCCCCTGGGACACCAGGGCTCGCACGCCTACTCAGATGCCAGGTGCCCGTGAGGAGCCTGCCCCACACCCACACAGCCTTTTCGGGGTGAGCCGTGCCACAGCCCCTGGGACTGTAGGAGCCAGTCGGGCTCCCCGTGGGTTTGCACAGGAGCCGTTCTGCAAGGCCGGCTGGGAGAGAGTGTGCTGCCTGCCCGGCTCCTGTGCAGCACTGCCAGGCGGCCCAGAGGCCCACGCTGCACCCTGGCCCATGACGTCCAGCTGTGCCCACCGCATCTCTGTGTGGGCACTCGGGCTCTGTGACTCAGCAGAGGGGGGCACACGGAGGCCCGAGGGCCCAGGTGCTGCCCAGGCCCCAGAGCTAGCTGGGACCTGCCCTTCCACGCCAGATGCTTGTGCTTTGATCGCCAGCCAGGCCTAGGAACCACACCCATGCGTGAATTTCGTGCAGCGGGCCTCCAGTTCTGGTATAACAGGACACAGAAAAAGCTAGTTTCCTTCCTCTCGACCCACTTCATCCAAACTGCCCCTAATAACTATCAACCTCAAAAGTTACTTGAATTAAAGAAATCTCTGCCCCCGGAACTATCCTGGGATATTGAGTCCTGTCTTTGCACCTGTTCACTGCAGGGACTGGAGTACCTGCCCTGCCCAGAGACAGCCAGGTCAGTGGGAGGCTACTGATGTGGGAAGAGGGAGTTTAAGTTCCGAATTTAAACTTCAGAGCAGGAGCCAGAAATATGTTTTGTGTGTCCCATACAAGGTTTTTGTTTTGTTTTGTTTTGTTTTGAACTTTTAAAGATTGCATTAGTGTGCCAAGGATGGGAATGGCATGAGAGGTCTGACCCTCCAGCTGCAAGCAATAAGAGGGTATCATCTGTAGAGAATTTTAAGACAAAACCTACTAAAAATCGGTCTCCATTTTATCACCACCATGTTCCAGCAATTCTAACAAATGTCAGTAATAAAGCACTCCTCTCTGAAAAAGCTCTTATAGACCCCGGTTCTACATTGTTGTGGTTACTGATGAGCTTTCTTACAATATAAGCTTCAAATGAGCATATTTGTATTACCTATCCTTTAGAAAACACCGTGATATACATGGAAGTTCATCTAGAGAACTCCCAGTTATACAATCGACCCCTGACATAGCAGATCCATCTAGATGTGTTTAAATCTAGAATTAGCTCTTAACAGTTTGGAGTTGTTCAGGTTCTCTTTGGGCACAATCTCTGTCTCCAGCTCCTAGGATAGTACATATTCCTGTATTTAGCCCATGGATTTATAATGAACAATCAGTAGCACAATGATTGTAAAGTTAAAGAAATTGAACTTGAATTACTTTATGTCATTCCAGAGTTTTTATTTATATTGGAAAGTTCTGGGATTTATTGTGAAATGGAATTTTTTA
>NW_006286678.1:5515115-5523372 GCF_000327345.1 Myotis davidii | reverse complement strand
TTCCCTAACTGTTTGTATGTTTGTTGCTTAACATGCAAGAAACTTAAAAAAAAAATTTAAATTGATTTTTAGAGAGGGTGGAAGGCAGAGAGAAACATTCATGTGAGAGCAGAACGTTAAAGGCTGCCTCCTGCATATCCCCTACTGGCGATCCAGCCCACAACCTGGGCATGTGCCCTGACCAGAAATAAAACTGTGACCTCCTGGTTCATAGGTTGATGCTCAACCACTGAGCCATACTGGCTGGGCACTATATATAGTTTTATACTGTCATGATTATATCAGACATTCAGTTATACAAATAATTCAGTCTGAATTTCTGACCCTTATTGTTAGCTTATTTTATGGCCCTTGTTATTTGTTTCATTTCCTGATTATTTTATCCTAGAGAAGAGAATTTTAAAAACATGATCCACACAGGTGTCAAATATGCAAAATATTCCTTGTTAACATTTTAAAACAGAGATTTCAAATTTTAAAAATCCCAATTTATTGAACTGGGGTGGAGAGGTGTAGAAATCAGAATATCTGGCAATAGTGGGCCCAAATTCCCTGAAGGCAACTATCAGTTAGGGGCCATTTATCATATTATACCCCTGTCCCTCTTCCCTCCCCCCATAGCCACTTATTTACTTTGACTACACCAACTGGCTTGGAGTCAAGGTTTAGAGTACACTGTTCTGACGTCCAGGCTGCCTCTGGGTGGTCAAACTCCCCTGGGTTCGGGTCTCTCCCTGCAGTGCCCCCTTCCTTTCTGGAAAGACAGGAAGACATACCGAATTTTATGCATTTATTTAACACGTGTTTTTCATTCATTTAATACACATGTACCAGTGCCCATCACTTATGTGCCAAGCTCTGGAGAGCAAATGTGAGTGGGAAATGGTTTCTCTCCTCTTCAAAGAGCTCTTGGTCTAATCAGGAAGATGACCCTTCATATCCCAGACAGTTATAAAAGATAGTGTGAAACAGTGGGAGACTACCCAAGTCTGTCGGCAAGAAGTGGGAAGGCCTGGAGGTGGGGTGATGTGAGACAGATGATATGGAGACAAGCAGAAAATGATTGGAATCGCCTAGTCTCTTACCTGATCAACAACACTTAACCTTTAGGAACCTGAGTTTCCTCATTTTTATTTTTTTAAATATATTTTATTAATTTTTTACAGAGAGGGAGGGAGAGAGAGAGTCAGAAACATCGGTCAGCTGCCTCCTGCACATCTCCTACTGGGGATGTGCCGCAACCCAGGTACATGCCCTTCACCGAGATTGAACCCGGGACCCTTCAGTCCGCAGGCGTCGCGACGCTCTATCCACTGAGCCAAACCGGTTTCGGCTCAAATTTATTAACCAGTGGCACCCCAATGCATTTAATTTTTTAAAAAAAGGAGTGCTTGCTATAGCCATGTAGGCTATAGGAATGAAATGGTAACGAAAAAGAGATACAGCATTTACAGTCTAGCGGTAATTAATAGGCTACTTGGTTTTTAATGAATTGATTTTAATGAATCAAAATGGATTTTGATTTTTCCAGCTTTATTGTGATAATTATAATTGACAAAGTTAATGAATCTGCATTGTGTAGATGTTAACTGTTGCAGAAAGACTATCAACAAAATGCAGCCGCGCTGAGAATGAGCCCCGTGTGGTTAGTGCGCCAAGACGCACCGCCTGCGTAACTAGAGGAGATGACGGATGACGCCCCCCGCCGCACACCGCTCGGCTCCCCCGCCTAACGGGTTCGCTTCTTGGCGGATTGACAAGGAGAAGCGGGGGAGGTCTACGTGCATGCGCACGCGGCACTCTCTGCCAGAGATCCGGGGACTTTCCCCTAGGCGCAAATGAGGAACCGAGTCCTCCGTCTGTAGCCTAGGCAACAGGCCTTCAGCGCGAACTACACCTAAAAGGTACCTTTTCGCGCGCTCTTTATAGGTCCAGCAGAAATTCTACCTTTCGGTTAGGGCGAGAAAATTGATGGTTTTTAAGAAATAAAAATCACTTTCTGGAATAATCTTCTGAGACTTCTGGCGGTATTCTAACTAATATAGATAAGAAATTAACTAATTTAGGAAAATTTGGCCAATGGTCCTATGCAAATATGCGTGGCCCCGCCTACACTGCGTGGGCGTGGCTTTCTGGGGGCGCCTACCCATGAGCACTGGGGCGCTCCGCTGCCTGGCGCCGCTGGGCCTTAGTCTGTCGGCCAGCAATGGCGAGCGCGGTCTCGCCCGCGGGTGTTCTGGGGCTGCTGCTTGTGTCCGCGCTGCCGGGGGTCCTCGGAGACCGCCCCAGCCCCGACCTCCGGGCACACCCAGGTACCAGCGAGGGCTGCTGGGGGGAGGCTGGGACTGCCCTGGGGTTCCAGCCCTATTGACCCTCCTCCGCCCTCCTCCGCAGGGGACCCAGCCCAGGTCAGCCCTAAGGCCGCGGAACCCCGGCGGCCGCCGCCGCCCAAAGACCAGCAGGAGCGGGCCCGGGCGTGGCCTCTGGGGGCGCTGTACACCGCAGCCGTCGTGGCTTTCGTGCTCTATAAGTGTTTGCAGGTGCGGGGAGACCCGTGGTGGGGATGCCCGGGGCCTGAATTTCCCAGGGGGGCGTTAGGGTACCAAGAACAAGAGACATCTTCCGGTCGTTCAATGAATTGAACAGTAGTTCCTTGGCTTTCCAACATGATGGGGTCATTTTGAGCATCCAGCGAGGCAATGGATGTGAAGGGCACATGGTGAATTGTAAATAATAAATATCACGTGTAGTCTTCGCAACAAGCCAACGAAGAGATTTAAGTGATTTGCTCAAGGTCAGAGCTAGTAACTAGTGGAGCTGGGATTTGAACCCAGCGAGTGTGGAGTTCCTGGTGAGATTCCAACCTCGGCACAAGAGGTTGGTTACGGTAGTCAGTGTTTTTTGAGTTCAAGGTACCCAGCAGGCTCATGTTCTTGGGAACGAGGCCCTGAAATATGAATTGACAGTACATTTTGGTGGATTGAAACTGTTGAGATGGAAAGTAGTATCTCCCAGGGCTGTATATTCAGCCCTGGCCCTATCACTCAATTGCATAGGAAAATAGCTCCAGAGCAATCTGGAGATGATGTAAAACTAGAAGGGACAGCTGAGCACGATCCCAAATAGACTTGACAAGCTAGGATAAAGGACTGAGTTCAATGATGAAATTTAAAGAGGACAGATAAATTCTATTCTTGGACCCAAGTATAGTCCAGAAGAAACATAACAGCAAACAGTTCATTGTTTGGCTAATGAAGTTCATTTGTGTGATGTGACAACCCATTTCCTAAATAAGCACTGTGCGTTATCTTATGATCAGAACATTCCTGGAGAAAACTTTATTCTCTTTGGGGCACTGATTTAAAAGCTCAAGTTCAGTAAAGCAACCAGAGAAAGTCATGTCAAATGAGCACTGACTGGAAAAGATTGGTGATATTAAGCCAGAGAGGACGTAGGGAAGTGATGGGGGGGGGGGGGGGGGGGGGGGGGGGGAGGAATGACCATTGTTGTCAAATCCCCAAGGGGCTATCATGTTGAAAAGACATGATTTTGGAAGGCTCTTATCAGCACAATGAAAAGAAGATACATGAAGGACAGTTTTTGGCTTTGTATATAAACTAACAACCAGAGCTTTATCAACCTGGAGGGAGCTGTTCTCTTCCAGGAGGTGTTAGAGTAGACCGAATGTCCGCTTGTGAGGGCGTACTGATGGCTGCTTCATGTCCTGGATGAGGAGCTGGACTAGATGGGATTGTGATTCTCTGAGGTGAAAATCCAATAGTTTTCTCTACCTCACATTCTCCTCCTCCTCTTACTGGCTTTGGAGACAGGGGTGGGAGCCTTGTTGCAGTATCTCCATTTCCTTCTGCAGCAGGAGAAAAAGGAGGCTCCTGTTCTCCAAGAAGAAGCAGGCAAGAAGGAATCATTGCAGTCAGGTGGGTTTTGCAGATGTCTTGTTTGGTAGGGAGTTAGGGGACAGCAGAAGGTGACTAACCATTGCTCTCCTCTCTCCCTTACCTCCAGAGCAACAGCTGGCCCAGTTGACACAACAGCTGGCGCAGACGGAACAACACCTGAACAATCTGATGGCCCAGCTGGACCCCCTTTTTGAGCGGTAAGGAGAGCCGTGTGTGGCAGGTGAGAAGTGGGGATATAGACTGGGCAGCCTCTGAGGGGACCTGTCCACAGGGTGACTACCCTGGCTGGAGCACAGCAGGAGCTTCTGAACATGAAGTTACACACCATCCACCAGCTGCTACAAAAGAACAAGCCCAGCAAGGATGTGGAGGTTCCAGAACCAGGTAACAGGCTGGGGTTGAAAGTCTGGTGGCGGTACAGACAAAGTGTCAGAAACGGGGACAGACCTGGTCTTCCCCTCACAGAGGCGAGCATGCCCTTTCCTGAGGACTCGTGCACGAAGGAGGAGGACGAGGAGGCTGGTGACAGTCAGGCTTGGGAAGAGCCCCTACACGGGAGCACAGAGACAAAGAACCCGGCTGCTCCGTGGGGAGTGGAGCAGGGGCTAAGGAGAAGATGCTGCAAGGCTTCGGCAAAGGGCCCCAGTCCCAGCCCACTCTGGGAAGGAGGGACGACAGCTGAAGGCTTAGTAAAACCAAGTCTGTTCTTGTGATTGGACGCTCCCGTGTGCTTTTTCCACTCCAGCTGGTCACACGCACACCCATACTAGGTGCCTAAGAACAACTGGCCCTTCTTGGAAAGCTTCCCTTATTAGGACAAAAAGATGCTGCCTCCCAGTGTGAGAGCCGGGGAGACAGAGGGAGCTCCAGTTCTTTTCCTTGTACTCCCGAGGCCCCGTCATGCCAGCCCCCAGGCACAGACTTCCCTCTTCTCGCATCACATAGCTGAAACAGGCCTTTCCAAAAAAACAAAAAAACTTTACTTAAATCCAGTGGGAAAATAAAATTATAAAAATAGCCACATTTGCAAAGCCATAGCCTTGATAAACGACTGTCCATACACATAGCACCAAGCTCGTCAGCCCCAAGTCCCTTCTTCTGTGCTGGAGGGGCTGGTTCTGTGAAGGTCCAAATGGGTCAGACTTGGCTTCCTGATTCTTAAGAGCTGGTCAAATAACCCAGTCCCAGGCAAACACAAAATGACCCTTCTCAAACCAGGAAGGGTTCTGTGTTTTGTTTAGTTTTGTGCTCCTGACCCTGACTATCCTTGAAGTATCTTGGGTCTTGGAATTCATAAGATTCTTCTAGTTCTTCTGGCTGCTGTGGAGAGAAGACAGTTCAAGTATTGGCGTGAGCACGCTATTCATACTCTCATCAACTAGGGCAGGGGTCCTCAAACTACGGCCCGTGGGCCACATGCAAATACAAATAATTGTATTTGTTCCCGTTTTGTTTTTTTACTTCAAAATAAGATACGTGCAGTGTGCATAGGTATTTGTTCATAGTTTTTTTTTAAACTATACTCCGGCTCTCCAACGGTCTGAGGGACAGTGAACTGGCCCCCTGTTTAAAAAGTTTGAGGGCCCCTGAACTAGGGGGTAGGGGTGGTGGGGTGGTGTCCCACAGATGTAGGACATGAGACAGGACCAGAACTGCTCATCTCCTGCTCCTGGGCCTCATCACAACACTTACCAAGGAAAGAGACAACCTACCTGATGGCCAAAGTCAGACTGTGGTACCAGCGCAGGAGCTCCTCCTGGTCCGTGGACATGAGCAGCAGCTTCTCATGAGGAAAGGACAGCTGGGGAGAGACCACCTCTTAATGCATGGCTCAGAAAGGTCCAGGCTAAAGCTCAAGGCCTCGCTGCTCCCATGGGGGTCGTTCAGGACTCATGTGAGAACTAGATATGAACCCAAAGACCCCGTTATGCTCTCTCCATGTAGCTGGCCCAATTCCTATGAAGAGGGTCCAGGCCAAGGAGATAAACGGGGCATAGGTATTGGAGGCGTATGTTCGGCCTCTCCTACCTGACCCAGGACCCCCGTCTTATTACTTACACTGAGCAGTCCACCACAAGGGCCCCCCGAGTGGCCAAAGACCCTTTGGAGTTGACACTGGGCCATGGGGTAGACGGCCCGGCAGAGAAAGGCGCCACTCTGCAGCAGGTGCAATGGGGGTCGAGGCTTGGCCAGGACAAGCACGTCAGAGAACAGGAAGAACATTCGGGGCCGAGGTTCCCCACGGGGAGGCACCACCAACAGCCAGCCCTGGCGTAGGAACCAGCGACCTGGGGGATGGGAGAGCTGTTATTCTGATGCAACTCCAGGACCATGCTCCGAGGGTATAAAAGAAAAGGGAGGCCGAGGAAACTGGGAATGTGAGTAAGAAAAGGGCAGACTGAGGGCTTGGGGGAAGGATGCAGACTACCTGAGGTGAGCCCCTTCGCCTGGCGACCGCTGAGAAGGGCCTGGACACGCCGGAGGTGCTGGTCATTCTTCTGTTTCTGACCAATGGTGTGAACTCGCTGGGCAGTCTCACTTATCAGCCGCGCAGCCCCTGGAATAACATTCCCAGCACATGTGTGACTCTGGGGACTGGTGGTGGAGAAAGGCGACTCCCTAGGGACCCAGGGTTAGGGTCTAACTTGTTGAAGAGCAGGCAGGACAATGGAACATCATGTACGTCAAAGGAAGACAGGGTCATACCAGACATTGTTGGAGGTCACAACCCAAAAGGGACACAAGAAAGGCAGCCTTCTGTCTCTGAGTTTTGGCAGAGCAAGAACATACGTGTGAGCTGTTGGTGGTCAGGGCTGTTGGGACTTGTGTTTTCAGCCAAAGCAACAACAAGATTTTCATACCTAGAATTGGACAGTTGGAAGTCTATGAGGGGACGTAGAGCTGGGAAAAATTCCCTCTGCCTGACACACTCATAACCCCATACACGTACTTCCACTGCAAAGCCAGGAAAGATCTGCTCTGGCTTGGTATCCCCTCTTTCAAAACCTGGGCTCCCACCACATCACCCTTTCCCGTCCCACATGGAAGAGTCGGGCAGACTCTTCAGAAATTCCAAACTGGACCAGGCTCTCATCTCGGCAAACTCTTCCAAATACCGCGTCACTAGCCCGTCACAAGCCCCCCGGCTTCAATGTAGAGTTCCACCCTCCCAGCTAAGGGCCTGAGGCTGCAGACTCCAGGTACTCCCGTGGGTTCTCTCTGCTCTTGCAAAAATGATTCCAGGAGCAATTTGTCCCAGGAGACAGGCATTGGGACAGGCCCCACGAGTCCCACAAAGGTGAGGGCCTCAGGAAAGAGAAGTTGGCTGAGTCAGGGAGAGTTCACTCACTGCTGAAGCCTCTGCAGAGGCAAAGGGAGCAGGTCCTGGAGCTGAAGGCCCCCAAACTCAGGGCGGCCTTCCTGAAGCCGCACGAACCTCCGGAAACGCTTGCTTTTCTTTAGTTGTTCCTGGAGTGAGGGAGCGGGTTGGCAGCAGAGAGAGAAGCCACTCCTTACATTGTATTCACCTGCGTGCACATCCCCAGCCCTCAGCAAGCTGTGTGCTCCTGAGAGAACCCATCTCCCTACAGGGAACAGAGCACAGAACTGGACTCCCACAGGGCTCTATGAATGCAGGGACAGTATGAAGTGTAAGTCTCCAGATGAAGAGGAAATGTATGGGGCAAGAGAGGAAGGGCTTGAGGTCACCTTCAAGTTACCTGCAGGGTGGTCTGGGACCTGTCTGCGTTGGCAGCAAATTGGGTGTAGAGCTCCAGGTGGGGGCAGAAGCCCTCCAGCCCCTGCCCCCAGTGCCCTCCTTCCAGGTAGGGAAGCAGCTCTCTGCGTGGGTGAGGACAATAACAGCTGCCAAAGAACTGCCTGAGCACCGCATTTCATTCCTTTACCCCTGACCCATGGTAGTGCTGTTACCCCATTTTACAGATGGAGAACTGGGGCACTGGGCCAGGACCACAGGTGAGGCCACTGGCAGGCTCGGAATATGAACCTGGGCCTGTCGGTGCAGTGCCAGAAGCCGAGGCGCCCCCTCCATCCCTCTCCCCACGCCCCTTCCACTCACTGGCTGGCGCCGTAAATGAGCTCCCAGGGCCCAAACAGGGCCTGGCGCTCCGGTGGTTGCAGGGTGCCCTTGGCTCTCAGAATCCCCAGGAAGTACTGCGGAGAGAGAACACCGGCATGTGGTCTGCAGGGCGAGGCACCGCCAAGGCGCGGCTGGAATGTGCACAAGTCTGCCCGGCCCCCAATGCCGGAGGACAGAGCAAGATCCCCGTCGGGATCACCGACCTCGCAGAGGCCCTCCCACACCCTGGGCCCCGCCCCGC
>NW_006286678.1:5513854-5514864 GCF_000327345.1 Myotis davidii | reverse complement strand
GGCTACGCACAGGACGGATTATGCGCGGCGGCCTGCCAAGCAGCGTCTCGTCTCCGCTAGGGCCTCGCCCCACCGCCAGGGCGGCGCTGTAGGTCCGTGAGGTCCGTCGGAGTACAGCCGAGTGGGGCAGGTGAGTGACTCTCCTGAGTGGATCTAATTGGGGCAGCAGCCTAGACTTTGAGCCCGCTGACTTGGGGGTGCAGACACTGGCAGGGCCTATGTCCTATCGGTAGAATTGGGAAAGGCGCAGTAGTTGCAGTACATCTTCGGTAAGGGGCCCATGCCAGACGCTGGGGTTCAGTCGTTTTCAATGCTTCTTTACAAGTAGGAACTCTCACAAGTCAAAAAGTTTGAAATATTTTGGCCTCTGGACAAAAGGTTATAGGTTTTGCCCGGCCGGCGTGGCTCAGTGGTTCAGTGTTGACCTATGAACCAGGAGGTCACGGTTTGGGCACAGGTTGCAGGCTCAACCCCAGTGTGGGGTGTGCAAGCGGCAGCCAATTAGTGATTCTCTCTCTTCATTGATGTTTCTATCTCTCCCCCTTATTCTCTAAAATCAATAAATATATTTTAAAGAAAGTTTATAGGTTTTAAGTTACTAACTTTGTTTCTTATTCCAAAACTTATGGCCAGTTAGCTTCCAGTCAGCAGGTGTCAAGAACTAACACAACGGTTCTGAATTGCTTAATCATGGCTCAAGGCAAAAGCCTGCAGTTGATTAGCCTGTGATACCTAGTCAAAGAGAGAGTGTACCAGATTTTCCTTTTTTAGCTCTGGAGGGTCAATTGGCAGTGTCGTTGTCAGTATATATTCGAAACTTTAAAGCAGGGGTCCTCAAACTACGAAAACAGGGGGCCAGTTCACTGTCCCTCAGACCGTTGGAGGGCCGGACTATAGTTTAAAAAAAAAAAACTATGAACAAATTCCTATGCAACCTGCACATATCTTATTTTGAAGTAAACAAACAAAACGGGAACAAATACAATATTTGTATTTGCATGTGGCCTGCT
>NW_006286678.1:5503269-5513828 GCF_000327345.1 Myotis davidii | reverse complement strand
GCTGGGGATCAATCTTACACCCAAGGTATGTGCCCTTGACCAGAATCGAACCCGGGACCCTTCAGTCTACAGGCCAGTGCTCTATCCATTGAGCCAAACTGATCAGGGCTTAAAAAGTTTGAGGACCCCTGCTTTAAAGTGTGCCTCTCTTATTGCCTAGCAATGCATTCTAAAGAAGTAGATATGTGGACAAAATTATATGTGCCAAGATGTGAAGCACAACATTGTAACAACAGATAACCTAAATGTCCAAAGGTAGTAAATTGGCTAGGAAAAATGTGGTACATCCATTTGAAGGAATAATATGAAGAAAGCATTGAAATGATGTTAAAAAGCTATCAATATGGGGAAAGGTACATAGTGTATTGCTGGAAGAAAAAAAGCAGACTATACAGCTGTTTGCACAAGATGATTTCATTTATGTATAATATATATGACTAGAAGGATAAAACAGTGGTTTTTATCTCTGGTGATGAGATTGAGAATAATTCATTCAACAGATATGTATTAAGCACCGACTCAGTGCCAGGTCCTGGATCATTGAGATTAAAGGGGTGAATAGGACTTTTCTGCCTTCCTAGGTTTCCTGCTTGAGCGTGCATGCATTACTTTGTAATCAGAAAAAAAATATTAAAAACTCAGGTTTTAGATAGACTTTGGACCCCATGCCTATTATCCTGGATTCCTAGGAATCTGGGCCCCACGCCAAGAACCAAGTTACTGTCAGGGACCTGAGGTCTCCTCTAGTTCTCTGACATTCTAACAATTCCGAGAAAGGAAAAATGCTGGTTTAGATCAGGGAGAAACAGCTTGATGGGTTTGGTGGAGGAGAGAGTTTGGGTCAGACTGCACCTTGGAATGGGTTCCAAGGAGACTGGTGAGACCGTATAGTGGGAAGCCTGGTCTCGAGAATGTGGGACGGTTTGTACTAAGATCTCAAGTGAGGAAGGGGACAGATATTCCCATGGTAATTGGTATCGCTGTGAGCCCAGTTGATGAGAACACAGCACAGCACCTTGGGGTGCAGTGGTGGTGGGTGTGTTTAGGGGTGCTGCCAGTGTGTGAGGGTGCTGTATAGAGCCTACTGTGAACTCAGACGGGGGAGGAAGAAGAGGGAAATGTCGAGAAGACACACTGAGTATAATTAGAGACAACTGATTTCCTGGAGACCACGTCTCCCCCAGAGCAAGTCAGGCACACCCCATAGTCTACCTGGAACAGACAGACTCTCTACTCTCAACTCAATCCCCAAAGCCAAAGGAAGGCAGGACCAGTGGGAGAAGGTCAGAAGGCAGCCACCACCTCTCTATTCTTTACCCTCAGCCTCTGCTTTCAACTCACTGGATGCTGGAGAAGCCCTAGTGATGCTTTGAACAATAATTATCAGTTATTCCACAACAATTAAACGCCTCTTATATGCCACATCCTGTGCTAGGCATGGAGATGAAACAATGGGTAATGAAATACGGCCTCTGCTGTTATTGATGCTGATAGTTTAGCATGGCAGACATGATAAAGAGTCGCCATAAAGTGAGGTAAACATTACAAAAGATGTATAGGCTTTTATGCAGGCAGAAGTGACCCCATCTAGGAGTCAGGGAAGGCTTCTTGGAGGAAGTAACAATGGAATTGATACCTGAAAGATGAACAAAACCTGGTGGGGCAGGGTTGGCAGTAGAGGTGAGAGAGACAAACAGCATGAACCAAGTTTGGAGATAACACACACACAGTGCATTCAAGGAACTGCTAGAAGTTCAGTAAGATTAGAGCATAGATTACAAAGGAGAGAGTGATGAAAAAGGAGACTGGAGAGACAGAGAGAGGCCAAACCATGGAGGGAATTTATACCAGCAAGACTATGTCATAAGTAATAGTAAACTCCAAGTGGCTAAATGATAAGATATTTTATTAGCTTATGCAACTGAAAAGTCCAGATGTAGGTAGGGTTAGCTTAATCCAGCAACTCAATATCACCAAGGATGTAGGATGTTAATTAGGCAGGTGCTTATGGATCTGATGTGGAGAAGAGAGTCCAATCCCGGGATACTTGTCTGTCATGACCTTGTGGAAACCGTGGAAGTGGAGGAAACTGCCTACAAAGACTATAATGAGGGATGAGGGCAGAAGGCATGAGACTTTCCAACACCAACCCATTTCTTCTCATCCTGTGCTAAAAATGGCTAACATCAGTTCTAAACGGCTAATGTCATAGTGGGCTAAATGGTGGTCCCCATAGAGATGTGTCCATACCCTAACCCCAGCAGCCTGTGATGGTGAACTTATTTGGAAAAGGGGTCTTTGCAGATGTAATTAAGCTAAAAACCTTGAAATACGATCATTGTGGGTTACCTTGGTGGACCCTAGCCAATGACGTGTTCCTAAAAGAGGCACCAGTGGGGAGACAGGGAGAAGGCCCTGTGAAGCTGGAGGCGGTGATTGGAGTTATGCAGCCGCAAGCCACGGAATTCCAGGAGCCGCCAGAAGCCAGAAGAGGCTCTAAAGCTTTCAGAAGGAGCAGGGCCCTGCCAACACTGATTTCGGATTTCTGGCTTCCCGAGAGAGAAAAATTCTGTTGTTCTGAGCCACCCAGTTGGTGGTAGTTTGTCACAGAAGTCCTATGAAATAACACAGACGATGAGGTCGGCCAGAACTACAGGTCAGCCTCGAGGCCCCAGAAGGGCTTTGATCTGTCTTTGCTTCTAATCCATGGGTGGGGAGTGGGAGGCTTTTTCTCTTCCCCACCAGCAAATAGCTCCCTCCTTGCGAACAGACCTTAATGACCAAAGAGTTAAGGCCAAGCCTTAACTAAGGTTGTGCACCAGGTGGGGGGGGAAGGGGGTTCCCCACTCGATCAGTCCTGAGTACACTCTGTCCCAACCTGGGGAGGCTCAGGGAACAAGACTCTGGGAGCTCAAACCTGTTTTGGAGTTTGGCTGACTCCCAGCTGGGAAGGTACGATCCCAGGTCACAGTCCACATTCCCCACCCAGAACAAAGACACAGTCACACACAGAGACAGAGAACTCAAGAGAGAGGCAGCACCATGCAGAATGGCATTTGGAAAGTCAGGGAGCTATAACAAAGAGAGATCTGCACCTGGACACAGCTCTGGGAGGGTAGGGAGATGTGTGGACACACAGAATGGCACAGAGAAATATGCAAAGAGATCCTGACAGAGACCTAAAAAGGAAAAAGATGGAAACATTCAGACTATTTGGAAAGAGGAAAAATGAAATAAAGCTGGGATTAGTGTTGAAGAAAGATGTCCAGACGTAAGGACCCCAGACTCCAGTTAGCATGGTGTTTCTGTCTCCTGTGCTTCCCAAAACCTCTCTGCCTCAACTAGATTACTTGTTTTCACACTCCATCTTGTCCAGGTCCATTCAATATAGATGTTCCCAAGGTATCAGGGGCCAACCAGGGTGCTGACAACACAGCTGACCAAGTCAATGAGGTGACCATCCAATGTTCACACTGGATCAAATTGCCATCGATGGAGGGCTCTTAATTTGGCTCCAGAAATGGCAATCTAGATGGTTAGACTAATTACTTTCTAAAGTGACTGCTTCAAGAACAGCTGTTGTTCAGCCATGTAAGCTTTTGGTATACAGTATAGCAGTCACTCTGATGAGGCATAAAGTGGGGTGCCATAAAAATGTATCATAAAAAGCATGGAGTCCTGGGGACGAGGAGAACCTAAGGCCTTAGACTTAAGACCATAGAACTTAGCTCCTTTAGCTAAGCTCCTCTGACCCCCAAAATGCCTTTCAAAATTAAAAAAAAAAAATGTGGTATCATGTTCCTGGAACAGTTGTGGTTCAACATGCACAGGTCATTGACAACAAGCTCCTTTCCCTGAGGGCAAGGAAGTCAGCTTAGTCAATTTGGTTTTCTCAAGTCCAGGCAAGGTGATCTGCAGAGAGAAAAATGCTCAATAATGACTATTGAATAAAAGAATGACTCAATCAATCAAATACTGAACCCTGCCTTTATGGAGCTAAGGTATTAGAACAGATAAAGCATCATAAATCATCTTAATATGAATAAGATGGTGGGCAAGGTTATTAGCGAGGGCAGGCTAAGCACTATGGTGGCTGAGGCACCAGAAATCTCTTCCTTTAGTGCAGAGCTAATCAAGAAAGACTTCCTGGAAGAAGTGGCCTTTGAGCTGAGCCTTGAATAATAAAAGGGATTTAGACAGGGGAGATAGTAAAACTATTTAACATGGTAGTGGGTGCACAAACACTGATCCATCTGAGTGGAAGCTGGCTCAGGCATTCTAGTGGGATTCTGGAGCCCTGCTGTGATAAGAGGTCATGAGGGGGTTGGGAGAGTCCCCAGGAAGGAGCTGGGGTAGCAGGAGCACTCTGGAGTGAGGGGCTAGTTACCAACAGAATTAGAAATATTTCAATATATTTAATTGCCTTTTACAATCACACAGATGCACAGTACCTACTGAATGTTAATTTCAGATATCAACCTCCTGTGATGGCCTAACTCTGATTTGCTTTGTTGAAGCCGTAGGGGCCTTACTACAATGTGAGCTACAGAACAGTAGAGGCTGTTTCCGGTCCAATGCTGTATCCCTAGGGCCTAGAACAGTACCTGGAGGATTGGAGGAGGGTCAATAAATGTTTGTTAAATGAGTAGGCAGAGACTGGGAACCCCAAGCCCATAATGGGGTCCTCTCATTTGTCTCCTAGCACCCACTCTGCCCCTCCAGTCCGTGCTCCACACCAGTCCTCAACAACACCTAATATGGGAATTGCATTCTCTCATTCTCCCAAAATATTTGATGCCTCCCCTTTGCTCAGAATACCATCCTCCCCATCGTTATTACTGAATTGAACTTCTACTTCTTCACAGCCCTGACCGAATCTTCTTACTTCTGCATTACCTTCTGAGGCAGAACCAACTCTCTCCCCTAAATCTTATGGTAGTGTTTGCTCTCACTCCCTGGACATGAGCTCCTCAGGACAGCAGCTGTGTCTTAGTCATACTTCTAGGCCGGTGCCTGACATATGTTATATGCTAAATCAATATTTATTACCTATAAGAGTGAATGGCTGCCCTGGCCAGGGTGGCTCAGTTGTTTGAGCATCTCCCAGTGAACTTGAAGGTTGCTGGTTTGATTCCCAGTCAGGGCACATGCCTGGGTTGCGGACTTGATTCCCAATAGGGGGCATACAGGAGATAGCCGATCAATGATTCTCTCTCGTGGATGGTTCTATCTCCCTTCCTCTCTCTCTAAAAACTCAATGACATATTTTTTAAAATTTTTTTTAAAAAGCATGAATGGCAGGCATTCCCAGTAGTGAGAACTATATGAAGGAAGGTGGTCATTTTGGGGAAAAATGAATGGTTTAATTTGGCTGGAATATGAGGGACAGTAGGAAGAGATGAGATGGGAAGGTATCTTGAGTAAGATTTTGCAGGAATGTGAAAGTCAACTCGATAGAGAAGATGGGCAGATGGAAGATACTTTGATAGACCGTAGGAAGTCAATGAAAGTTTTTGAGCAGAGGTGTAATATGATGAAAAACAAATTTACACCCATCAGAGTCCCACTCATACATATACTCAGTTTTCCATTCATACTCAAATTAACCCCTCACCTACCCATCCACCCCCCTCCTAGAGCTCCTGCGGCAGCTTGCCCTACCCCAGCTCCCTGGCTGGGCAGGGGATGCACACATGGTCTGCTCCCCTCTTGCTGTCTTTCCCCTTCCCTGCTTGGGGCTGGGAGGCAGGCCAGGGTTAGCTGAGGCTGGCTGGCAGGCAGCCTGGTGGTGCCAGGGAAAGCCTGCGCAGTGCCAGGTGGTGCCTTAAGTTCCAGGCTTACACCATGACCCCGATAACCTTGTGCCTACGCACACACCTGCCCTCACGCCACCCCAATCCGGGCTATGGTATGGAGGAGGGGGCACAGGGCCAGGCAGAACGGAGGGACTTTGGCTCCATCTCTACAAAAGGGAACTCTGTGAGTCAGCCTGCTCCCCTCCAGGCTTGCTCCTCCCCCACCCAGCTCCTGTTTCCAATGCACGTACACCCCGTACACACCGTGTCTGGGACACCGTACAGTCAGCCACATGGCTCCCCTGTGCCCTAGTCCCTGGCTCCCTCTGCAGATCACAGCTCCTGCTCCAGGCCCCACTGTGCAACTGCTGCTGCTACTGCTGCTCTTGGTACCTACCCATCCCCAGCGCCTATCCCAGATGCAGGGGACTCCCTCCATGGGAGGAGATTCATCTGAGGAAGATGATCCACTGGGCGAGGAGGACCTGCCCAGTGAAGAGGATCTGCCTGGAGAGGAGGACACGCCCGGAATGAAGACTGAAGCAGAAGAGGACACCCCGAAGATAGAGGATCTACCCACTGTGGCTCCCAGGGCCACTCACGGGAAGAACAAAGGTAAGCGGTCTCAGCCCTCCAAGTCTAGGCTCCAGGAGGTGTGTGCTTCCTTTCACCAAACTCCCGCCCAGGCCGGGATTGTTTGGGGGAGAGGAGCCTGTTCACCACAGTGGCCTTTCCCAACCCCAGGGTTCCGGTGATACCAGACCCTTTCCCGGTTCAGAGCTAAAAGAGGATGGTGGGGAGACAGGAATGAGGCACAGATGGAAAGAGATAGTAGGAAGAGGTGGGAACGAAAGGGGAAAGTTGGAGAGGAGAAAGATACTAGAAACATGAAAAGAGAGAAAACGTAGGTAGGGAGGAGTAAGCGTATGAGGGGAGCGGAGAGGAAAGAGGGGGGCTCCAGGGGAAGCGCAGGAGGGTTTGTGGAGGTCACCTCACCCTCAGTTTGCAGGTGAGGAAACAGACCTGGGAAGAAGGAAGTAGCCAGTAGGGGCACTGGCACCTTGACTCCCAAGCCAGGAACTTTGGGAAAAGAGTTGGAGACCAGAAAGGGAAGGAGGATGAGTGGGGAGGAGGGACAGGTAAGGGAGAAAGGAAAGATGCCCTACTGATTTGGGCCTGGGACTGAGGCCTTCCAGCCCCTCCCACCCCACCCCCCACCCCCATTTTACTAACACAGTGGCTGCAAACTGGAAGGCCCTTAGGATCTCAGCTTTAGGCATTTCTGTTCCCTGCTGTGCCTCTGTAAGGCGTCTGGGTTTGTGAAGCCCGGCTAGTGGGGGAGAGGGGGGGCACCTCGTTCTGGGCAGCGGGGAGGGTCTGGGCTCAAAGATCGCATCCTAACCCTTGTCATTCATGCAGGGGATGACCACAGTCATTGGCGCTATGGAGGTGAGACAACCGCCCTGCCCGCACAGACCCAATCTGGGCACCCACGCCTGCTGAGCTGACCCCCAACCATAACTCTAGTCCTGGGCGTCCCACCCACCGCATCCACATCTGCCCGATTCCTATTTCCCGCCCCAGTGTCTTCAGACTCCACCTCCTCACTCTTCCTATCCCACTGCCCTAAAACTTCCTGATCTTATCACTAGACTCCTGTTCCTACTCCTACCACAGGCGACCCGCCCTGGCCCCAGGTGTCCCCAACCTGCGCCGGCTGCTTCCAGTCCCCGGTGGACATCCGCCCGGAGCACACGGCTTTTTGCCCCGCCCTGGGACCCCTGAAACTCCAGGGCTTTGGGCTCCCGCCTCTCCCCGAACTGCGCCTCCGAAACAATGGCCACACCGGTGAGGCAGGCCGGGGCGGAGCCCTAGGGAAGGGGCGGAGCTCCCTGGTTCTCGGGGTGCAGTCCCCGCTGTGCTTGGGGACTAGCTGGCTCTCGGGGGCGCGGAGCCCACTCACCGGCTCACCGGCTCTCCCTCGCAGTGCAGCTGACTCTGCCTCCCGGGCTGGAGATGGCCCTGGGTCCCGGGCGGGAGTACCGGGCCCTGCAGTTGCACCTGCACTGGGGGTCTGCGGGTCGCCCCGGCTCGGAGCACACGGTTGGCGGCCACCGTTTCCCTGCCGAGGTGAGCGTGCAGCTGTCTGCAGCGGGGCGAAGCGGGGCGCTGGCGAGGGGATCTCGCCCATTCCTACCCACCTGTCCTCTCCAGATCCACGTGGTTCACCTCAGCACTGCATTTGCCAAAGTCGAGGAGGCCTTGGGGCGCCCAGGGGGCCTGGCCGTCCTGGCCGCCTTTCTGCAGGTACCAGCCCTGGACGTCCCCCACTCCCGCCCTCCCCATGCCCCCAGGCTCGGCCTATTTGCCCCGAGAGACCCATCGCAGCACACTCACCCTGGCACCTGCTTCTCCTCATTCACTCATTAGTTCATTCATTCAATGCCACTGTGAGGGAGGCACTGGGCCTAACAAAGGATTCGGAAACCGCGGGTCCTTGTCTCTATGAGTCCACAGCCAGTGACGGCGGCCCACAGGTAGACATACACCAAGGACAGTAAAAGAGGTGGTCAGGGAAGGCTTCTCGGAGGAGGTGAAACGTGAAGACTTCACTTGTGGGAAAGAAAAGATGTTCATGCAGAGCAAATGGTATGTGCAAAGACTCAGAATATGGCCACTCAGGGAATGACAGATGCAATAAAGGGGACATCAAGAGGAGTGATTTCTTTAATGCCCCTATAACAATAATAGCCCCTTTGTGAAATGCAATCAAGTCTAGAGGAACATTCAGTGACCTCTTTTCTTTGGACCTGTAATGATTAAGACTACATACACAGTGGTTAGAGGAAGCTGGTAACATGAAGAGACGTTGAGACACGTGCTAGGCTCATTCACACCCTAACTGACTCCTTAATGCCAGCCTCAAAGTACAAAGTTCAGAGAAGTGCCTCAGAAATAACCTGTCCTTGCTCCAAGTCAATCACATGAATTACTAAGGTGAATGCAGGGGTAACATGAGTACAAAGGCCATTATGGTTTTCAGGAGTGGGGCCCTGGTCACGAAGGCCTTATGTCTTAGTGACCGACGCTCCTCCACGTCCTCCTCCAATTTGCTATTGCAAACTAGCCTGCAGCACTTGTTGGCTTAGTTTGCAGAGTAAGTCAACTCTGAGTAATAATACATAAGATTTTGGGTTTCCCCCAACATTCTCAGAGCTGAGAAATGAGGGAGGACTCTGGGAACCCCACCTCACCTTCAGGCCTCTAGCCATGGCCCAGATGCATGTATAACCTTCCTGCACTGTCACCTCCTAGGAAGGCCCGGAAGAAAACGGCGCCTATCAGCAGCTGCTGTCTCATTTGGAAGAAGTCGCCGAGGCAGGTACGGAGACGGGGTCTCTCCCACAGGCAGGGGGTTGATGTGTGAGCTGGACGACGATGATCTTGATAATAACTATGAAGCTGAACAGAGGCAAACAGGCAAAAGCAAACTTCCGCCCACAGGTCTTATGGTTTAAAACCAAACACCGAATAAAAAACCAAAATAAGACAAAAACCAAATAAGACCAAAACCAAAACTGTGTTTGTAACTTCTGGAGTTGAGTCTGGAGAGCTCAAATTTTTCTGAGAACTATCAATTCTTCATAAGCCTCACATATTTTTATATTATTTATTTATTTATTTATTATTTTTTTATTGAAAGGCTGCATGGCTTGAAAGTTCATTTGTAGCCAAGAGTCCTCAGGTCCCCACGGGGAGCCAGAGATGGTGTGGAGCTATGGAAGTCAAAGAGGAAGGGAGAGAGAGAGATAGAAACATCAACGATGAGAGAGAATCATTGATCGGCTGCCTCCTGCACGCCCCACACTGGGGGTCGAGCCTAAAACCCGTGCATGTGCCCTGACCAGGAATCGAACCTTGACCTCCTCCTGGTTCATAGGTCAATGCTCAACCACTGAGCCATGCCGGCCGGGCAAGCATCACATATTTTAAATATGTAAATACTTTTGTTGGAAATCTTTTTCTTCTCAGTCATTCTGGGTCATTTTAAATCTCACCCAGTTGGATGTTAAGTTTTGCTAAAGTACAAGGAGCTGTGCTTTTTCAGTTTTTGTGTGTGTTTTTATGGTTATTTATATTTATTTACAAGTTATTCGGCTCATTTTCCTTTTTTTATTTTCTCTGAGCTTCACTGTGTGGTCCAGCATGTACCATAGTATGCAAAGTGAGAATGAAGACTCAGAGGGAGCAACTAAGGCGCAATTCTCTCCCTCTGCACGGCTCCAGAGCCCTTCGCTTTCCCCTGAGTTGTCTTGTGCTGAGTTTGGGGAAGGGATGCACTTAGTGAAGAAGTGGTCTCAGGGGACTGAGTCAACGTGGCTTCCGGGATATGAAACTGTACCCCATCCCTATACCCAGCGCTTTGGAGGGGGGCCATCTAGGTGAGATTCCAGCACAGGTCCTCTCCGCAGACTCAGAGACTTGGGTGCCAGGACTGGACGTATCTGCACTGCTGCCCTCAGATCTCAGCCGCTACTTCCGATATGAGGGGTCTCTGACCACACCCCCCTGTGCCCAAGGGGTCATCTGGACTGTTTTCAACCAGACAGTGAGACTGAGTGCTAAGCAGGTGGGGCTGGAACGTGTGGGGATGATGTGGGAATGTGGGGGAAGGGGTGTAGAAGGGAGGCATAATGAAAGGGCGCTGTGGGAGAGAGGGGGCATGGAGGGTGGAGACCTGAGGTACTGTGAATAGGCCTCAGA
>NW_006286678.1:5493823-5503232 GCF_000327345.1 Myotis davidii | reverse complement strand
CCTTGTCTTGGGCCCTCCTTCCACTGCCTAATGACCTCCATAGCTCCACACCCTCTCTGACTCCCTGTGGGGACCTGAGGGCTCTCGGCTACAGCTGAACTTCCGAGCCACGCAGCCTTTGAATGGGCGAACGATCGAGGCCTCCTTCCCTACTGGAGCGGAGCGGACTGTTGAGACTGTTCAGCCAGGTACGGCTTTGTCTGTTCCCCATGTCCCTGCTGCCCAGCCCAGGTCCCTCATCCTCCCCTGTGCCCTCATTTGTCTGTCGCTGGAGGTCACAGGCCCGGCTCTAATGTCTCCCTTTTCTCTTCAGTCCACCTGAACTCCTGCCTCGCTGCTGGTGAGTCTGCCCCTCTCCCCTGGCTCCTGATGCTGGGGACAGCCCTTGGCACAGTTTAGTCCCAGGGACTGGTCAGAACCACGTCTACTGCCCTTCCTTTTCTGCAGAACAGACCTCCAAAGCCAACAGGATAGTGTCAGATCATGGTGGGGGGTCCTTTATTGTCCCCCACGGCAAGAGTTGTTCAGAATGAAGCTCCAAAAATCTAACATGTCTTTTTCCCAGACGACCTCTTCGACTTCATTTTTAGGGAGGAAAAAAGGTGCTTATTTCCCCCCCTTCTTGCGTATCCATCTCCATCCCTTTGCTGGTCTCTTGTAGATTCTGATATGCTGGGGGCAGCTGGAGAACTTAGGGCTGGGTTGGGGATACAGGCATAGGGAAGTAGGCCCTGAGGGGACCCTACTGGCTCTCACACCCTGAGGCAGTCTCCCCTCTCCCTACAGGTGACATCCTGGCCCTGGTCTTTGGCATTCTCTTTGCTGTGACCAGCCTTGCCTTCCTTGTGCAAATGAAAAGGCAGCAAAAGTATGTACTGTACTGACCCTGTCCCTCAGGCACAACCCCCACTTCCTGTGTGGAGTCCAGAACAGCTTCATGCAAATTGCACAAATGAGCTGGTCCTGGGCCAGATTTCTGATTAGGCTTCCCTGTCGTGTAGACATCCAAGTGGGACCAAAGGGGCCGTTAGCTACCATCCAGCAGAGGTCACGGAGACTGTGGCCTAGAGGCCTGGAACTTGGAGAATGTGCAGAGAAGCCAGCCAGAGGAATCTGAGAGGAGCTGGAGACTTTGGTCTGTCCTGCCTCTTACACCACTTCCTTTTTAGTCACCAAAGATTTTTAAAAAAATAAATGTTTCTAATAAAATATGTGGAAGGTAGCTTTGTTCCCCAAATCAGGATAGTGTATCCATTCCCTACTGCTGCTATAACAAAGTATCACCATCTCAATGGCAATGCGAATTTATTCCCTTAGACTTCTGGAGGTGAGAAGTCCAAAATGAATCTTAAGGACTAACGTCCAGGTGTTGGCAGGCCTGGACATTGATCAGAGTGTTTCCCTGCCCTTTTCAGCTTCTGGAAGCCACACATTCCTTGGCTTGTGGCCCCTGCATCACATTGCGCCACTGTCACATCTCCCGCATCCACTCTTGACCTTTGTGCCTCCCTCTTCTAAGGACCCTGGTGGTTACATCGGGCCTATTCAGATAACCCAGGATGACCGCCCCATCTCAAACATCTTAGCTGACTCACAAGGTCCCTTTCCCATGCAAAGTCACATTTCACAACATCTTTGGTGGTGGGGGGTCATCTGCTATCAGGAAGGGGGCAGAAATCACTGAGATTGTTGAAATGGTCGTGTGTGTGTGCACACATGCACATGTATGTGTATGTAGGCCAGTGTGTGTAACTGGGAGTGGGCAGGCTCAGCGTCTAGGCTTAAAATCACATTGAGGCTTTGGGGCTTTCTCCTGCTCAAGTAAAATCTGTGTAGCTTTGCAGTTTTGTCTTCAGCTTATGTTGCCGGGCTCAGGCACCTGCTGGAATGGGGCAGTGGTGCTGACAGCAGCTCCTTTGCCCTTTGGGGAGTCAAGGCCAGAATGTAACCCCAGCCCTCTGGGCCTCTCTGCTCCACACAGCCTGGTCGCCGCCCCTCCTAAATGAGCGGACACCACCCCCCCCCTCCCCTGCCCCCATCAAAAAGGAAGTCTCATCATAAAGCATAGACCCAGGCCCTGCTCCTCAGGGTCCCTTCCGACTCCATTGCTCCCCTCAGGCATCATCTCAGCCTTCTCCACGTTGGAAAACTACCACCACCACTGCCAACACCAAAGAGAGGCTGAGAGGGCCCTGTGATGCCAGTAACATGTTTTATTGGGTTGGGGCGGCAACTGTAGCCTGGCTGGAGGCAGGGCCAACCCTCACAGGTTGTTGAGTTCCAGCAGGGTCTGGTCGAGGGTCTGGTGAATCTCCACGTTCTCCTCCTTGGCACTGGCCAAGGTCTCTGTGAGAGGAAGCAGCACATGAGGAGGGGGAGGGGAGACACTAGGGGACAGACGTGGGGAGCATGGACAGGGGGTGTGACAGACAGACATGGAGTGGGTTGGAGGCACATGAAGACACAGCATTCAGGGGTCTGGGGACCCCATGGTAGGGGGAAATGGATGAACTGACCAGAACAGACATGGATACCTCACTCAAGACTCTGGGGTCATGGAGGTGGGATGGGAAGGCCTAAGTCATAAACTAATTTACCATTCTTCTTGAGAAGCTTTAAGAGAGTTGGAAACAGAAGGAAGGACCAAGACTGAGCCAGGAAAGAGAGGGATAGACAGACAGACAGACTTGAGGCAGAAAACAGACCTGCAGTGAAAACCCCACGTTGCTGGCATCCAACGTTTTTCCAATCTTCATCTCAGACCTTTGACAACCTTCTTACCCCTCCCCTCACCACCCAATCTCCCTTCCAGTCATTCCTTGAGATCCTGGAAGCCCAGCTCAGCGCTCCAAGGTCAGTGACAGGCCGGGGTCTGCAGAGGCACCGGAGAGCGCAGGGTGATGGACGGAGTCATACCATGCCCACATGCAGCAGTGACAGTGACAGACTGTGCGTGCCATGCAGAGGGGGTCCTGGTGTGGGCCACAGAGTTTTGTGGGTGTCACAAGATTGGGGTGTCTGTAAGAGCCAAGGTCTCAGCAGTGCTCTTGTGGGGGAAAAGGAAGGAAGTGCTCTCTGGAGGACAGGAAAACAGCACGGAGACCAAGTTGAGTTTATTAAGCAGCAGAGAGAGGTAGAGGCCGGAGGGTGGAGGGTGGAGTGACGGGTAGAAGGAAGAAGCAAGTGCCAGGGTGGGCAGCACGTGAGATGGGTGCTCTCCCAGGCTGTGCCCAGCCTGGCTCTGCAGTGTTGGCAACTTTTCTCCTCCTGCCTGATCCCTCCTCAGAGAGAGAGAGTAGAAACGAGAGGAGAGGAGGGGCCGAGGGGGCCACGCTGGTGAGGGGCTCAGAGAGAGGTGATGTCATTGAGTGCGTTGTCCAGCTCCTCGCTGATGGCCTTGTACTTCATCTTCTGCGCATAGACTTCGTCTGGAGGGGGTCCAGGGACGGATGGGAGTGTGGGGAGAGGGAATAGAGGGGAAGAGGAAAGGCAGGAGAGAGGATAATGGAAAGAGAACAAGAATCAGAGAGAGGTGGGCAAAGACGAGTGAGAGACAGAGGCCAGAGAGCAGGCTGGTCAGTCCTCAGGGCTCCCTCCCTTCTCTGTACCCCTGTCTCTCTTGTCCTTCTCTGTACCCTAAGTTGGTTCTTCTGCCAGGAGTTGCTGCCTCCTCTGGGGACCTGGGGGCACAGTGCTTTTTGATAAGCAGGAGTGCTCGCTTCAAGTGAAGAGAGTTCAAGCCAGAAAGACCTAAAGTCTTGCAAAGTTGGAGATAAAACAGAGGCTTGCCTGAGAAGGCGGGACACACGGGAAACTGGAGTTATGAAAGTGAAGGGTTATCGCACAATCGGAAGGAAAGTCAGTCCTAGGCACGATGTTGGTGACAGTGGGAGATAGCCATAGACTAGCAAATACCTGCAGGATTGTTGACACCAAATCTAGCTTAAAATAGTACTTGACATCAGTGTTGTCTTGCAAACCTAGATGTTCAACCAAATAGCTCTCTAGGTCACAAAGAAGTCCCTGTGATAGGGCTCCCCTGTGTTGCACTCGGAGACAGACTTGTCTAAATCAGTGCTGCCCAAAGTGTGGTCCGAGGACCGAGCAGCAGCGTCTGCTTTCCCAGAAAGCTTGTGAGACGTACAGATTCTCCAGCCCAAAGTCAGCAGTCATTTCGGAGCAGGACCCAGAAATCTGCCTTTTAAAACCTCTGGGGGATGCTCAAGTTTAAGAAGCACTGGAGGTGTCGCCAGTTACGGGTGCTTAAACGGCAGGCACCGAGCACGAGTGTGTGGAGTCTTAGGCGGTACAGCCCTAGTTTATCGGTCACAGATACTGTATAATGGGATGCGAAGAAAAGGGGTGAGCTCACAGTCACAGGGAGTGCGGTTTGGGGGTGGAGGGGCGGCCTCCGTTACCTTCCAGGTCATCGATGGTTTTCTCCAGCTTCGCCACAGACCTTTCGGCAAACTCTGCTCGGGTCTCAGCCTGGGAGTAAAGGCAAGATGCAGAAATGACCCCAAAATGAGGCCCTTCCAGACACTATCACTTAAGCCAACCTTTTCTTCTATCCCGGTCTCCAGAGTCCCCGCTACAGACAGCCTCTGCTAGGGACTGTGGGGCTGGATGGGAAGGGGGAGCTGGAAGGACTCTCACCTCTTTTAGCTTCTCCTCCAGCAGTTTGATCTCCTCTTCATATTTATCTTCTTTGGTGGAGTACTTTTAGGGACATACACAGGCCATTAGTATATTGCCTCCACAAATCTTTCATTTCTCCTGAGCCCCGCAGGCTACTCATGATCTTGTCTCCACGGACCATCCAGCCCCCCACTGCCTGGGCCCATCGCCGCCCTCCCCTGCAGGACCCCATCCTCGCTGCCCCTCTACCCCCCTCTACCTTGTCTGCTTGGGCTTCCAGGGATTTCAAGTTGTTGGTAACAATTTTCAGCTCCTCCTCTAGGTCCCCACATTTACTGCAGGGGATGTGTAGCAGGGTGGGGTGTGAGGGCACAGTGGGGGAAACAGTGGAGGTGGCACAGTGGGGGAGGGGGAGGAGAGAAGAGAAGAGCAAAGTTGTGAGAGTGACAGCAGGCAGCGTTCCGAGGCCCCAGGCCCTCCCCGACCCCCAGCAGACGAGAGAGAGCAGCCTGAGATGGAGGGGAAGGTGAGATGAGAGAAGGCGCTATTGCCCAGAAAGGTCCAGAGAGGTCACTACCTCCTCCTCTGAGGCCATCAGGGACTTGAGGGCCTGGTCCATGGTTCGAAGTTCCTCCTCCAGCTGCCTGGCTCGGCTGGGGGCAGCAGGTAGGGGTCAGAGGACAGGACCTGTCCCTATGGCCCCCAGCCTGAGAAACTGCTTTCCCACTGTGCAGAGTGCCCCGTAGTCACCGGCTCAGGCTAAGTTTCACTCCCACCCCAGGGTAACCTTACCTCTCAGCCACCTCAGCTCTTTCTTCTGAGCGCTCCAGCTCTCCTTCCAGGATCACCAGCTTCCTGGCCACCTGAGGTCAGGCAGGAGAGAGAAGGCATAGGTCCCTGGTGAATGACTAGGGGTGTGTGGAGCGTGGGAGTGAGAGGAAGTGGAGCGGGGCTGTCACCTCCTCATATTTGCGATCTGAATCCTCAGCGATGTGCTTGGCCTCCTTCAGCTGCATCTCCTGCAGCTCCATCTTTTCCTCATCCTTCATGGCTCGGTTTTCAATGACCTTCATTCCTCTGTGAGGCAGAGAGAGGGGTGAGGGTGGGGTCAGGACCAGCAGAGAGAGCACCCCCCTTCCCTGGCTCCACCCTGAGGACCCCCTGCCCACCTCTCGCTCTCATCAGCTGCCTTCTCAGCCTCCTCCAGCTTTTGCAGGGCTGTAGCGAGGCGCTCCTGCGCCCGGTCCAGCTCCTCCTCTACCAGCTGAATGCGGCGGTTCAGGGAGGCCACATCTGCCTCGGCCTATGGGTCAAAGGTGAGAGATCAGACAGGCTTTGTCTACCGTGGATGAGGATCAGGGAGGCTCCAGAGAATGGTAAGATTCTTATTAGAGAGAACCTAGGCTTCCTGTCTTCCTATTTTTTACCCTCTAACCAACCATCTATCTTCTGCCCAGACTCTATGCTCCCGCCCCAAATACGCATTCCTCGACAAGCTCCACTCTCTGCTACAGGGCCAGTGCAGGCACTGAGCATCGTTAGGCATGCCGCTCTGTCCCCTCAGAGAACACTCCAAGTGCTGGGACCAGGTCTGAGGCAGCCCTGACTCCACAGCAAGGCCGGTCAAGGTAAGGGAGTGGGGAAGAATCAGGCCAACTTAACAGCAATGCTGCCAAAAACAGCCAATCATAGAATCAAGATCAAGTGATGTCACCAGTTGCCAGGCAGACTCCCAGCAAGGGGCTCCGGAGGAAAGCCGGACCAGTATGGGGACACCAGGGCTGTAGCAAGGGGTTCCCTGGCAAGATGAGGAGGCAACTGGGGGCAGTGCAAGGGCAGCGTGAGTGACGGATACTCGGACACCGATCCTAAAATGCACAGGCAAAACGTGGAGGTTCTGGAGAAGGTCCAGGGAAACTGCTGGTATCTTGAGGAAAAGCGAGGGCAGAGCAAGCAGGAAGGGCTCCAACAAAAGAAAACGAGAGAAGCAGTCTAGTTTGGAATTAAGTATCGGCTCTGAGTTAGACTGTTCTCTTTGAGCCGCGGCCCAGCCACTCAACACTTGTGTGATCTTGGGCAACTTATTTAGTCTCTCTAAGCCTCAGTTTTCTCCTTTTAAAATCCGAGTTGACAATAGCAGATTCCTTCTTCAGAGACTGTTAATCAACAGGACAATTGGGGATTATATAACGAAACAGGTTCTCTAGCTCCTTGCTAGATCCACTAAACTGAGATCTCCAGCGAAGGAACTTGAAAATCCTATTTTTATTTTATTTTTTTTAAGGCTCCTAAGCAATTCTGATGATTTGGGGAAATAAAATAATATGCAAAAAGCACGTGAACACGTTGCCCGCAGAGTCCACACGCCATAAATGTTAGTTATCCCTGGTGCTTCCTCAGACACAAAGACAGAGGGACCCAGAGATTTAAGACTGGAGAGGAGAAAGGATCAGTGTAGGGGAAGAAGTGGGAGGGGAGAGGGGGTGCAGCACTGGGGACAGGGGGGGAAGAAAGCAGGCCCTGTTACGAGGGCGAGGGAAACAGCACCGTATATAGAAAGTAGTAGCTTGTCCTCCAGGTGCTGAAGGCCACCTACAGTGACAGGAGCCCATTGTGGGCACAGGGCCCGATGACTCAAGGCGGAAGGACTCTGGGAACAGCACTGGGGGTTGGGAAGCATGACATTGGGGTGGGGGGGGCGACTCTAGAGAGAGATGAGACTGTGAAAGGAAAACGCTTCATGATAGTGGGGTGACAGACAACTCTGGGAAGTCCTGGGGTCCTCGTGACAGGACGGACATTTACCATTTTCTGCTTTTCAAGCTCTTGGTTATGGATGCTGCTTTCTAACAACAGACAGGCACTACTGTCGCCATTGGACAAATAGGGAGCAGGAAAGAAGGGAGAAATGGAGGAAGGAACTGTGTAAGTCACGTGTGGTGTTCAAGGTCACAAAATAAGTTTGGGCAGTTTCCTTTCTCCTCCTGGCACTGCTGCCCAGCTTCCCCAGCTCTGTCCCTGTCCACCCTCCTTCCCTCCAGCCCCCACCCAGCTCCTTGAGTTTCCAGTCCTGCCTCCAGCTGCACTGGGCCTTGGTTATTTATAGAGTATCAGATGCCCAGGGTTGTCTTTGCGAGCAGCTGCGGGTCAGTTCCCTCCCAAGTGCCAAGGCTGGTGGAGAACCAAAACCAAAGGTTGGAGGTCAGGGTGGGCATGGGGGGAGGGAATTGGGAAACATGGATCATGGTCAACACAAAGGGTAATGCCATCTCTGATCTCCCATTCAGACCATGCTTATGCTAATCCCCCATCCCACCAACACATCCGTAGGCTCATCTTAAACTTAGAACAATCCTGGGTACAAGGCAAATGGGGAAACTGAGGCAGAGAATGGTACAAGTAACTATGTCCAAAGACTTACAGCTATTCTCTTACCTCAAGGTGGGGGTTGGGAATGACAGGGGTAGAGCAGTCTGGTTAGAGAGTGTGGGGTGGGCAGAGACATCTGAGTGAGCAAGGCCTGCCAAAGCAGCTGCCCTGGCATTTGTGGCCCTGTCCCTTTGCCCTGTGGCCTGGCATGGTCTCGAGGCTGACAACTTAATGAGGGTAAATAAGGGGCCCCAGTGCCCAGCAGGGCTACCGGAGCCAGAGGTCAGGGCCAGGGAATTTCTAATGCCCCCCCAGGAGTGTAACCCAAGTCAGGGCCCACTTTCAGATTCCTCTCTCCCCGCCTGCCTAACAGCACCTAGACCCACACCCCACCAGTGTAGCTGTAGTCTCCTCTCCATTTTCAGCTGCAGGATTAATGGAGGCGGATGGCGAATTCTTGTACCACCCACCCCCACGATGACTCACTGTTTGATCACTGTACGTCGTCGAAAGAGCTGGAGCCAAAAGGAATTACAAGGCCCCGTCCTCTGGGGGAAGTGGTAGGTGGTTTTGATTTACCCACTGCCTGGGATTATGATTATTTGTGCAAGCTTGCCCTGGCCCGGGTTCCTGAGGGAAACATTTCTGTCCTGGTGCTGGGATATATAGGTCCCCTCTCCCTTCATTCCCATGTCCAGGACCCCTCCCCCCGCCCCCAGGTCCACACTCACATCGGTGGCCTTCTTCTCGGCCAGCTCCAGTTTCTCCTGGGCGTCCTTCACGGCCTCTGAATACTTTTCCACCTCATCCTCCGTCCCTTTCAGCTTCTTCTGGAGGGCCTGCTGTTCCTCCTCCAGCTGCAGAGAGAGTGCTGGTCAGCCAGGCCCAGGCGCGGGGGAGGCAGGGGTGTGTGAGGGGGTACTAAGATAATTTAGAGGCTGTCAGGGAGGAAGAGGGATAGCAGAGGAGAAACAGTGCAGCCAGGAGAGCTGAGGGGGGTGTGTGTGTTAGAGAGAGTTTCCAGTCCCAAGAAGCAGGGCTCATCATTGTTCTTCAAGGGCAGGCGTGGGAATTGGGGGACGGTGGGTCCCGGGGCTCTGGTGGGTAGGATGGTCTGGTTCTGGCTAGGTCCCTAGGGGTCCTATGAAGGTGCACCGGACGGGAAGAGAGCCTCAGAGAGCAGTCCCTAGGATAAGGGACACGGGGCAGAGCTATCCCACCCTCGCTGGGGGCGGGGGGTCTGGGGTCCCCACCTGCTTGCAGCGGTCCTCAGCCTGCTTCTTGTCGGCCTCGGCCTGCTCAGCGCGGTCGATGGCGTTCTCCTTGTCCAGCTTGAGCATCTGCATCTTCTTCTTTATGGCGTCCATGGCTGCGGTGGGGACGGCCGGCGGCGGCGGTGCGG
>NW_006286678.1:5463361-5492660 GCF_000327345.1 Myotis davidii | reverse complement strand
GGCCCGGCCTGGGCCGGGGGTGGGGAACGTAAATGTATCTCGGGCTGTGTGGCTGCTGCTACTCACGGAACCAGCCGACCTCTCACTGTGAACTCCCGCCGTCTCCCCGCTTTCCCGGACTCAGGAAAGACATCGCTCAGCCCCTGTCCACCCCCAACTCACCTCCAGTACACAGGCTTGCACTTCATGCTGCTTTCATATTGAGCTACTTACTGTTGGCGCTGGAAATAGCCAAATTTTTCTGAAAGCCTCTACCTTGTAGGCATTCTGTTCCCCCGCCCTAGCATGCGCCCCCTTAGCTGGCCTTACGGACTCAGGTGCAGTGTCTGCTCCTCTGGGAAGCATCCCTGGGTACTTGCTCTTTGCGCCCCCCCCCCCCCCCCATGGCTATATGCTGCTCCTGGTGCAGGTTTCTCAATTCTCATCATTGTCCCTTTTATAACTCTTCTCTTACCTGTTGGTCTCCTCCCCTGGTCTGCGAGTCCTCCAATTCTGAATCCCCCATGCCTAGCGGAGCATCAGGCATAGAGTTGGCACTTGGTAAACATTTGCCAGGTGAATTTCTTATGCACTGGGTCCCAGATAGCCCCAAATACCAATACTATGTGGATTGGTCTTAGAACCCCTTACACTCTTAGAGGTTGAGTGGCATTTGAAGATCCAAAAAGCCTTCGTTGAAGTAGGTTACATCTATCAATATTTATCATATTAAAATGAGAGCTGAGAAAAATTTTAAATAGTTCTTCATAGAAATAAACCATGTTAACATGTTTTTCATGAAAAATAACTATCCTCACCTCCCCACATGAGCGAGGATGGCCGTTATTTCACATTTTTGCAAATCTCCTCAGTCTCTGGCTTAATAGAGGACAGCTGCGTTCTCAGAATCTACTTGGCTTTCTGTCTGTTGCTCTACTTTGTTTGAAGTACTACATATGAAGAAAATCTAGTCTCAGAAACATAGTGGGAAAGAGAGTGGTGTATAGATAGCCTTTTCAGGTAATTGTGGATATTCTCGATATAACATGAACACTTGACAAATGGTAGTTTCTCAAAGGTTAGTTGCAAAGTGGAACCTGAAACTGTATCAATAGCCTTTTTTACTATTTTACATTAAAGTCCATTGGTCTATATTGCACTTGGGTGGTTTTACCCAGGAATAATTTTGTAACATCATGCATCGGTCATGTGGAAAATATTGATTCACTGAGCTATGTAAATGTTCCAAATGTTGACACATTTGAGTATATATTATTTTTTTAAAAAATTACATTTCTGAATATCAGGAGTGTTTTCAACAGGAAAGTTTTGGGACGTTGTGAAGCTCATGGTAGCAGAGACAGGTTTTCAAAATGCTAATCTTTACTTGAAAGCTCCAATTCTATCCTTGGCACTAAATACTGTCAGGTTTTTCTCGGAATTGACAGACCCACTTTGCTCCTTTCTGAGAAAAGGTCGGCCTGCTACTCAAGTCTGATAATCATGGTTCCTCTGCCAGTCATCCTTTCAGGTCAACGGGGAGTTCCATGAAAAAAAGCAGTTGGTACAGCTCACAACTCCACAAACTAAGTGCTTTCCTCAAGACACCGTCATACTCTTGTGTCTAGCAGAAGCTCTATGCCCACTTCCCAGTTCATCGCAGAGAATATTGAAGACGTGTTACTCCAGGGATAAGATTTAATAAAATTAATAAGGTCTCACTGCTTCATTAAGGATGGTCTGGAGTGAAACTAGCATTTTTTTTTTAAGTTGCTAGTGCATGGTGGTGAGAATACAATGGCTATGAGTACCCTGTCTTGATTTGTGCTAAGGCAGTTTACCCACTAAGGTTTCTACATCAGTACAAACGTTGACACTGAAAAAGGAAAATAATGTCTTAGTATTACTATGAGAATAAGCTTGACCTCATGGATCCCTGAAAGGGTCTTGGGAACCCCTGTGCCCGAGGACCACATTTTAAGAACTGCTGGTCTAATGGGTACTCAATTCACTCCCCAGAAGGCTCCCCAAGGCATCACTAGTGAGAGTGTGTGGTTGGGGATGTGGAAACATGACAGGGAAGCGGTAGCAGGAGTGAACAGCTGTCCTGGGCTCATAGCTGGAGTTATCAGTTTGGACTACCGCTTGCTGGGGAGGGTGGAGAAGGGATTTGAGCTCGAAGATCCTCAACTCACTATGCTAGGACATTGAATCTGAGCTTAGAGGGCCACCGCAGTGTGTTGGAGTTGCCAGTCCCCCGCGTCAGGGAGGTGATAATACATCTCTATTTTCCAGTGCTTAGCATGGGCATGGCTTAGTAAATATTGAATGAATTAATCACAGGTGACAGGAGCAAGGGTAGGAAGTTGGCACCTTCCTTAATGGACTGCCCTGGGGAGGACAAAGTAATTCTGTCTTCTTTATACTGACTCTAATGGGGTGGGAGTAGATGCCATGGCCTCAGGAAGGTGAAAGGTGCCCCGAGGAGCAGCAGATGGTGGTATTTGTGTTCTATTTGGAAGGAGAAGCAAGGAAACGTATTGGGCAACAGGGTTGATGAAAGAATCATGCATGAAAACAGTGGCACTCCTACGGGATCTGCCAGGTAGTCCAGGCAGTGTGGGCAGAGGAGGCGAATGCAGAAGGAAGTGGAAGCACCCATCCCTCACCTCCCTTCTCCTTGACCACCTCCTCCACTGAACCTCCAGATGGTCAGGCAGCTGGAACAGGGCTACCAGCACCGGCCTGGCCACTAGGGGAGCTCTGCTCCTAACTCTACAGCCTCACCCCTGGGCCAAGCTTTTTCAGATCCATTTCTCCTCCTGTTATTCTAGGCCAGTGATGGTGAACCTTTTGAGCTCAGCGTGTCAGCATTTTGAAAAACCCTAACAACTCTGGTGCCGTGTCACATATAGAAATTTTTTGATATTTGCAACCATAGTAAAACAAAGATTTATATTTTTGATATTTATTTTATATATTTAAATGCCATTTAACCAAGAAAAATTAACCAAAGAAATGAGTTCGCGTGTCACCTTTGACACGCGTGTCATAGGGTTCGCCATCACTGTTCTAGGCAATAGGACAAGACCTCAGAGGGGCTAGATGTGCCCCTACCCAGTCAACAGAACCAACCTAAGGCAGCCCAGTTGGATTTTTTTGCTTGTTAAATGCCCCAACCAAATCTGTGGCCATAATTCTCTTAGGCTCAAGACACTTTTATTTTATAGGCTTATTATTTTTAGCTTTTGAAAATTCAAATTTGGCCAAGGCTGGATTTGTTCACATACTCTGAGCAGTTATGAAGGACAGAGTGTCCCTGGTAGCCACAAAGCAGAGTGGCAGCTGCTGTCCCTGCCACAGAAGACAGACACTTGGGGAGGAATAGGCGCTGGCCAGTGAAATAGGGGACAACAGGAGTATGACTTCTCAGGGACAGCTTCCCAGCTAGGATGGCTTTAGGGATGTGGGTGCAAGGAGGAGGAAGGGGCCTCACGGGCAGATCGCCATCGTCTGCCCCAACCCATTCCTGAGTCAGATCAAGCTGGTGGCAGAACTCTGTCCCATTCTCTCCCCCTTCTGGGGGGAACTCCCATCTCATGAAGCCAGGCAGAGTCGCAGGCAGAATCACCTTTATTGGAGCATGACCTGTTTGAGGCTTCCGACCCCACAGCACCCACAGGTAGCTGGGGGTGCAAGAAGGAGGATAGTATCAAAAAGGATGAGTCGAGCTGAGGCTATGGGGCTTGCCAGAAGCTGCTGGCAGGGTGGAACAGGCTGGGTCCTTGGCAGGTTCAGAATGAGGTACAGCAGCGTTAATAATACTCTTAGAGCGTTAATACTCTGGGGAGGGGCAGGCACTTAGCGGGCCTTAGGGCATGAAGGCACTTGGAGTTGGGAGGGGACAGGGGATGTGCAGCAGGACCAGGCAGGGCCAGGCCCGGGGTTTGGCAGGCACTTTGGGGAGTGCTGGGGTTGGGCAGGTTGGGCCCGACAGCCCAGAAGGCTTTGGTAGTGGCAGGCACAGTCTCTGGGCTGGGTCTGCGTTAAATAGAAGCGGCCGCGTTAGTGCTCATCTCGAAGCTCTGAAGGCAGGAACTTGTACTGTTGCTGTCGGATCTGGGCCAGCTTCTTCCGCGCCTCCTCTAGCTCCCGTTCCTTCCGGAGCATCTCTTCCTGGGCAGCAATGATCTGAGGGATGGAGATCAGGAATTCAGCTCAGCGAGTGTGTGCAGAAGGCCATAGGGTAGCTGGGACCAACGTTACTGCCCTGCTGACGGTGTCCCTCAGAGCGCCCAGGGCAGAGCTCACCTGGGCAATGCCCCCGACCATCTTCTCCTTCACCACCACTGTCTCGTTCTCCTGGTCTTCAAAGGCTGCTGCCTTCTGTGCCGCCTTCACCAGGTTGTCTGAGGCTCGCTTCACTGCATTGCCGGCAACCTGGGCAACATGAGGTTGAGAATTCAGGTAGGATTCCCAACTGAGAGTCCCTCCACAGAAAATCATGTCTTCAGGGTGCAATTTAAAGCGGCACGGTCCAAGGTACAATGGGATGGGTTAAGGTTCCTCACCTGAAGCCGTTTCATTGCTTCAGAGTCCTGGTCAGCCTTGACCTTGCAGGCCACGAGGAGCTGGGCTGTGGAGGCGGCTACCTGCTTGGCTGATGAGATGAGCTTCTCCTGGCTGGCGTGGCCTTGTACAGCTGCATTGGCTGCCTCACACAGATTGTTGGTGGCTGCAGCCACCATCCGAGCCTAAAGTGAGGAGATAGGACTAAAATGTGCCTCTTGCCCTGGTCCACCCCCTCTCTAGCCTTGTCAAGTCTCTTCAGCTCAGAGACCTAGTGGGAGTTGTACACTCACAGCAGAAATGAGGCCCTGGGACCACTGCCCATCATCCAGTGCGTTGGCGGGAATGGCGCCCACCTGTGGAGGAAGGAGGAGAGCTTGCTGAGACCTGTGCTCTCCATGCAAGTAAAAGCCTCCCTTTACAAGGCTGCCGCTATCCCTACGCTTCTGGGTATCCGAGTACTTACCTTCCCTTGGGCTACCAGTTCCCTCTGGGCCGCTGACGCAGCCTTTACCAGGGCACTGGTGGCTGCTGCAATGGACTTAGCAGCTTCCAGTATCTGCTCCTCAAAGTTCAAGGACTCATCCGCCTCCTGAAATGGAGACAAAGGTTTCAGAGAGAGATGCAGAGTCAGAGGGGGCTGAAGGTGGGGACATCACGCCATTAGGCGGGTAGGGAAGAGGGAGGGAACGGGACTGACCTTGGGTTTGGCCCGGGGCTTCAGCTGCTCCAGCTTTTTTGCTGCAGCCTCAATGGCGGCTGCAGCTCCCAGGAGCTCATTCTCAGCAATGACCGTGGGGTCCTCTGGGTCCACCCACTCTGTTCCTGAGGGGATGAAGGGGGGAAGGAAGGGACTAAGCCAGAGCAGGGAGGTCAGTGGCACAGGGCAACATGGTTAGTATCACCAGGCCCCTGGGACCTGTGGGGACTAGTGGCAGAGGCCAGCTCAGAGCAGTCCACCCGGGAAGCGAGGATCGCCCATGACAAAGGTCCCCTTTCCTCCCTGCCCCTGGTCACCCCTCACCTTTCATGGCCTCAGCAGCCTGAATGAGCTCAGTGACTGAGCCAGCTACACGCTTTGAGTGTCCTGTCAATTGCTGCTTCAATTCTGGGTTTGGCTTCTGCAGGGTCTGGGGAAGAAAGGGACAGAGCAGAGACCATCAGATTTTAGCTTCTACCCTGACCTAAAAGTGGGGCAGACCGTGGCCTCCCGACACCATCCCTAAACCACCCCACACCACAGCCCTCAGACACCATGCTGCCTATCCAGGTGCGCTCTGCACACGTGGTAACGACAGTGGCTGCATGTCACTCACCGGCTGGCAAGGAGCAAGGAGAATGATGAAATGAGGAGAAAGAAGAGATGACGAAGGTAGAGAAGGAGGAAATCAGATGGGAACAAAGGAGATAAGAAAAAAAACAGAAAGAGGTGAGCGGGAGAACCAAAGATGCTAAGAACGATGGGGCCCCAGTGGAATGGAGGCTTGGAAGTAAGAACAGATTTGGGAAATAGGATGATGGGGTGGGAGGAGATTTGAAAGAAATATTAGAGAGCTGGGTCTGAGACATATGGCAAGAGGACTGTGCATTCAGGGAAGCTGGTATGAGGAGGAGGAAACTTCCTCACCAGGAGCACATGGTCCAGCAGTTCCAGGTAGCCATTGGCACATTCCCGGCCATAGTGTAGGGCTCGAAGCCGCACATCAGGGGCCACTTCTGGGTGGTAAGCAGCTTCCTATACCACAGAGTAATATGTTAACTAGGATCCCAAAGAGCTTCAGGTCCCCCAAACCCCTGTAATTTCTCCCCTACCATACTCTGCCCCAAAGCTGCTTCACTGCCAGGGTTCCTACCTTGCAAGCCCGAAGCATATCTGCAATAGCACGACGACTCAGATTGGCTGTGGCAATGACATCCTCCTGGCGACAGGAGTTGCCAGCAGCGACAGCTTTGGCTGTTGCCATGGTGATACCCTTGGTCATTCGGATGAAATCTTCTGGGGTAGAGGTCTTGGCAGGTGGCTCTGGGGAACAGAAGACCTGTTGGGGCAGAACAAGAAGAAAAATTTTACAGTGAGACTATAAGACAACGTACCACTTAGGTAATCTGGTTCATTCATCCCTGTGTTCACTCAGCAAGCATTCGCTGAGTACTTATGGTAGGTCAAGTCCTGGGAGAAGTTCACACATTCATAGCTAATATAATAGCAGGCAGCTGGTCATCATTTCTGACTGAAGTGATTGGGGAGGGTTTGCTTGAAATTAAGGAAGCAGCTTTTGAGGTGGGTTTTTATTCCTAAGCTGCAAAGAAGCCTTGAAGGGGTGAGTGGCTGAGGTAGGTCAAGAAGGAACTGACTGGGATCTGAAGAGATACAGCTACCAGAGGTGCACGCTCTCCCTCCTGGGAGTATGCCTGCACCTCCTCCTCCCCCTTCCCTCCTCTTCCCACCACAGGCATGCATCTACTAAACTTTAAGGGACCCCATGAGGCTTGCAACCAGAGCAGCAATGGGCAGCGGCAGTTTGTCCCAGGCAAACCCCTTGAACCCGTCTCAAAGGCCCCCTTTTCTCTGACAAAAGAGTATTTTGGGTAAATGGTAGCATGTGAACACCCAGGATATCAAGTGGGACAGTATGAAGGCTCGTTCTAGACCAGCGGTTGCCAACCTTTCACACCTCGCGGACCAGCGGTTGGCGACAGCTGTTCCAGACTATATAGATGATGGAGAAAAGGTTGTTGGGGCCTTGAATATCAGACCAAGGAACTTAGAATTTTACATAATATATAGAAGTAATAAAAAATATTCTGATGTATGTGTCCCTCCAACAAATTATTAAAGATCAGCTAGGTGGCAGATTCTGTGTGAGGTGCTAGGGATGCAATGGGGAAAAAGATAGACAAGGTCCTTATTATTGTGGAGCTTATATTCTAGTTCTGGATACAGACCAGAAAGTAAGTGAATAAGCAGAAATGCTAAAGGCTGTGATTTGGGTTGTGAAGGAAAGGAGGCGGGTGCTGTGATGAGAAATAAAAACGAGGTCCTGTCTGGCCAGTGTGGCTCAGTGGTTGAGCATCGACCTATGAACCAGGAGGTCACAGTTTGATTCCTGGTCAGGGCACATGTCCGAGTTGCCGGCTTGATTTCCAGTGTGGGGTGTGCAGGAGGCAGCCGCTTGATGCTTCTCTCTCATCACTGATGTTTCTATTTCTCTCTCCCTCTCCCTTCTTCTCTGAAATCAATAAAAACGTATTTTTAGAAATATGATTTAAAAAAAAGAGGTCCCATTGCAGACAGGTGATCAGGAAAGGCCTCTCAAAGGAGCAGACACTGAAGCTGAAGCCTGAAGGATTGAAAGGAGCCAAATGTTCAAAAAGCTGGAGAGAAGCAAGTGCAAGGGCCTGGAGTGGAACTGGGTGCAGAAGAGAAGAGAGGGACGGGGTGGGCCTGGGGAAGTCAGCAGGAGCCAGGGACGGCTGTGGTGAGTGAGGAGTGAGTCTACCACAGAAGCCAGGCAGTCACTAAAGGGTTTAAGTAGTAAAGTGATATGATATAATTTATATTTTAAAAAAGATAATTCTGACTGTTGTGTAGAGAAAATGGATTGGGGGGGTGGTGAGTAAAGAAGCGGGGAGATGAGAAATGAGATTGAGGCTATAGCATAAATATAACTAAGGATTGATGATGGTTTGGATGGTGGTGGTAGAGATGAGGGAAGAGACAATGAGAGCCGGAGGGAGCGTTATCAAGACTTGCTAATGGGCTTAGATGTGAGGAACCAGAGAAAAACATTAAAGCTGGGTTTCTGGCTTTAGGACTGAGTTACTGACAGGTGACATTTCCTGAGATGGGAAGGACGAGGGAATAATCAGGCCCAGGAGGCAAAAAGGGAAAAGTTTCCACTTGGACAATTAGAGATGAAAACAGCATATCAGAAGGATGACTTCAGAAGTGAGAAAGATGAGGAGGAGAGGTGGAACTGCCAGAGCCTGAGGCAGGGAGACCCGTGAAAACTGGTGTAGCAGTCCCAGTGAGGGAGGGCGAGTAGGAAGCTGAATGAGTGCTGACTGGGCCTGGAGAGGAAAGAATGGAGAAGGGTAGTTGGAAGGACTTGGCAATGGCCTGAGATGGTGAATAAGGCAGTGAAGTCAAAGATGACTGAGGGACTCTATGCCTGGGAGGCTGTTACCACCATCCACAGGAAGGAAGTAGCATATCAGGAAGGAGAGCTGCTGGAGGGCACTGCACCCGGTGCTAATGTCAAACAGGCTGATGAAAATAACTAACCTCAGAACTGGGAGTCAACTTCTTAGAGAACAATAATGAAAGTGGCTGAATTTGCCAAAGAGAAGAGAGGAAGAGGCTCTCTGTATGATGTGGGGACGGCCTCTGCATTCACTAGGTTGAAGGTGATGCAATGACGACTACAGAAGAGTTGTTAGAGGCAAGAGAAAAATTAGTGTCCCGAAAGCCAAAGGAAGAAAGAGTTTTAAAGAGAGGCTTATTACCACACCCCAATGCGGCAAGTAGGCCACTGTGACGGGAGAAAGCGGGAAGATGGTGGTGAAAGAAGACAGTGTAAAATGCTGAGTGAAAAGGTGAGGAGGGGAAGCCCGAGCGTAGCCCACTTGAGAAGTCTGGTGATACGCGAGGGAATGTGTGTGACTGTTTACATTTCTGTGAATACACGTGAGGTGCAGCTGCAGCTCCACGATCCCGCTCTGACCCGAGGCCCTGCAGCCCCGACGCGTGCTCACCGCCAGTTCCTGCCGTATGTGTTCTGTGGTTGCCTCCAGGGCCCGTGTGCCTTTGGTCGCCTCATCTTCCACAGCTTTCACAGTCTTGAGCAATGATGTCACGTTGGTCACCATCACCTAGGGGTGTCGGAGGAGCGGGGAGGGTCATTTTAAGGAACAGGAGGAAGCACTTGGACTCGTTCCCTCTCCCGGGGCTGTGCTCGTGCTCCCCAACCTTGGCAGAGTTCTTGAGCTGCCACACAGCAGGGTCATCCCCAACTTTGCCGGCTGCAGCCTTTGTGGCACTGATGAGGTCTCCCAGGGCCTTGGCCACATCTTTCACGGCGTTGATCAGCACCACCTGTGTGGGAGAGCAGAGGCTCTGGTCTGTGGGAGGGAAAGGGGGAACAGGAAGTGCTTCTGACCAGAATTAGGGGCGTTAGGTGGATACCTGGGTCTCAGGGTCCTCGGATCCCAGGCTGGCTGCACCCAGCTTGACCACATCAGCGAGGCGGGTGATGGTGGACACAGAGGACTGGGCGGCCTGTGCCAACTTCTCCTGGCTCCCAGCGGCATTCTGCACCAGGACCTTGGTGTCCTCCACCAGCACCTTTGCGGTCTTCAGAATGCCCTCCCTGAGGGAGGCCCAGCCCAGTCAGCTCTCCTCAGTTCCCTTGCCCTCCAGCCTCTCCAGGCCCCATCCCACCCCGCCTCCCTGAGACCCCATTCCCTCCTCACCGGTGGTCAGCAAAAGTTTCAGCACCCTCGCGATTGAGTGTGCCCGCTGTAGCAAACATGATGGTGGTGTCCAGGTCGGCAATGATGCCGGACACAGCACTGGCTGCTGTGATGCAGGCCTGGGTGCCACGATTCCCCGCTTGGAGTGCAGCCAGCACGTGGGAGACCTAGGGGAGGGCAGTCACATGGTGACTGTGGCAGGTCACTGGGTGCCTGGGAGAAGGCACAGAGGAGAGGGCTGGGAAAGGCGGCGGGGTTGGAGCCCATGGATGAGCACTGTCACCTTTTCTGAGACTTTCCGGGCACACTCTATGAGTTCCTTTTTGGTGTAGGCGTCACTGGGGCTGCACTGCAGGGCGCCTGCCTTGGTGACCAGAGCAGAACAGCCGTGCCCCAGCTCCTGTACCCGGTGCTTGATGTGGGCACCTATCTGTGAGCAGATGGGAAAGGGAGATGGGTTTTACCAGAGGCACAGACATTTCCACTGTGCTTGGAGGAGTCACCAAGTACCTAAGAAAACATGCATCGCAGCACAGACTTTTCCTGTTTCATATCCTTTCAACAGGAGGTCACCTCCTACACATGGATACTAATAGCATGTGGGTACTGGCTGGTGAGGATGGTGTTAAGCAGGGAAGAGGAGAGTGGAGAAGCACTGTATGCGGGGGCATCTGAAATCACAGGGCCATGGTTACAACGTGGCCTGTATGTGGTTGTGGAGGGTTCTGGGTGGGGATTAGGTGTGTCTTGCTGAGATCCAATTACTAGCTTTCTTGGAAAGCCAGGAGCTTAGGGAAGGAAGGGCTTCATGGCTCTGCAACAAAGTAGAACTGAGAAGGGCATACGGACTTGCAGCAGAACAGAGCAGCAGCCATAGGCCCAGAAGAGGGTTGGCAGAGGCAACAGCAGCAGACTGGGAAACCCCACATCCAGGCTGTCTCCCTCATCCCTGTACCTCAAGGCTCTGAGCCTGTACCCACACAAAGCTCTGATCGCTCTCCAGTGGAATGGCCCTGAGGGTGTGTTCCTCGTTCTATGAAGACTAGAGGGAGTTGTGGGTGGGACAGCCACAAAGGCTGACATGATGGGGAGAAGGGACATGCCACTGGGGTTCTCTGTGAGGAGCAGGGGGAAGGTCACAGCTGGTTTCATGTTTACCTCTTCGTTTTCAGCAGCAACTGCTGCAGGCTTGGCCTGTAAGGCCAGACGTCCATAGTCACTGGTCAGCTGGTTAGCAAGAGGGCCCAGCTCCTCAGGGCTGGTGTTGGACTTGGTTACCTGGTAATGATGGGAAGGATGAAGTTATGTCCAAACTCAGCTCCCCGAGGGCAGTCCTCTTATACTCTTCCAAACTCACCATCTCTTGAACGGTGACAGCAATGGCTTTGGCTGTCCGCACCATAGTTGTCTGGTAATCCACGAAGGAACCTTCTGGTTCACCCATTGGTCCTTCATCTAGCTGAGGGGGAGAATGAGGGAAGGGGAGAGATCGTCAGGGTCCCTGCCACTGTGCTCAGGAACCCTGGCCCTGGATAGCCTCAGTGCCCACAGGCACCTCAAGACGCTCACCTGGTTGATGGCCTGGCTGATGGAGTCCACCATGCCACCGACGACCCCAGCAGCACTGGCTGCCTCATTGAGGGTGGTTGTCAGGTCCTCTACAGCCTCTGTCATCATCTGCACAGCCTCCTCCAGGGCTTCCTGGGTGTGAGCTGCTTGCTGTGGGTGAGAGTGAGTGAGTGGAGGGCGGACCTGCTCCTGCTCCTCTAACTACTAACCAGCAGCCCCTCCCTCCCAGGCCTCAGTACCTTGGGGTTGCCGCCAGCCTCCTTGGCTGTGTACAGCAGCTGCAAGGCAGACTCTGCCAAGGTTTTAGTCTGGTCCAGGAGTGCCATCTGCTGTGGGTGGCTCAGGGTCTTGGAGGCAGCACCCACTGCAGCCAGGGTGAGTGGCTCAAAGTACTGCACCATCTGAGACACCTGAGGCCGGGGTTGGGATGGCGGTCAGCGGGGCCAGGTGCCCTCTTTCACCTTACCCCCGGAACTCCCACGTGTCTCCCCAAATACCTTGTGTCCCAGCTGGGAGGCTTCTGCCCGGGCAGCACTGGCCAGTGGCTCAATAAGGTGGGAGATTTCCTGCACTGCAGTGAGCATCTGAGTGTGCAAGGCCTGTAGAGGAAGTGGACTTTAGCCTGGGACCTGGACTAGGCACTCTGCTCGCACAGACCCCACGCTTCCTTCCATACCAAGCTAACTCCCCTTGGCATGTTGCAGCCTCTTGATGTCTCTGTGAAGCCCCTTCCTGAATCCCTGTCTTCAAGTCTGTCCTCTCTCTTCTCAGACACAACCTTTCACATACCCGCTTCCCTTACCTCCTGAGAGATCCCCTCGCGGGGAGCAAGCTGCTGGCTGACCGCAGCAAGGGAAGCCTGGTCGAGGTCCCGCAGACAGCTGTTCAGAGCTGCGATGGCCGCCTCACACTCCAGCTGCCCTGGAGCCTTGTCCCTGCAGACACATCAGAGGCTCTACCACCAAGAATATCCCCTAAAACAAAGCTAGCCTATCTATCCCCGTATCCTCCGAGTCCGACAGCAGGTGTCCCCGACACTATCCCACCTAACTGCATCTCAGCACCCACCCCTCCATTCTGCCACAGTGCACGTCCCCCATCACACTGGCTCTCCATCCGCTCAGTACCTCATGCTCGTGATAAGCTTCTTGATGGAGTCCGAGACAGTGCGGGAGTGGCCAGCCAGCACTGACCAGCGGGGAGGGTCCCGGGGATTGACCGCCAGGGCCCGAGCCGTCTGGATCAGTCCCCCAGCGCTCTCCAGCATTGTCTTGGCAGAGATCACAATGGGCTCCATGGCAGCCCGGCCCTGGGAAGAGAGGAGGAAGGTGAGTCTCATGACTCCCAAGGAGATGAGGTGGCAGCTGGCTCATAATGCTGGCAAACTCAGGGTTGGATGCAAAGGCACTCAGATTGTCCACAGCCTCCAGCAGAGGGGCTGTTGCTGCTTGGCACTGGGCACGGTTCTCGTCCGTGAAGGCCCCGTCTAGCGCCTGCAAGTGGGTGACAGAGAGGCCCTCAGGACGGACTGTAGGCAAAGGAGGTGAAGGAGGTCTCCCCCCTGGGCTTCAAGGTGTGGGGACAGGCGGGTAATGACCAGTAAGAACAGGAAAGGGCTTGGGCTCAGGAAGACGGGATTTGGTGAAGGCCCGGGGAATGATGGCGGGGGGACTCAGGGGAGAGAAGACTGGACAGGTCAGGGAAAGGCTGAGAATTCAAACACCGGGAACCTTGATGGTCTTGACAAGATTGGCTGTGCTGTTGGCCACCTCCTTGGCTGACTGGACAAACTGGCGCTTGGCGGTGGGATTGGCGGTACGAGCGGAAGCCAGGCGGCAGCTGTTGCACAGTGCCGAGGTGTGTTTGGCCACAATGGTAGCTGCAGAGAGCACCTGAGGAGGCACACACGTGGAAGAACCGTGATGAGGGCAGGAGGGAAGGGTACACTCTCAGGGAGGAGCCACTATAGGTTGGGGGAAGAGAATGATACCTTTGGAAATCTAATTAGGAAAGATTTGGGAGACAGAGATTCCCAAAGATGAACAGGGTGTGTGTGTGGGGGGGAAATAAAAGTCAGGAAGACTAATGGAGAACTTCTAATAGGTCAGTAGGAGAGTAAGTTCAAGCATCTACAGAGTGTGAACTCAGCAGTAACTGAAAGAATGATGAGAAATAATGTGGCAGGAAAAGACAGTGACCCAAAGAGAAGCTGTGTGTGGAAGCTGAGAGATGGCTCTCCGCCCTCCCCTTTCCCCACGGGGCCAGTCCATCCTGGCTCAGTATCCTTTCCCAGACTTGCCCATGGTACCTATTCCCTTGAGTTACCTGGGCTTGGGTACAGCCAGACTCCCCCAAACTCTGACAGGCCATCTGAATTGCCTGGTTTGCACGGGCAAACTGTGTGGGCTCCACCAGCCCTTGCTGTCCAGCTTGGCTGTTGGGGTCAGAAACACCAACCAGATAAGCAGCCTGGGGAGAGAGAGATTCGGGGTGAGGAATAAAGAATATTCCTCAGGTAGGAATCAAATAGTGACAGTGGGGACAAAGGAGAGTCGGAGTAAGTTTAGTGACCGGGGTTCTATATGAGTAGAAATATTAATAAACAATACAAATTTAGGTATTCACAACTTAAGTTATTAAACAATATTAATGAAATGGTTATTAACAAATTAAACCATCACTAATAAGTTATTAACAAATTAAATTAAAGGTATGTGTAAACTATAGTGACACTATAGAAAGCTCCCCAACCCACCCCCTGCATGCAAAGCCTCTTTTAAAGACATAGTTCTAAAACTATGGAGGTCATTAGGCTAATTAACACTTACAACTCCTCCAAGCTTCAGAGATTTGGAGAGAGGAAAGGGTGTAATGGTTGCCAAAATTTTTGTATGCTTGGAAAACTATCATAAGGCTTGGTTTGTACTTCAACACATGACAGCTTTGCTTTTTCCTCTTCATGCTCTTCCAGAATAAGTCAAGCCATTGAAAGCAGGCCACCCAACAGAAAAGGGAGGGGAGCTATGGGAGACTGAGGGAGCTGGACGGCAGGCCTTTAAGTCAAGATGATGAACTCTCAAGCTAGTATTAAGAATTCATATACTAAAGCAAAATATTCTCAGAGCTACCACAGGTTGTTTTATATTTTATAATGTGGAAAAAGGCAAAGTTAAGTGGTAACTCAGATATTGGAAATTTAGTCATTGGTACTTGAATAAAGTAATAATTATGTGAAAAATTATGGACACATGCTAATTAGTACATACCAAGAAAGCGAGGGCTGGAAAAGGCCCAGTGTTGGACACTGTAATCATAACCCAAAGCACCAGGGTTCGGGGAGACACTGATCGTAACTGTTGGTGTTCTATGATTACTGACAAATCTCTGTACTGCAGGAGGGATAAAGAACCCGTTTCCATAGAGTCGGCTTGGGAAACGTAACGGGTGTCAGGCTGTGAGGAGGTGGGGTAGGGAAGCAGGGGCATTCCAGGAGCCACTGAGAATAACCTGTGCAGCTGCCTCGGTGAACCCACAGAGGGCCTTGGAAGCTGTGGCAATGGCCTCTCCGAACTCCGGCAGGTTCCCGTTCTTGGCATTTTGGGAGATGCCAGTCATGGCCTCACCCAGTACCTGAGGAACAGAGGGTGTCAGGGGAGTCAGCTTCTGTCATCAGTTGGGTAGAGCAACCCCTGGGTAGTTGCAATTCCTGCCCTGTCCTCCTGGGTTCCCAGCTGCACTTACCTTTGAGTTCTCCATTACACTGTCCAGGCAGCCAAAGTAGGACATGTCACTGATGGGCTGGACTGGGTTCTCTAGGAGTTCCCGGACTGTCTGTGTAGGTGGAGAGCCAAGTAAGACACCTCTCTCACTCCAAACCCGGAACACCTTCCTCAACCTCAACCCTGCCAAGTGCTCACTCTGTCTGGCCTGGCGCCTGCTGGGTGCACATGGTGATGAGCTGGTTGATGCTGTCGGTCACTGCCCTGCGAGGAGCAGAGAGTTCAGTGAATGGGTGCACAGGTCATCATTCCTGGGTCCTATATACATGGGAGTCTCTAGCTATTTCTCTTTTGTATGGAGCCACTTCTAAGCCAGGGACATCTTGTGAAATGCCCCTTTCCCAGTCTCTCCAATGTTCTAGGGCTGGGCTTCCCAGCTCCTACTTACCGGGCAGCTGCAGCCAGCTGACTCTTGAGGTTGGGGGCAGCCGGGTCTGTAGACAGGGCCTTGGCAGCCAGAAGAAGTTTGCTTGAAGACATGGAGATGCCCTTCAAATTGGACACAACCTGGGCCCGGTCCTCCTGGCTCTGTTGAAGGTGAGGAAGTCAACAGATGGTCTAGTCCTTTCTTACCTGTCTCTAAAAGGTATCTTCTGTCCACACTCAAGTACTGCTAGAGACTGGGGAGGGGAGGGAGCCAGGAGCAGGAAAGGACTCCCTGGTCACACAGGTGCCTTATCTAACCCTCTTCATACCGGAGCCTGCCCTGCCATCTCCACGCCAGCTTCCAGGAAGGTGCTGAAGTCCTGTCCAAATCGACCTGAGGCTCGAGCCAGGTCCTGAGGGGTCCCCCGAGAGGCCTGCACCAGTTCTGTGGCTGCCTGATTCAGCCCAGCAGCTGCTTCATTCAGCCGGCTCTGAGCTTCTTGAAATGTCCCGGTGCTGGGAGGAAGCTGCAGGGTCAGAGAGACATCGGATGCAAGAATGCGAGGGAGAACTTGGTAAAGGAGTGCTGGGAGGTGGGCCCAAAGCCCGGGAGCAATGGAAGAGAGTAAGTCTGGGAAGTCAGGCTCAGGGAGAGGCCTGGAGATGAACGGAGAAGCCCCCAGCCCTCCTACCGAGTCACTGAGGAGGCGCTTGCTGGCATCTCCCACTGCTCTCAGGGCGTTATCCACATCTCGCTGGCCGGGCAGGCAGCAGCACCAGCTCAGGTTCAGTGCCTGGGTCACTGCTTTAGCCACCTGAGGCAGGATGGGGATGAGGTGTCAAAATGGAAACAATTTGGGAGATCCCCTCCTCTCCCCATGGGACACTCTACTGCCTCTGAAAGTGAAAGGGAAAGGGGGTGTTGTAGCTGAGTGGGCTGAAGTTAGGGTATCAAGTAACAGTGATCAACTTCCCCAAACTTGGTGTTTAGCTGTCCCTGCCTCAGCCTAACTGAGAAGGTGTGCTAGGGTGGAGAGAAAGGCTGGGGTCCAGACCTCAGAAGCAGACCTGAGAAGCTGTGCCTTTGTCAGTGCAGATGAGGCTTTGCCCACCGGAGTGGGCCTTCTCATGGGATCTGGGGGTGAGGGAGGAAGTGGCCCCTTCCCAATACCTGACCTGGGCAAGCCGCTGCTGGTTCTCAGGGTCCCCTGGATGGCCAGTTGCCTTTTTTGCCTCCTCAATGAGGCTGCTGGCCTTGTCCAGGACATCACTGGCTGTGTCAAGCACAATGGCCTGCACTGCAGGATCCGATGTCAGGGCAGCTACGCCCCTAGCGGCCTGGGCCAGGGACCGCAGTCCACCTGCCACATCCCGTGCTGCAATACCTGGGAAGACAGGAGAAGAAGGAAGGGGGGGGGAAAAAAACCCTTCATCACCAGGCCCTGGTCCTAGTGGTCTCCTCTGCCAGGCCCCGTCCTTCATCTAGCTCCTCCTCCCCCAACCCCCTCACCAGATGCCCATTCCGGGCCCTGCCCACAGACCTGCATAATTCTCATTGCCCTGGGCAACCTCCCCCAGCAGCTGGGCGATGGCAGAGCTCACTGCTTTGGTACTGTTGCCCAGGTCCTGGGCACATTTCTCCATCTAGGGATAAAAGGGGAGTCTCAGAGGTGGGAGATCAGATACAAGGGGGACTGGGAAGGGGGAACTTGAGAAGCTAGTTGGGGGCAGCCAACACGTAAGTGACAGACTGGGAAGCACTGGGGCATAGGTGGGAAGAAAGACTTCAGGGTTTGAGTAAGAACAAGATCTTGAGTATACTTACTGTCTCCCCAGGTAGGGGTTTAAGCTTGCCGTCTCGAGCAGCTGCCTTCACCTCCTGTAGGTCTCTCTCTAGATTCTGTACCAAACTCAGTGCAGAATCCATCTCCAAAGGCCCACATGCTTCCTGAGCCTACAATGACATGGGGGTTTGGGATGTACGAGGTACTGCTATGTCCCACTGATGATTCAGGTTACACGATTATTCCTGTTTTAGGTTATTCTGCAGATTCCCCAGTATCCCAGGACTCCACCCTCATCTTCCAAAAAGACAGCCAGCTCCCATACCTTCTGGGCAGCGGTGCGGAGCTCAGCCAGTGCGGTGCCAAGGTTTTTAGCGCACTGACTCAGCTGCATGGCTGAAGCCTGGTCCTGAATTGTGGGCACTGAGGCCTTCTTAGGCAGATTAAGGGCACCATCCTTCCTCTGGGTTTGGTACAAGGACTGATGATAGTCAGGACGTGGGGAGCATTTGGGCTGAGTACTGGGACAGAGGCTACGGGCAGAGATTTAAATTGTGGGAGCTATAGGGGACACAGGAGGGTGGGAAGGGTCTGGTCTGAGAGGTGGGGAGAAGATGCCTTGCCTGAAGGAAGCTTTGGCTGGCAGCAATGAGAGCTAGCTGGGCGCTGGGACTGTCAGGCTGGGCTTGGCTCCCTCGGACGCCTTGCACCAGCAGTGGGATCTGCTCTGCCACAGCCTGTAGATGAAAATGTCATGACAGTCACCCCCATCCCCAGGCTGGGGGAAAGTCCCTCTCCTCCCACACCTCCTCCCACCCCATGCTTCCTGGAGTCTCACCTTGCAGCTCTGCACGAGCAGGGGCTGGGGGCCAGCAGAGACCTTGGGGGTGGAGGCTGCATGTTGGGCTGCAGCAATGGTCTGCGTAGCTGAGGCAGCAGCCTGTTTGGCTGCATGCTGTGAGGAAGGAGTAGTCAGGACAAGCCCCAGGCATTCCCATACCCAGTCCCTGGCCTATCCTGCCCACGCCATCCTCCAAGGAAATATTAAGTGACTCTCTTCACAGGTCCCTCCCAGCTTCAGTCCTCCCACTGCATGCACACATTGCTCCTGGTTCATTTCCCAGCCTCACCTCGAGGCGCTGCACCAGCTTTTTCTTGATGGCATTCTGTGCAGCTGCATTAGTCGCCATGCGTAGGCCCTCAGCTGCCTCCCGTAGCCGCTGCTGCTGCTCCTCACTGTCAGGGTTGGCAGCTGCTCCCTGAGAGGTGGAGAGAGACAGCCGTCACCCTCAATAAGCTCTGCTCTGACCTCTCCAGACTCAGACTTCTCCTGAAGTCATGATCACTACTGAGAGGAGCCCTCTCGGGCCAGGGGAGGGGAAATCTGAGGTGGACCCTGGATTCCCTTGGGGATGCTGAAACCCCTTCTTTAGGTGAAACTGTTTCGTTTCCTCTTTGGGGAAGGAATCATATTCTTCCCCCCACTCTCTACAAAATCCCACTGGCAAATGGGGTGAGCAGGACTCTCTGGGACAAGAATGCAGTTTGGAGCAGGGACCTCGGGAATACCAAAGCAGGGGACCTGATTACTCCTGCAAACTGTGAAACACCTGGAGCCCAGGGGCGGGGGAGTCTTCTGGCTTCTTCCTGATGGTCCCCTGTACCCTGTGCCCCGTGTCCTACTGCTTTGTCTTTGCAGTGCTAGCAGCGGAGGCCCTGGGGCTGAGGCCTATGTGGTGGCAGCAAAGTAGGGAAAAGCAGAAACAGCAGACCTTGGACTCAAAGGAAGAAAAAGGATACAGTTGCCAATCAGGCAGCAAGGACTCTGGGAATCATACTGGCTGGAAGCTTGGCCACCGTCCACCAGCAGCTTAGGGACATCTTTACTTCCTAAGAGCTCCTGTATTTGTTCTCTTGTATTTTCTGCTTCACCTGGGTCTCCCCATCAGATGAGGGTGACTGCCTGGACTGGTCTACTTCCCTTCAGGGCCCACCCTGGGAGTCTGCACAGAAGTCTCTGTACCTTGGCAGCCTCCACCATCTTGGCTGTGGCATCAGCCAGGATCTTGGCAGCGCTTAATAGCTTGCGGGAGTTCTCCAGGTCACTCTCCCCTTCGGCATCAGCCTTGATGGCATTGACCAGGTCGGAGGTAGCTTGGGCCAGGATGCGGGCCTGTCGCACCATCTCACCTGAGGGGACAGGGCACAATCAAGTGAGGACCCGAGACACTGAGAGGGTGACAGGGGTGCAGGACAATGGTGCAGACAATGCAGAGATGAGGCTTTTTGTGACCATAGAGACTGGGAAGAAATTCTTGAGTGATTTCCTTGGAGTTATTATTTTCTGGATCTAGGATCTTGGAGAGAAACATATTTCCCAGTGGGCTTCGATGGGAGGGAAAAGTCTTCCATGAGTATTTTCAGCAAATAGGATGAGACACGTTTTGTAAAGGCTTTAGGGAGTGATGGGTGGGGTAAAGTGCCCAATGCCACTTTCCATCTGTTTTTATATACACTTTCATATATTCTTCAATGCGCCACGGAAGGCAGAGCAGGGGTTCTACTCCTGCTTTACAGACGGGGAACCCAGTCTCCTGTGCTGAGTCCTTAGGGGGAGGTGGCAGGTCTGCAAGGGAATGTCGAAGGGGCTCGGCGAACCTCACTGGGCTTCTCTGTCTTCCCAGGAGTGGTGTCCTTACCAGCATCACCCATGGAGCTGAAGATGTTCTCGGTGACAGTCAGGATGGTGTCAGTGGCCTGGTCGTAACGGCCAGCAGGCCCAGCCCCACTCGCATGGGCCCTCACATGCTGCAGCAGGTCATTCAGGGCCTGGGTGACGGCTGTGGCTGCCGCCCCAACGCCCCTCAATAGCTGCCCATCCTCTGTTGCTGCCTGGGAAGCGGACACACAGCCCTCCACAGCTTTGGCTACTAGTCGTCCGGCCTCCACCAGCTGCTCTTGGCAGACAGGTGAGCTGATTGTAGGTGCCACCACCTGTGGGCAAGCTGAACGTCAGAACTGTAGGCAAGGGAAAGGAGTCATGAGGTGGGGTGTTTGTCACTGGGTTGGGTAATGAGACCACGGGAACCAAAGAGATAAAATAAGAGGCTCTTGTGTGGGTGGCAGCACCCACCTTCGGCATGGGTTAGAGCAGAGGTTCTCAACCTTCTGGCCCTTTAAATGCAGTTCCTCATGTTGTAACCCAACTATAAAATTATTTTCGTTGCTACTTCATAACTGTAATGTTGCTACTGTTATGAATCGTAATGTAAATATCTGATATGCAGAATGGTCTTAGGCAGCCCTTGTGAAAGGGTCATTCGACCACCAAAGGAGTTGTGACACACAGGTTGAGAACCACTGGTCTAAAGGGTCTATAAAGAAAATATTGGTGTCATCACATCAAAGGGAGGTGACCCCTGTGAAAGGGTCGTTCGACCGCCAAAGGGGTTGCGACCCACAGGTTGAGAACCGCTGGGCTAGAGCCACCTTTGGGACTCACCTTGGTACAGGCCACCAGCTGGGAGGTGGACAGGGCACACTGAGTGGCCGCAGCAATAACCTGGGTCTGAAGACCTGAGTCCTCTGTCCGCTGGGCCACACTCTTGGCCTTGAGGACCAGGGCAGCTGCAGCACTTGCCACGGCCTTGGCTAGTTGCATCAGCACCTCCTGTGAGAGAAAAGCAGTCAGCCTGGCCTGAGATCAGGCTTGGATCCTGGACCCTTCTCGGAGGCGTAAGCTGGTTCATTATTCCCAGACTCCAATCACAGGACAGTATGCAGAAGCAACCAGAACCTACCCCAAGCCCCTGCCTTGAGCACCCAGTTGGACAGAACCCACACCGAGAGAAACAGAGCCTACACCAAAGGAGAAATGTGCGAGGCGGATACACTCGGTCGGCGATGGGAGGGAAGGGGGGCACTGTTACAGGGGGACGGACAGAGGAGGTAATTAGAGGGTTCCTCTCATCCCCAGCTTTTCTTCATTTCTTCTCCATCTTGGGAGCAGTCACCCTGGAGTCTTGGGAACAAGTCCCTGCACTACCCTCCCTGATCCCATTTCCCAAGCCCTGCCTCCCCATCTCCCATCATGTCCTGCTCCCCAGGAGGCTGGGGGAGAGGTGCAGAAGCGAGTGTATGCGGCTCAGAGGACAAAGCTGGGAAGGCCCAGGCCAGAGGCCGTTACCGTGGGGGGATCGTGGGGAGATCGAACCCCAGACCCTCTGGGTGCACATATCTGCATGGGAAATCCAGGATGACAAGTCAACTGAGGAAACTGGAAACTGGCACGGGGTGGGGAAGGGGCTAGAGGAACAGTGGCCTCAGGGTGTAAGGCCTAAAGGATGGCAGGGGTTTAAGATGTCCTCGAGTCAGGGCCAGGGTTATGTATGGGAAGGAAAGGGAAAAGAGGACAGGTGGCTAAAAAATATCGTCAATGAGGACCAAGGGTGAACTAGTTAGTAGGTTAAGTTTGGATTCAGAGGTTCTGAATTCTCATCCCCTAAAAAAGGATTGGAGGTTCCCAGTATCATTCCTGGAGACAGGTCAGGTTGGCTCTGAGGGGTCAATTCAGAGAGCAGGGCTAGGAGCCGGACTCAGGATCAGAGGTCACCTCCTAGGAGCTGGGGTTCTGGGGGTTGGGTAAGTCACCAACCTGGAAGTGGGGGTCAGTATCACTTTCCCCAATTTGCTGCAACAGCTCCCCACTGGCCTGGCCCACGTTCCCAGCTGCTTGCAGCAGGTTCTGACGGGGCTGTGGAGAGGGAACACCAGTCAGAAGCTGCCCAATCCCTGCCCACACGCCCATGGGTCCTATGTGCTCAGGGCTCCCACACTTTCATCCTGTGGCTAGAACTGTCCCCTCGTCCCTGGGCTTGAACCCTCTGTCCTCCTCAGCTCCATCCCATGGCCCCTGACCTCAGCGCTGGCCGGCTGGGCGCTGCGCAGCAGTTCTGACACTGCGCCTGCGAGGCCCTTGGCTGCCTGCAGCAGGGGACGGCCACTGCCGCCTTCATCCTCCAGCAGGGCGGCCAGCAGCTTCACGCCACGGGACATCTCCGTCAGGTTGGAGGAGATTGTGGTGACTGCGCAGCCCACTGCAGTATAGTCTGTCTCAGCAGGGTCCCCTGAGAGGAGGAAGGGGGCATGTGTGAGAGGCAGGGCAGACTAGAGGACGGCTGGGAAGGAGCACAGTCGCAGGCACTCGGTCACACACGTGTCCCGAGAGACGTCACACTGTCCTTTCCATGAGTCAAGGTGCAGTCACACCCGAGCCTGTCATACTCGTGCTTGCACACGCTCGCCCTCCTAACCCGCCGCACAGGGAGCTCGGCGTGCAGCCTACCTGCTGTCAGGTTCACCACGGAGGCAGTCCCGGCTGTGATGGCATCTACCTGGGAGTGGATCTCATGCTTTGATTCATCCATCTTGTTCTTCCGCCAGGCCTTAGAGGCCTGAGAGAAAGAGAGACACACCTCAAGATCTGCTCTGTTTTGATGAACCCCAACCCTGTTCCCTGGAGTCTCAGCTTCAGTACGGCTGACCGCTCCTCCACCCCATACTCACAGCATCCTGGCCCAGAGGGGGCAGAGTGTCAAAGTCATCCAGAGTGGCCTGGGCGGCCTGCACAGCCTGCATGCTGGAGTTGATGGTTCCCGTGAGTGCCTGCTGGGCCGAGGTCTACAAGGAGAGGAGTGCGAGGGAACAGAGAGAGAAGGTATGTGAGGACTTGAGGCCCGGGAGAGGGATACAAATAGGGACAGGGGAAGAGGCTGCCTAGCTTGGGGCTGGGCCCAGCTGCGGCTGGGGCGGGGCGAGTACTGTGGTGGCAGTGGGGGCGCTCTTACCAAAGGAGGCATGTGCCCTCGGTGCATCTGACCGCTGGTAATCTGCTGCTGGGCAGGTGGCATGCTGCCCACCTGGAAGTTCTCAGGACCAGAGGCTCCAGAGCGCATGATGGCAGGCAGGGCCACAGAGCCATGCTCCACTTTCCCCACCCGGTTATACTGCTGCTGAAGAACTGTCGACCTAGAGAGGGGACACACTGAGGAGCACTCCGGCCTTCTTCCTCTCATGCCCTTCCCACCAGCTCTACCGCCGTCGCAGGGCCTGCGGTCTGGGTGGTGTGTGAGGTCTCCTTACAGCCTTCGACTTGTCACAGGACCGCTCTAAGTATTCCACACCCCGCAACACTATGTGGAATCAAGGCTTGCCTTCCCCGCCCCTGAAGGATGGGATCAGCCCGGCCCCCTTCGTACTTTTTGGGGGACACGGAGTCTTCTAGCATAGTAGACTCCTCATCTCCCTCCATCCCAAAGTGGTCTTTGCTTTTTTTCTGTAGAAAGGAAAAAAGGAACAAGAGTTAAGGAAGAGGAGGTGAGGAAAAGGCAAACTCCTTTCCCCCCCCAATCAGCCATTTTCCAGAATCTGGGTCCCCATTTCTAACGGAGCAGCTTGGGGAGAAGGTACGGGAAGATAAAGAGAAGGCCGGTGGGGGTGCTCACCTTCTTAAGGATGATATCTATGTAGCCGGCGATGAGCTGTGCGATCTGCTCCCCCTCAGTTGTCTGTACTGAGTAGTAGCCATCTTGGTAGTCCCCGAAATCCTAGGGTGACAAGGAGGGGCTCAGTGGGAAAGCTTGGTAATCTGTCCAGGATGGAAAAGGGCAAGATGGGAGCCCCAAGGTCTAGCTATGGGGTTTCTTCCCACGCCAACAGCCCTCTAGGACGAGCTTGCCTCATTTTATTTCTCCATTTTCATCAATCTCCTATTTCTCTATGTCCCCCACTGGAGGGGAATATTTTATTCTGAGCAGTGGTCTTTATGCTACACATGCTATTTAGGAGGTCTCTTTTCTCTCAGGGTAATAAAATTAGAAGGACACTAACATTTACCATTAAATGACCACACTTGAAGGTTAGCACGTTTTGAAAACTGACAACTAGTATTTACTAATTTCTCTCATTAGGGCACTTCGTCAAGTTGGTATCTGTTTCAATTCATAACACCAAAATATAAAGCCAGAGGGGAGTATTACAGTGCACAGTTGCTGCTGAAAGGGGGAAGGCATGTTTTCTATCACCTTTTTCTTCCCTCTCCCCATTTCCCGTGATCTCAGTTTAACATTTACAATTTTGTTCTATTTATCTTAATGAGTAAGTTTCATTTAAACGTCACCTAACTCTCTAGGAGTCTCTTCTCTACTTTAACCTCCATATTCCTGCAATAGTTCCAAAGTTCTTCTTTTTATCTGGAGTCGCATTCAGTACACCTGCCCTGAGGGAGGTGGAAAGACCTCTGCAGCTGCCCATTCTCTGAAATTTCCAAAGCCCTTTCCCCTGAGCCCCTCAGGCTCACCAGGGTGAAGCTCTTGGGAGAGGCAGCCCAGCGTTTGATGTTGGTGAGATTCCATTCCTGGATCACCTCTTTGGTCTTCTCATCCACTCGCATCACACACTCCTTAGTGATGCCCAGAAGCCTGGGCACCAGCTTGTTCTTTCCTTTCATCTTTTCCTGTTGGTGTTGGTGTTATAGGTCAGAGGTTGAATGAGAAGTGAGCCGTCAGTTCAGATTAAGACCACAAGGGGGTGCTGAGGTGGGCAGGAGCGCTAAACTAGGGTGTCTGTGGATGGGCCCAGGACAAGGCTACTTTAGGGAAAAGGGAAAGGGAGGGAAAACAAAGGCTAGGGAGGGATGTGGTGGTGGAGAACTGACAACGGGCAAGCTTTCACTAGGTAGAGAATGCTGGGAAATGGGACTGAGGGCAGGATCCGACCTTCCGAGAGGCAAGGGTGAGAGTGGAAGCAAGGAGGGCAGTGAGAAGGTCCATAACCCACCTTAACCAGGAAGAAGGAGACACCATAGGTCTTGAGAGAACGGGCTAGCTTTACGTAGCGTACCTTGGCCTCAATCTCACTCATCGGTCCACAATTCTTGTGTGCCTTAGAGCATGAGATGAAAAAGGTTTAGCAAACTCTGGGGAGGATAATGTCACAGACAAGGAGTTAGGTTGGGATGTTAACTGTAAGGGAGAGTATTAGGGGGATAAAGGAAAGGTGAGGGAGTGCAGAGTGTGAGAAATGAGAGGGGGAAGCGTTGGGGGCTGATAAAGGATCTGCAGGAGCGAAGTTCAAGGGACACAGGTAAGGAACTGGCAGACACTCTGGAGGCATGAATGGACAGTCAGGAAGCAGGTCAAATAGATGGCCTTGGGGCTGAACATTCAGAGTGCGGATAACACCTTACATTTGTACAAAGACATACTTTTCAGAGTAATTTCAGGTGTACTATCTCATACGATTCTCCTATCAACCCTACGCAGGGCAGGTACTGTTATCCCATGTGAGAGGTAAACAAAGAAAACAGGAATATTGAGTTGCATTCCACGGCAAATACAGTGATGGAGCTGAGGCTTTAAGCCCAAGTCTTCTGCTTTCTTGGCACAGGAAAGGCGGGAGCACAGCACGGTGGGCAGAAGCGAAGTGGGAGCAGATGGGAGGGGGCAAGGGTCCATTTAGTCAGTATGATTAAGCAGCAAAGCTCCCAGGTCATCCCAAACATTTCCCCGTCCCCATTCACCTGAAAGATCTTACGTTCTCCCTTCTGCTTCACATACTCCTTGGGCAGGAAGTCCTTCAGGCTACACCAGAAAAGGGAGGGTCAGCATGTAGTGGATGGCATCAGGGACATAAGGGCCATGACTGTGGGCCTAGGGGTGTGAGGAAATGTCTAGCACAGTGTTAGCTTTAGGGAGAAGGAAGACTCAGGGAACAGAGTACGAATTGTTCCTGAAATCGAGGTGACTTAGCATTAGCTCTTGAATGCAGCCTGTGTCTCTCCCTACAGGGAAAGGGACTAAGGGAACTTGAGTTGGAGGCTCAGTCCCTGAGGGTAAGAGGGTGAAGAGCATGATTTCAGGGAGCCAGGAGCAGAAGGTGCTCACTAGAATGGCCATGCCTGTAGGACGCTTGAGTAAAAACGTACCCTATATTTCCCTCTGGCTACTGCAGTAAAATTCCTCAGAGAATCTCAAGAAAGCTATATGCCTGCTTCAGACATACGTAGCTGGGGAAGAGATCTGAGCTATATTCATATTCCACATGGGGCCAGTAAGGAGACAAATGGTGATAGGAGCCTAAAGGGTACCCATGTGGTCAAACCCTGGTACCTCAGGAGAGAAAGTGGGGTGAGAAGGCCTGGGATGGAGACAGGACTATTGGGGCCCAAAGGCAGAGAGTCCTGGGCGCTGACGGGGTGTGGAACGTGAGGCACTCACTCAAGGAAGCCCGCCTTGTGCTTCTGCTCATTGTGGGGCCCAAACTGGATCTGGCATTGGAAGCCAGCAAACTCACAGGCCTTGTCAAAGGAGACAGGGTGGGAGCCGTTCAGGATATCATCTCGTGCCTGGAGAGCAGAGGGGAAGGAGGTGAATGCTGTGTGCCCCTCGCTGTCCCCTCTCCCCGCCTCCACTGCCCCGGGCAAATCCTGTCCACACCTGCACATAGAGAAGGTTCAGCTGTACAGGGTCGCGGGAGTCCACGTTCTGGTCTGAGTAGAAGAACTTCCTCCGCAGCAGAAGCGTCTCATTCTCCTCCACTCCTTGCTCCCTCAGCGTGCGGCCATGGTCCAGCCAGTTCACTGGGACACAGAGTCTGCTCAGTGCCGGGCCCCAGGGCCCCTGTGCTATCTCTGGCTTTCTGTCTGTTCATTTCTTCATTTCCTACCTTCTCCCACTCATGTGCTAAGTTCTGTGAGTATAGGACTTTGTTTGATTACTGATGCATCCCCCGTGTCTGAAATAGTGCTTGCAAAAGCAGGTGTTCAATAAATAACAGTAAGTGGCTGACCCCTGCCACCCTGACCATTTCCAGGGCTCACTGTTTTCTACTTCTGCTTACACTCATCATCTGTGTGCAGTTTCTGCTTTAGTTTCTCCATCTTCTTCTCATCTCGGAGCAGTGTCTTGTCCTTTCGTAAGGTGCCTGTCACTTCCTCCTTTTTCTCTTCCATGAGCTCTCGAACCAGAGAATATTCATCATGGTTGGTGATGCCTGGAGGGAGGAGAGAGGGAGGGGTAGGAGGCAGCATCTTTTGCCAGAGTTGGAGCCTCCCTCCTGAGCCCTCAGCCCCCTTACCGATACGGGCACAGATAGTCATGAGCATATCAGTGACGGTCTTAGAGTCATCCACCATGATCGTCTTCACAGTCCCATCCAGCATGCGGATCTTCAGGGGCCTCTGCTTCTTCCTGTACTCCATGGTGTCCTGTGGGGCAGGAGTAGGAGATAGGGGCCCACTTTAAGCTAGAGGCATTACTTCCTTTTAACACAGCCAGAGGGAGGAAAGATTACAAGAAGGACTAGAACGGCTCACCCAAAGGCAGGGTATTATGACTGCTCGTCATAGACAGAAAGCATGGGAGGGATCGGAGACAACAGACGTGGGTGCTGAAAACAGGAGGTGGGACCGGGAAGTTGATGGAAGAGGATGTTGGTGATCCCTGATGAAGTGATACTCACCCCATTTCGGAGCATGTAGTAATCCAAAGCTTTCCCGGCCTCCAGCCATATCCCCTTTTTGGGGTCATCATCGGACAGAAACAGCCCAAAGTCGCTGGCTAAAAGAGAGGATGGATCACCTCAGAATTGAGGACCCCGGTGTGGATGAATGGCTGCATCACTGCCCTTACTAGTTCCTCAGGGATTCAGGGCTAAAAGGGGAGGGTGGGAACCATGGAGCATAGACCTGAGGGATGAGTAGCCTTAGGGGGCAAAAGGGTCATCCCTCAAGGCTAAGAGCCTGGGGACACAGAAGGGACCGAGCAATCCTGCCCCAGTCACATGGGTAATTAGACTCACGAGGTCCAGCTGGTGCCTCTGGAATCCGTTCACGGATCATGCGACACGCATCGTACACCATGGTGGACGGCTCGAACTGCATCGTCTTCACCACATTCCCAATGCTGATCTTCAGCGAAAGTGCAACCATGGTGGCAGCTTCTCTTCTCCAGCCTGGCTACACCTGGCCCATGGCATCAGGGTGTTAGGACACCCTCCCAGGAGGAGAGAAGGTCTCTCATATGGAGTCCCAGGGAGGGGTGTTTTTGAAAGGGACTCACCAAAACAGACAGTAATGAGGCGGTTTTTGTTTTATTTAATAATTTTAAAGAGTGAAAGGTTAGTTACATCAAAAAGGACCAGTCCTAACCATCGAAGACATCTGAAGGAGAAGCTGGTGTGCAAGGTGCCAGAGCAGGTCTGGAATTCCATGTTGCCTGGGGCAGCGCCTGTCCTCACCACTAGAATCGTGCCTCCTTCCTTTCTTCCAAGTGTCTCTCTCTTGCTCCTTGTCTCTGCTCCTTTCCCAGCCCGACTCTGCCTTGTTCTCATCTTTTCCTGGTTCAGCCTTTTTCTCTCTGTCTCACACGGAATCCTGCTTGCTGGCTTTTCCCTGTCTGGGATTTTCAGAGCTCTGCCCTGACTCATTGTGTGACCTTCAGCTTCCTTCTCTAGAACCTGAAGATATTATATTAGATAATTCCCAAGGGCTCTGGAAGCCTGCAAACACTGAGTCCAGCTAGTTTGGCAGGAAGACCAAATACTGGCTGTTCAAGCCACCTAGACGCACTCCTGTCCCAGCTTTCCTCTAACGTGAGATGTGCAAGGAGCTTCGCCCATATTTGGCTTCCCTGGCAATCAAGCTAGAATAATGACCCTCCAATCCAAGGGGATCTCAGAAATTATCTAGTCAACTCTTCAATTTTGCAGAAAGAATCAGACCCT
>NW_006286678.1:5449992-5463146 GCF_000327345.1 Myotis davidii | reverse complement strand
TCAAGGCAGGTCAGAGGAAGAGCCGGTTCTTCTAACCCAGTCCCTGCTCCTTCTAAGTCAACAACCCCTCACAACCCCTCCCACACTCTCTCCTCTTCAGTAAGTCCTTCTCAGATGCTCCCTCCGTCTCCGCCCCGCCCCCTGCCCCCGCCCCATGGTATTTTCAGAGCTTCTCAGGATACTAGTCCCAACCTGCTGGCCGCCGCCCTCCTGGCACCAACTCTTAGTGGGCTGGAGGAGCCACCAGAGGCGGCAGGTGGCGCCCAGTGCACCGGAAGGCAAGTCTGCCTGGCAGCTGATGATGTGACCCAGCTCCGTAAGGGGATTGGCTTCTTAACTGAGTGAGCACATCCAGGCTGCCTGGTCCCCTCCTGGTAAACTGCTAGCCCCAAGTGGGATAGCAGGATTAGGGGCAGAGTTGGAAGCAGAATTAGGAGTGTTGGGATACAGAAGGTAGTTGAGTACCAGGGAAGTTGAGAGGGGTCTATTTTTTGGGGGTGAAGAAATTAGAAAGGATGGGGTGTGGGGGATTGAAAATTTAGGTAGAAACAGGAGACAGGGAAGGGCCCGGGTTAGGGTCTAACGGACCATTTTGACATCCTCAACAGCCAAGAGTCTCAAAAGAGAGGAAACCACAGCTCGCTCTCTAACTTTACTCCCAAGCAAGAGAGCACCCTCCCGTCTCCCGTTCCAGCTCTCTGCCCACCTCCCCGTTCCGCGGGCACTTCTCCCAGTAGGTGGACAGACCTGGATGTGGGGTCTCTGGAGGACTGGAGCAAAGCTGGTGGAGGAGTCTGAGGAGCCGAGGGCAAGACTGAAAGGACCCTCCACCCAAAGCTGAAATTGCACATCTCCCCCCATTTCCTCCGGACATATGGGCACCCCCTTCTTCCTCAAGTACGGAAACCTCTGGTGAGACCCCGATAAGGGAGTTGAGTCATCCCTATCCCTACTCTCAGGCTGGTCCTGAGTGGACATCCACAAGTTACAAGAAGGTGGGAAGGAAAGGGAACGGAGGAGTGAATTGGGGGTGATGAGGGCATAGAACCAGGCCCCTGGAAGTATAGGGAGAAGCTACCTAGTTCCTGCTCTGGCCTGAGAACTTTCTTACCCTTTCCATGTTTTATGGAGGAACAGCAACAACAACACCCCCCCCTCCCCAAGTCCCCCTCCCAGGGAACTCCTCCTCCCTCAAGACATTCCTGAGATACATTCCAGAGGAGTTGGGCAATTGGAGGGGGGGGGGGGGGGGGGGGCGGGGGCGGGGGGGCGGAGAGGTATTTTCTCACAGTTCTAGAGGCTAGAAGTAGGGGGGGGGGGGGGGGGGGGCGGAGAGGGATGGAGGACAGGAGGTCAAACCCCAGCAAGGAATGGAATGTAAGTATACCGGGGATAAGGAATTTGGGGCACATAGAGAATACAGTCAGAGCAGATACCCACAAACGGAGGTGCAGAAAGATAGGGAGGGAGTTAGAGAGAGGGACAAAGGGGGAGAGAGAGCTAAAGGCAGAGTCAGAATGGAAGAGGGCTGGGGGAGTAATACTCAGTCTGTTACCAAATTTGGCTTCTGAGTCCGCAACCGCGAGGAGGGGGAGTGGTGAGGGTTGTGGGTGAGACTGACATATCCGGCCTCAAGTTGCTGGAGGCTCATTTAGGGCTGGACCGGGCAGCTAAAGGTCTGGACCTGACCTCTCCCAACACAGCCTCTCCTCACCTATACCCTTACCCATGCATATTCATTCTCCCCAAACGTACCCCAAGAGAGCCTACGCACAGGGCTCTTTCCCACAAAGCTACTTACACTGTCTCTAGATACACATTATCTCAAACACACAGCCCCTACACAGATCCCATCGCAACCACATTATCTTCCCGTAAAGACCTCATCCCACACACACGCTTCCCCACAAATACACCTCTATCAGCAAGCACAACTGTCGCCCCACATCTCTTCTCCCATTATGTAGCTATCCTCCCTCCATTCATCCAGCAAGCATTTCTGAAGTCCTGCTGTAGGGAAGACCCTGGGAACCAAGATAAGCCCTCCCTAGTTTTTGCGCTCAAGGGGCTCCCAGTCAGATAGTGGATAAGTTAAGCACAGAATTGTACCAGAGGGCAGGATGTGGTAAAAGCCAAGAGGTGTGTGCTCAGGGGAGGATCCCTTTAGGTTAGGGAAGGAGGACCAAAATGTCTCCATGAAAAATGTTCTTAGAAGTTAGGATTTTAAAAAAATGAAGGTAATATAAAAAATAACAGTGATCTATCTTTTTATTAACTATATGTCCATTGCTTTGTATACATAATTTCATTTAATCCTTACAACAACCCTGCAAGGTAGGTATCATTCGTTCCATTTTTACAGATTATAAAACTGAGGTTCAAAGACGTTAAACACTTGTTCAAGGTACTTTTCCAAAGTCACACACTTAAGTTGTGAAGCCACGATCGGAACCCAGGTCTCTCTGACTCCAGAGCCCCAGCTCTCCACTCTACCAGCTGCAGATGAGTCAGGGGTAGCATTCCAGGCAGAGAGAAGAGCATAAGCAAAGGTGAAGTAGCAGGAAATCACCTAGGAGCATTCGGGGAAGTGAGTAGACAGGCTGGCTGAAGCACAGGGTACCTGCAAGGGAGCAGTGATGGGCAAGTCAGGGTTAGATGAAAAGGCCAGGGAGGACTACAGAAACGTATGAGGGATCTGACCTACTGGAGGGTAACAGGAGGCTAAGGGAGGCTGTGAGCAGAGGAGGAAAATACCAGAACTGGACTTTAGAAAAATAACTCTGGCAGATACCTTGGAGATTAGAAAGACAGTGCATTTGCACAAGTGAGAGGTAATGAAGCCAGAGATAGAACAGTGGAGAGAAGGATGTCACTCATTAGGAAATTTAAGAGGTAGAACAGATAGGACCTGATGACAGTATGTTCTGTCAACCATCAGGAACCAGAACCCAAAGTCAGGCTGGGTTTCCCAGAACCCAAAGGGCCTGGATTCTTGTCATTAACAGCCACCCTGTAGCTGGGGAAGCTTGAGTTTAGGCAAGAAACTGGGAAGAGGGAAAGGGAGGATCAGGCTGAGCTGGGAATGTGAAGATGAGGCTGTGGTCAGGGGATGTGGTTGGCCTTTGGGGAAAAGGGGACGGGATGTTGTTAGGACTAGGTAGGGGCAGAAGGTTAGTGCACTGTGCCAGAGGGGTACTAGACTTATTGGTGTGATCACTTTGTAAGGTATATAAATGCCTAAACACCCTGTTGCACACCTGAAATTACTGTATGCCAACTGTAATTTTTAGAAAAATCAAAAGCATGTACATACCTTCCCTTAAAATTAAAAAAAGAAGAAAAAACGGGGATGGGGTTAGTGACTGTATCGGGCTGGAAATGGGGAAGACAAGGTTATAGAGGAAGGCTGGGGAAGATGGTAGTAGATAATCAGTCACCGGGTCAGGCTGGGAGAAGGGGAAGAATAATTATGTGGACAGTGGCTAAATCAGGGAATGATGAAGTGAGGTCACAGGCTAGGTCAGGCTACAGAAGGCTGAGAAGAGATGGGGCTGTGGTCAGTGGCTAAATTAGGCTGGGATGGAGGAAGAGTGAAGGGACACTGGATGTGTCCAAGACTCTAAGTAAAGCTGGAGTGGTGGAGGGGGATGGGCTGCAGCCAGTGGCTGGGTCAGACTGCGTAAGGGACAGTGCTATGGTCAGTGGCAGGGTCATGCTGGGAGTGACTTGGGGGTGTGGTCAGTGGCCTGGCTGGGCGTGGGATCTGCAAGACCCAGTTTCCTCTTTGGGTCTCATTTCCTCTTTTCTGTTTGGGGAGTGGGGGAAGGGGATCTACAACTAGACCAAGAAATTAAGGAGGCTTAGAATCAGGGGGTGGCACAGAGCACGGACTAGTTCTGTTGGGCTGGCTGTAGGGTATTCAGCAGAGGACGACGAAGTATGCAGATGAATGAGTGAGTGAAAATGGTGGGAGGGTGCTATGAAATGATGGGAAAGCTCAGATTTGCTGTCAACTTCTTCAATTTTACTTGCCTCAGGCCATCTACCCTGACCTCAACCACCACCTCTAGAACTGACCCTAACTCCTAACATTAACCTTGACCCTAATTTGTTTCCTGTTTCCCCACCCAGGCTTTGACATTCATCCCTTTCCTGACCCATCCCTCCACTATTTAGTCCTAAAACTGACCATGCCATGGTTCTCTAATCCCTAAAAACTAAATTCCTAACCAGTTCCTGTTGTTGACCCTGAACGCTGACTTACGGTTGGCCATCCTAGAACACAAAATAGTGACCTTAATCCAAACTTTGCACACATCAAACCGACCTGACACACTAGTAACTCTAAATGTTTAACCCGGGCTCTCTAACTTCTAAAGCTAACCTTGATTCCCCAACCCAATTCCACCCCATCCCAGGCTCACCCAAAGCTTTCCTACCCACATACCGGCTATCAGCAAACCTCAAAGCCGATCCCCGCCCTGCACCTCACTGTCACCCCACTCTCCGCCCTCCCCAAACTCATCTGAGTCAGAGGATCGCTCCCAGAATGGCTGCCCAAAAGGATCTACTTTAAATTCCGAGCCCAAGCCAAAACAGACTGGACGCTGACCTCTCCAACAAGCCCCGAAACAGCAGGCGCAGGAATCAGGGGCCCCGCCCGCGAGCCTCCCGCGCCTGGCCTCGCGGCCCCACCCAAAGGCTCCCGCTCGGCCCGGTCGGACGTACCTGCGCTGCCTGGCTTATGCCCCGCCCGCCGGCCCGCTAGCCGGCTCGTTCTCCCGGTGGCTCCCGAGATCCGGCCTCGCCCTCCCTTCGGCACTCTCTGAGCCACTTCCGTCCCCGGAACGTCCCCCACCCGTGGGCGGCGCCCTGGGCCCGCGCTCTATGGTTGCGGGGACTGCAGGAAGCTGCTCTGGCCCAGCTCTCGGTGCTCAGGGTCCCACCGAAGACAGCCACCTCTCCCGGCAGGAAGCGAGGGTGCGGCGCAACCCGGGGGAAAAACGCTCTGACTGCGCTCGAGTTCCCCTTTAGTCTCTGATCCTCCGTTTCCTTAGCCTGGGGCGCAAGGCGGAGCCGGGGGCGCAGAATGCCCGCCCTCAGGGTGTGAGGAGGCGGTAGGGACGTCCCCTCTATTTGCATAGCTCCCGGGACGTGGCGCCGCACGTAGGCCACTTCCGCGTTCCCGGGAACTCCAACTCCCAGAATGCCTCGGGGGGCCGCGTCACTTCCGCTGTGTTGGAAGCTGAGGAAAATCGAGACTGGGAGGCGGAAAGCCGGCTGAAGAGGGAGTAGCGGATAGGTGGGGCCGGCCGACCGTCGGTGGGTATTGTGCCTGGGATTCAGGGTTGGGGCCAGGTGGAGGGCTGAACTCCTGTGTTTATGTCCATTTTTTTCCCGGTAGATTTCCCATATGGAGCTGGCCTTGGACCCGGGTGAACAGGACCTGCTGGGCTTCCTGCTAGAGGAAAGCGGAGATTTGGGGGCGGCGCCCGATGAGATCTTGGAGGCTCCGCTGGACTGGGAGTTGCCGCTTTCTGAGGTGTGTGTGTGGGGCGGGGGCGCTCTGAGGCCGGTCGGCGCGGGCCGGGGTGTTCGTGGGGCATGGGTGGTGATAGGCCGAGGACTGTTCATTTGAAGCCCGTGCAGGCACTGAGCGATTGGGACGTCGAGGATTTCCTGCGCTCCCTGCCGAGCCCCCCAGCGTCGTTGAACATTTTCAGCAACTCCAATCCCTGTCTTGTCCACCATGACCACACTTACTCTCTCTCCCAAGAACATGTTTCCATAGACCTAGGTGAGCATGAAATAGTGAAGTTTGGGGGGAAGGAGCGGATTCATGGGCCTGGCTGTTCACTTTCCCTTTTGCAGATAGTGGGAGCTGTGGAAAAGGGGGGGTCCAGATGACTCCCCTGCACGTGGAGGACCCGGCAGAGCAGGTACTGGACTTGGTTTACAGGAGGATTATTCCCACGTTGCAGAGGTGGGGCCGGACCCCTCACTCCTCTCTGACGTCCCCTTGCTCCCCTGCTGCCCGCCTTTCCTAACCCCAGGAGGTCGTTGGGCTGACACTGACAGATGAGGAGAAGAGGCTATTGGAGCAGGAGGGCCTTACTCTGCCCGGAACGCTGCCTCTCACTAAGGTAGGGGCTCGGTAAAGGCTGGCGGGGGATTGTGAGTCCCAAGTAGGCCAGTTCTGTTAATTTTATCAGTAACTTGAAAAAGGACTGAGGTGAGAAATTTAGCAAATTTGCTGTTAATCGGAAACTGGGGGATGTAGTTAGTATGCTAGCTGCAGGGGGAGATCCTGGTTTTGTGGGGCTTACACAAATTTGCATGTTCTCTTTAAGAAAGAATTCAAAAGTATTAGTGCGTTAGTAGTATAGGGACTTGGAAAGGACTGCAAACAAGGGGTCCTGACAGGTAGACTTCACTGGCTTCATGGTAATCCATCTATAGCTGAAAGGTAGAGTTAAGTTGTTAGGCTGGATTAAGTAGTATAGCAAGAATGAGTGGCAGCTTCACAAGCATGATATACTATGATGAAATCATGATTTACTGGCAAAGATTAAGAAATTTTAATTTCTTCAAAGCATGAATCAGCATTGTGATATGGCTACTAAGAAGGTGAATGGGGTTTGGAGGCTGTATTAAGAGGTATTGCCTCTAGAAGGGCAGTTCCTGTCTTGTTCTTCATTACACTGGCTAGACCACATCTTACTGTCCAGTTTTGAGCCCAGATATTAAAAGGATGTGGTCCATTCTGAGGAGATAAATGAGGTAAATTTTTGCCCAGATTAACTTAGGAAATGTTGAGTGCCTTAAAATAGCTAAGGACCATTTAATTGTTCTATATGGCCCAGAGAGTAGGTATTAGGTAAGTGCAATGGGTGGAAGGCAGGAGTTGGCTCAGAATAAGGAAGGTTTTTAATCAATAAAATTGTTAAAAATGGTCTGGCTTGTGAGGGTGTTAACAGTGGGTCCTCGGAGGCATTCAGTCAGAACCGGAGTGCCTATTGGTAAGGGAAGCTGTAGAAGGGATTCCTGCATCGGGAAGATGACTGAACTCAGTTACCTTCCAACTCTGGTCTGAGACCCCCTTTCCTTGTATTCATTCTCTCAGATGGAGGAACAAGTTCTGAAACGAGTGCGGAGGAAGATTCGAAATAAAAAGTCTGCTCAGGAGAGCCGCAGGAAGAAGAAGGTGTATGTGGGGGGTTTAGAGAACAGGTATAACGGGAGAGGGACTCTGGGGTGGGGGAAACAGAAGTAGTTGGAAGTGGGAGGTTTTTGAAGAGAGGAGCCAGGCCATATCCCCACATCCCTGTTATTCCCTCAGGGTCTTGAAATACACAGCCCAGAATCTGGAGCTACAGAACAAAGTACAGCTCCTGGAGGAACAGAACCTGTAAGCACCTCTCTGTAACATCACTCCTCTCCTGCTGTCTCACTTTTTTCCTGCTCCACACTTGATTTCCAACAGGGCAGCTCCCACATGCAAGGTCTGATTCTTTGCCCTTATTTGGTTTCCGATTCTAAGCTCACAGTAATGGGGAATAAATTCACACATAACAAAGGATAAGTATCAAGAAAGACAAGAAAGCCCAGCTGGAGTGGCTCAGTGGTTGAGTTTTGACCTATGAACCAGGTCACAGTTCAGTTCCTGTTCAGGGCACATACCCAGGTTGTGGGTTCGACCCCCAGTGTAGGGCGTGCAGGAGGCAGCCAGTCAATGATTCTCTCTCATCATGGATGTTTCTCTCTCCCTCTCTAAAATCAATAAAAAAATATTTTTAAAAAAGAGTAAGAAAGACCTCATGGGGCAGATGACATTTAATAATAGATAGGACTCTAGGAGTTGGGGTGGGGGTATAGGAGAGGAGCGTTGTAGGGAGAGAACACAGCGTAATTCAGTTTGGCTGGAACCCTAACATAGGTGAGTTGGGCCAGAGGTAGAGAATCTAGACTGCTGGTGAGGGTTATGTATGTAGGTAATTAGGCAGTGTAGAACCACTATTTGCAAAGGAGTTTAAGTCAGGGCAGGGCAGAGGTGTGTATTTGTTTTAATGAGGAACTTTAGGCATTTTGTCCACAGAGAGGAGGAAGTCATTTGTAAAAATAGGACATAAAGAGAATTACTCTGTTTCTAGGTCTTCTGTGTACAGGAGGGATACATGTTATTAAATTTAAATTTTTAGAGGCTCTAGTGCAGGGGTCCTCAAAAATGGCCCGCAGGCCACATGCAAATACAAATATTGTATTTCTTCCCGTTTTGTTTACTTCAAAATGAGATATGTGCAGTGTGCATAGGAATTTGTTCATAGTTTTTTTTTTAAACTATAGTCCGGCCCTCCAACGGTCTGAGGGACAGTGAACTGGCCCCCTGTTTAAAAAGTTTGAGGACCCCTGCTCTAGTGCACAGATGGTGGGGTGGCCTTAACAGAAAGGTTTCATTGCATCTCAGGGAGCCAGGAGAGGGCTGCTCACTGTCCCCTCTCCTTCTAGGTCCCTCCTGGATCAGTTGAGGAAACTCCGGGCCATGGTGATTGAGATATCTAACAAAACCAGCAGCAGCAGCAGCACCTGCATCCTGGTAAGGATGGTGATGGAAGGAGAGATCCTTCTTCCAGGTGCAGGGATGGGTGCAATCCAGAGCTCTTCATCTTTGCTTTTCTTGTGTTCCAGGTCCTACTGTTCTTCTGTCTCGCCCTTGTACCTGCTATGTACTCCTCTGGCACCAGGGGGAGCCTGCCAGCTGAGAATGGAGGTGAGGGGCTTGAGGATAGTATTATGGGTGAACTAGTGGGAGAAGCCTGGCCTGCTTCTAAAGAGTGTTTTTCTTCTCAGTATTATCCCGCCAGCTTCGTGCCCTCCCTCATCAGCTGGAGCGGTCTGTCCTGCAGTCGGAGGAACGAAAGGATAGCTCAGACCATGAGCTCCAGGCTCCTGGCAACTCTTGCTGCCTGCCCTCCCACATGCCTCAGGCTCCTGGCACAGAGCCTCCCCTGAAGTTGCCACTCCCTGATCCCTTTTCCAAGTTCGCCTGCCTGGGTCCCATCGTTCCCCTGCATGCAAATCTCACAAGAGAAGGGGAATGGCTCCCTGCCCACAGCCCCATATCTGTTATCTTGCAGGGCAGATACTCAGGCTAGATGGGAGGCCAAATGAGAAGGAATACGAGAAGGCTAGTTTTAGCATCTGTGCCCTGTCAGGATGCCTTAGGGCTCAAACACACCACACTTACCATCTTTCTGGGTCTTTTATTTTACCCATGTATGTCTATCACCCCATGAATGGACCTGGGGGAATCAATTGACCTTGAACATTTCATGCAGTGAGGGGATGGGATGAGGAAATAAATAAGTGATTCTGATGCCTGGGTTACCCTCGACCCCTTACTGGTGTGAGTTGGTGGGGAGAAGGGGAGGGAGCATGATTGTCCTAGTGGCTCAGGGTTGCAGAAGACGGGGGATAGGGAGCAAATGCCATGTGGGATTTATGTTAGTGCCTCCCTCCCATAGTTCAGGGGGCTCACTCTGGACTTGGGTTTGCCATGACCTCCTTTGGTCCGAGTTTAGACCCTGTGCCTAGTCCTGTGCCCTGGATGTTTGGAGCTCAGCCTTTTTATGCTGCTGCTGCAGGGCCAGCTGCATGGCCCAGATGCTCAGTGGCCGCATGTAGGCCAGAGAGCGGAACACTCGCTTTTGGCAGTATGCCTCTGGGGTCTGGAAGCCCAGGCCCAGGCGCTCCCACACAGTACGGTAGCAGCCTTCAGCTGTCTGGAAGCCCTCCCAAGTCAGGCCCTGTAGGGAGAGATGGCAGTCACATTAGTTGGCACCCCCTGAATAGTCTCTTTAACTGGACAGATGGGGGCAATAGGGTCTTTGCCCTCAGGCAGTTCCCAGCTAATGGGGGAGATAAATTTAACCCACAGGCAGATGACTGAAGGCAGGAGATGGAATGCATGCCAGGGGAAAGGGATGCTTTCTAGGTGAATAAGATGGCATGGGTTAGGCAGTACAAATAACTGAGGGCTGAGGAAGTGCTGGGCCATGAGACAGACGGGGGAGAGATGGGGAAGGCAGTGCATTACCTCCTGGATCATGGTGGCTGCCAGCCCATAGACCACGCCCACCCAGACTTCATCAGACTGGACACTGGATCTATCAGGGACACCCTGGGGCTGCATCCCGTTCACAGCCCCCATGGTCCCTCCTGCAAAGGCCTGGACATTGAATTCAAAGATAGTTTGGAGAGCACGAACCACGTGTTGGGTAGGAAATACCTAGAAGGGCAAAGGCAGAAACAGTCTCTTAAACTTGCTTCTTCTAAGAAAAACCCACCTGGTTCCTCCTCCTAGTCTCTCTCACCTCAGTTTCTCCTTCTCCTAGGCCACTAGCCCTCAGGAACCACTGGCCAGCACACTGGTCAGACATGATGCTACAGGACTGAGGCCGAGAGCTGCAATCATAGTTGTAATAGCGGCCTGGAGTGGAGGAAGGGCAAAAGTAAGTCTCTTTGTGTTCCCACAGCTGCCTTAAGACTCCTTAGGAATCCCCCAACTCACCATTCCATAGCAGTCTCTCATAGGCTTGCTGGCCCCGGCTGAGGATGGAAGAAAACTTCTCTTGAATGTCCTGTGTCCCACACAGAGCAGCCATCTGGACCATCACAGCCACAGCTGCCAGCCACAGTCCCCCACAATAAGCACTGAGCAGGAAAATGGGTTTAGGGGTCAGACTTGGCAGCGCCAGCCATTCCCATGCTACATAACAGGCAATGAGTCACCCTTCCTTGAGCCCACAGTCCCTTGTGCTTAGTTGCCATCTCAGGCCCCCTGTAAATCCCTGTCCCCCAACCTGGGGCCTGTGGTGACCCAAGCGTCATAGGTCTGGTCTGCATAGCCTCCATTTTCAATGAGTCCATCTTGGTCCTTGTCAAACTTCATTTCAGACTCCATCACGGCCTAGAGAGGGACCAAGAGAGTGCAGACCTAGATACTAAGGAAAGACAGCCAGCTATCTCTCCCCAAACACCAGTCATGCCCCTGTACATGCGTCCCTTACCAGACACACCGGCCACATGTCCCTCAGGAAGCCCTGGTCCCCTGTCAGGTAATAGTCCCGATAAACCTGCAGCACAAACTTCAAATTCAGGTCTTTCCAGTCAGCAGTATCATGGATCACATACGCATTGACCCGGAGCCATGGCTCGTCATCTGCAGGAGGGAAGGGAACCTGGTTTATCTGCGTTGGCGTTAGGGTAGAGGGCGGGAAGCTGACCTTGAGGTGGAAGGACTTTTACCTGGGTCCCCAATATCATGGGGGATGACATTCCTCCTTTTCACAGGTGCCATTACCCCACTCATCAGGTACCGTCGCCATGTCAGGTCTTCCCCAAGTGTGGCCAGAGCTGGGGGAGCAAGCATACAAGTTGGGGGGGGGTGGGGGGAGAATGGGCAGTCTTGGGGTGGTGTAGAGCTGTGTGTGACCCCAGAAGGAAACCAGTAAATAGGGTATAGGTTATAATGGGGGAAAAAGACAATGTGAGGGACCACAAAGGTTCAGGGGTCGGGAGAAGCTACGGGGGCAGAAGAGGCACAAAAGAGACCCTCACCCATGTCATACTGCAGGCTGAGCTCGAGTTTGGGCCATAGCATGATGAGGGCGAAGGAAGCGTAGAAGTGGACGTCATATGTGTTGTACATGCGATATTCCTGGCCTGGAGGAAGGAGGGATACACACTGTTGCCAGAATTCCTCTTCGTAGTCCCCTCCCTACCTAGCTTGTCCTCTGGAGTTGGGGATGGGGCACTGTCACACTCTATACCTGCCAGTTACCCCTCATCCCAACCAATGACCTGAGCAGGCAACACTCACCGTCCTGCCTGGTGGTAGGGCACTAACTGGCCTCACAGATACGGCCTGCCATACTATGGCCACCAGCAGCCCGTACCTTCAAGGTAGCCAAATCGACCATACTCCGTGAGGAGGGGGCGGAGCTGACACATGTTCCCTCCCAGCTCCTCTGGTAGGGAGTCCTCAGGAACTTCCAGCCATACTGTGCCTCCATCAGCCAGGAAGTAGAGCTCATTGAAGAGTGCAGATTTGTACCAGGCAGGCAGGGACCTGGGGAGTCAGGAGGGAGCGGTCTAGTAAGTGTGGACCCCCCAGGAAAGGAAGGACTCTGGGGTTCAGTTGAGTAGGGGCACCAAGTGAATCCCAGCTCTACTCTGCTGACTTTGGTGGGTGGAGAGTGAGTTAAGGAGCCCTAATTGGAGCGTGAGTGCCTGGGAGGAGGAAGAGATGGCCCCATTGACACCTGTCATCCAATACTGGGCTCTGCCAAGCTGAGATCCTCTCTTCCCAGTCTGCGTATCGGCACAGTGCATAGTGACTAAGGGCGGGTGCTGCATCACCATCTGAGCCAAAGAACCTTGTGTATCGCCTGGGGTAAGAAGAAAGGGAAGGGGTAAGAACATGGGCTCCAGGTCACATCCTACCACCTTGGATCCCTATTCTCTGTCCCCTCACCTGTAGTAGACCTGGCCCTGAGCTCCAAACATGATTCTGGGCATGTCCCAGGCCAGTGAGAACTCCATTCGGCACCGGCCTCGAGGTGGCAGCTTACTCGTAACACACACAGCCCCAGCGATGCCTACCCCTTTCTGCGAGAGGGTGCTTCGACCTGAGAGAAGCACAGAGGAATCAGCACAGACACCTCCTTCATCCCCAAGGATCCCTAAGACGGGAGCAAGGCCAATTCATTCCCAGGCCTCCCACCCTGCTCTCAAGACAGGGACAATCTCTTTTCCCACCACCTCCCTGTTAGACCCCCCCATCACCAGCGGGGGAGTCCAGCTGTCCATCCTGAAGTAGATCCTGCCACACCTGCTGCCCAGTGCCGTCAGGGTCAAAAGCTGTGATGTGGGTTACCGTCGTGTCTGCCTGTTAAAGGGCCAAAAGCTGTGAAGGGAAGCTCCAAAGAATGCTGGCTTCCAAACTGCTCTAGCTCCTGTTACATATTCCCACCTCCTCCAAGTTCCACAGGCTTATGGGCTGTGGTGAGAGTGGGACTCAGGACTTTAGGAAATGAAGAGACCATGGTGGGATGGGGTGGGCTCTGGGGCTGGTTGGGAGGAGGGGTTGCAGGTTA
>NW_006286678.1:5441334-5449974 GCF_000327345.1 Myotis davidii | reverse complement strand
GATTTGGAAGGGTTGGATGATGCAGCAGCAGCCCCTGTATGGTCTCCCCATTACGCTCCAGACAGAAGGGCTCATTCCACAAACCCCCTGAAGCATCGTCCCCACCTCCCAGTCCATTCCGCATGGAGAACATGATGGACACATCCAGGGCTTCATCACCTTCATTTTCCACATCCCACACAAAGACTCCTACAGGCAGACTGCTATCCTGGGAGCAAGAGATCAGACTCAGATGGTCCCAGTGTGGCTCCTCCTGGGCCCACTCCCCATGATCAAGCCTCGTACCAAGGACCTGACTCAAATACTCCCAATATATTCTTTTTTAATTGAGAGAGAGGAGAGGGAGAGAGATAGAACCATCGATAAGAGAGAAACATCAATCGGCTGCCTCCTGCATGCCCCCTCCCGGGTATCAAGCCTGCAACCCAGGTATGTGCCCTGACTGGGAATCAAACCAGTGAACTCCTGCTGCATGGGCTGATGCCGAACTTACTGAGCCACACTGCCCGGGCCTCCCAAAATATTCTTGATTTCCACTAGCATCTCCCCATATTCCCAGGCAGGCTATCTATCAGGAGACAGAAGACCAGTTGGGCAGTGGTCCTGGAAAACCAGTATGATGTTCATGCTCCAACCTCTTTCACAGGTCATGGAATTTCCAAGAGACAGATCCCAGGGAAGGGAGGACAATGGAGGAAACACAGAGAGGGAATCTCACCTGGTAGTCATGGGGCAAGACGGGTGTGATCTGGCGGCAGGTGAGGGTGACATTCTGGCCAGGAAGCTGATAGACAGTCCAGGCTCGGGGATAGAGGGCATGGTAGAATGCAAAGAACCCACACAGGCCCCAGTTCCAGCTGCGCAAGACACTTGGGCGCTCCACGGACAGGACTTGCTGGTACACAGTCTGCCCTTCCCGACGCAAGCACACTGTGAACTAAACCAAGAAAGAAGATAGGCTAGAACCTGGTAACCCACAGGCACTTCACACTAGTCTCCCTCCTTCCAAGTAGCTCCTCCGCTTCCAGAGCCTGCAATGGTTACCACTGCATCACAGCCTCACTTACCCCCAGGCCTCTCCCCCAAGCTCAGTGAGTCACCACCAAGTCCGGCCTCCTCCATTTATCCCCCAGACTTCCTCTCCCTTCTCACCACTGTGGTCTTCTTGCCCTAAGCCAGCCCTCACCATCTCTGCGTTTACCCTCCATCCCTACTCATCTGGGTATCAGTTCTTTCTTACAGACAAATCAAGATATGCTAGTCTATGTTCCAGTGACTCCCCATGGCCTTCAGACTAAACTCTTCTACCTGGATTTCCAGACCCTTGATCTGGCCTGTCCCTGCTCATTAGACTCATTACCTGTTGAAGCACCTATATTCTGGTCATATCACATACTCTATCCCAGTGGTTCTCAACCTGTGGGTCGCGACCCCTTTGGCGGTCGAACGACCCTTTCACAGGGGTCGCCTAAGACCATACTGCATATCAGATATTTACATTACGATTCATAACAGTAGCAACATTACAGTTATGAAGTAGCAACGAAAATAATTTTATGGTTGGGTCACAACATGAGGAACTGTATATAAAGGGCCAGAAGGTTGAGAACCACTGCTCTATGCCTTGAGCACACTACATTTTCTCCATGCTTTTGCCCATGCTCATTCTAAATCTGGTGAAACGCCCCCGTCCTTTTAGGGCTAGGCCAAATGCCATCTCTTCTCTTCAATCATTTAATCATTCTCCTGTGTATCCCCCTATGCCTCTAGTGTGTGACAATGTGTTTATTTACATTCTGACTCTGACTGCTCCATGGGTTGAGGGCAAGGACCCTTTCTAGTTCACTGAGGTCCGCAACTCCCCATCAGTCAGGCAGAGCTGGCATGAGTAGGAACAGAAGGGCAAAGTCTGCAGCAGTGTCCTTTTTTGCTCAGTGTCCCTCTCATTTTGGCATTGATGTGGTCTCACAGTGTCTTCTTCTCAAAGTCCCCTAATAAAAATTTGAGCTTGCCTGGCCAGTGTGGCTCAGTGTTGAGCGTCAACCTGTGAACCAGGAGATCACGGTTCGATTGCTAGTCAGGGCACAAACCCGGGTTGTGGGCTTGACCCCCAGTGTGGGGTGTGCAGGAGGTAGCCGATCCATGCTCTCTCATCAGTGATGTTTCTATCTCTTTCTCTCCCTCTCCCTTAAGCTTTGCCTGGCCAGGTGGCTCAGTCAGTAGGCATCCCATACACAAAAAGGTTGCAAGTTCAATTCCCAGTCAGGGCACATGCCTAGGTCACCAGTTTGATCCCAGGTTGACACATACAGGAGACAACCAATCAATGTTTCTCTCTCCATACCCTTCTCTCTAAAAAAAATCAATAAAAATTGCCCTCAGGTGAGAATTTGAAAACAAAAAAAAAAAAGATTTAAGCTTCTGGAGGGTAGGGCTATGAAGGGTTGATAGCTTTTCCCTTGGTTCAGAGTATGTCTGATATTTTTAAACATATATAAAAAATAGTTTTGTGTTTTTATAATAGTAGATAATGGTTAAGACCATGGCTCTTTAAAAAAAATTTTTTTTATTTCAGAGAGGATGGGAGAGGGAGAGAGAGAGAAATAACGATAAGAGAGAATCATCGATTGGCTGCCTTCCACACATCCCACACTGGGGATCAAACCTGCAACCCGGGCATGTGCCCTGGTCAGGCATCGAACCATGACGTCCTGGCTCATAGGTTTGACACTCAAACACTGAACCACAAAGGCTAGGCAAGACCATGGGCTCTTAACCACAGAGGGAACTGAATCCCAGTACTTCCCTTTACCAACCATATGATCGTGGGCACATTACTAAACTCCTTTAGATCTTAGGTTCCTCTTCTGTAAATGGGTATAATAATATACTTACCTTATAGGATTGTCTTTAAGTATTAAATATTACACAAAAGTTCAAACACATGTTAAGCATGCAATGACTACTTTACCTGTAGAGTCATGATTCTGGAAGGCATTCCCATCGGGATACCTGAGTGATGAGCCAGAAAGGAAGCTTGGGACTATTGGGCAGGGTTGGTAAAGCTAACTAGGAAGGGCACTGTCATTAATTGGACTCAAGGTCTGCTAGTCATTTCTCCTTTGAAGATGAGCTGAAGCTGGAGGCATCCCTTAGACAGGAAATAGGAACTTGGTGGACAACTCAACATGAGAGGTCACTAGAGATGATGAAAAGTAGATCACATGCCAATAGCAATCTCAGCCCAGGAAGGAACAGAGGGAAAAGAAGCAGAGCTTCAGAAAAGGAAGGCTAGAAATCTATGCTTGGGAGACGAGGGGCTTCCCAGGCCCTCAGCCAGAGAGACCAGCAGAGTGACCACCAGCAGAGGAGCTGACCTCTGGCTGAGGGCGGGCAAGTCAGGGCGAGCAGCTGGTGCTTTATATGCATCTGTTTTCCTCATGATTTGCAGACATTAGTTTTGTTTTCCCTTCTGGTCCTACCATGTGTTCTTTCAAATGGTGAAGTGATCTGGGAATTCTCTGCACTCTGGGGCTGAGTACTGGCTCAGCGAGTGGAGCTGGGGGGCAGCACGTAGGCAGGAGGCATTTATTAGAGAAATGGAGGGCAGAGGTGCCAGAGCTGTAAACTCTTTCAAGGAACGTGTACTCTGTGAGTGCCTCATTCCTATAGTACACAGAGCTGGGCACACAGGAAGCATCCTGAACGGACTTATTGGACTGAATCATTTACTCATCTGCCTGCCACATCCTACACTGGCTAAGAGGCCCTTCCTGGCGTGGGGAGGTACTGTCTTGTCCCTCTCCTTCACCACCTGGCTCTTACTTGGTCAGCAATGACTGTCCGGTGCTGGTACATTCCAGGATTAAGCTGCCAACGACAGAACTGGCCTCTCCAGCCTCGGGTTATAGTGCCTCCTCCGATACCACCCAAGGGACAACCTAGAAAGAGAATCAGGACCATTACTAGGGTAATGGGTAGGGGAAAACAAGCCCATTTCTCACTTTCTAGACTATAAAGATGGGTTCCTCTAAAAACCATGGGAATATGAAATCAACGTGTACACTTTAACTTATACAATGTTATATGCCAATTATATCAATAAAGCTGGGGGAGGGGGGCTTAGGGCAGTGGTTCTCAACCTTCCTAATGCCGCGACCCTTCAATACAGTTCCTCATGTTGTGGTGACCCCCAATTTCATTGTTACAAATTGAACATAATTAAAGCATAGTGATTAATCACAAAAACAATATGTAATTATATTTGTGTTTTCCGATGGTCTTAGGCGACCCCTGTGAAAGGGTCGTTCGACCCCCAAAGGGGTCGCGACCCACAGGTTGAGAACCGCTGCCCTAGAGGATGGGGGCAGTAAAGCTTGCCTCAGTGGAAACATCTTTGCCTCACTCTGTGCCCTCTCTGGGCGCAGCCTCACTGAACAGGGCAGAGCTGGGGTGGGGCTCACCATAGATCTGTCTCAGGGGTACAGAGTTGATGAGGTCGATGAAAGGTTTCTTCTTCTCCACCTGAGTCTTCTGGTACCACCACTGCAAGTACCTGAGGAGCAGGAGGCAGTGTGATGGAAGGAGTTGTGGGCAAGTGCCTTCCCGGCTGCAGTCGCTACCTCTTTCTGGACACCAGCTGTGATTTCCCATCACACGTTCTAGGGATCCCACCTTTGCTTCCAAACCTCCTCCTCTCAACTTCTCTACAGATCAAGGTCCCCTCATCTTCCCAGTCCCCAGCTTATAGTGTGGGACTGTCTTGTTTCTTTTCTCTGTTCTCCTCAGGAGCTTTCTGATCTTTCCTCACCTCTAACTCCACTGCCAGTGCTTTACTCACCCAGCAGCTTTTGTCCAAGGTGTTGAAAGGGCCAGTTATGATTTCTAAGCTGTAAGCTTTGTGATTTTGCTCTCTTGTAATATCCCAGTAAAGTCTTAAAAAACATTTCCCTGGGCTTGTCACAGCTCTGTGTCCCACAGGCAAATGATTCTGTTTGGGATTCCATGACATCTGTCCTAGACCATCTTCTAATCTTTCTTGCAACCCCTGCCCTGCAAGTCTCTCTCCCAGTTCTACTCCCTACCCAGCCATTTTATATTCACGATTCAAGCACAACACTTATAACCATGTACTTGTGTAAGTAACCCTTCTGAGCCTCAGTTTCCTCATCTACAAAATGAGGATACCTCCTGCCCTACCAAACTACCCACCTCATGGAATGAGCAAATGACCTAATAGGTAGGAAAGCTATAAAGTGAAATACCTGTGTCAGGTATGATCATTACTTGTACATACTCTATCTCAATTCCCAATCAGATGCTGTCTTGTTATTTCAGTGTTCCTCACGTGAGTCTGACATTTAAGTTCCCTGGGGAAAGGGACAGTGACAACGACTAGATGATTATTATCCATTGCTTCAAGCACAGGGCAGGGCACATGGTCTGCAGTCAATATTTGCTGAATTTACATATGATTGTACAGACAGTGGGGCATACGAGAGATGAACATAGACAGGAGCAAGGGGAGGAGAAATGTGCATAACGAATAGGGAAGTTACATTCTGGGGGTAGAGGGAAAGGGAGGGAAGACAAAGGATGAGATGATGGGAAGGCAGACGATCCTTCCTGCCAACTTAGAGGAAACTGGACTCTGAAACTAGAGGCCAGAAAGGACTGGTGAAGGGAAAGAAAGTGCAGTGGGCATTAGGGCAATGAGGATGAAATGCAAGATACGAGGAGAGGCAGAACAAAGGAGTATCTAGTATAGAACTGGCACTTAAATGTTTACTGAATGAATGGACTCTGTCTGGGAGAGCAATCAAAATTGAATTCTTACCACACTGAGGCCAAGAGAACTCTGTCTTTTTGGAGCTCCTGATTCGAGGACCCTCAGTTCAGCTTTCTCTTAGGTTTCTCCCATTCCCTGAATTTAGCAGCTGACCATTCTTGACCTATTTGGCCTTTTCATAATTTCAGCCCCAACTTAAGAATTATCATTCAGAATTCTTCCTTGTCTCACCCCTGTTTCTCCCCAGAGCAGGACCTCATCCCACTCTAAAAGCCCTGTGTCAGTGGCCTGCACCCTATGCTGACATGGGAAGCCAAGGTCCAGGGGCCTGGGCATAGCTTCAGGCCCCTGATTCAGCTCATACACAGGGACAGGGGTAGGATACCCACCTGCTTTTTTTTAATCCTCGCCTGAGGATATTTTTTTATTGATTTTAAAGAAAGGGGAAAGGAGAGAGAGAAACATCGATGAGAAACATCTTTAACCGTTTGACTGCTAAGGAGTGCTATCGCGCTCTTATTTAAAACAAATTTATGTAAACAATTGGTATTTTTTAATTTTTGTTGTTGCAAAGCAATACAAGTGAGTTTATTGTATAAAAAGTGTTTTACATTTTTTCCCATACACGTGCAATTAGTGCTGCAGTTTTGGCATATGTCCGAAAAAATACGTCAGCAGCCAAACGGTTAAAGAGAGAGGAAGAGAAAGAGAGACTGGGAGAAACATCAATGTGAGAGAGAAACGTTGATTGGTTGCCTCCCGTATGCACCCCAACTAAGTATGTGCCCTGACCGGGAATTGAACCTGCAACCTTTTGGTGTATAGGATAATGCTCCAACCAACTGAGCCACCATCTGTTCTTGATCTCAGTGTCCCCACCACATGCACCCAAAGTGCTTCTCTTAGCACCTTAGCTCTACATTCTGTTTTGACCCAAAGGTTGGGCTAGGGATGACTGTTCTCTGGTACTGGCCACCCACAGTTACTAGCAAAGGAGAGGCATTCCTAGGCGGCACCAGGCCCTTCCCACTACCCAGGTCTGGGGTTAGGTAAATGGACTCCCCACCCAGCCCCAAAGCACTGAATGGGAAAGGAAAGGATCCATGTATTTATTTTTAAAAATCCTCACCCGAGGATACATTTTTTCATTGATTCTAGAGAAAGAGGAAGGGATGGGGGAGGGATGGAGGGGAGGAGGGAGAGGAAGAAAAACATCGGTGAGAGAGAAACATCCATTGGTTGCCTCATGCACGGGCCCTGACTGGGAATTCAACCCTGGACCTTTTGGTGAACAGGACGTCACTCTAACCATTGAGCACAACCAGCCAGGGTAGGGAAGCACCCTTTGGCTGTCAGGGCTGGCTTTCACAGCCTTCAAGCCTCCCTCCATGGCTCTGTGTTTACTGTGTAGAATGACTCAGGATGACCTCAGGGTGATGCTTTTTGTCCTCACATCCACCTGTTCCTGTTAATGGGTCTTGGTCTCTCTTCTCTAGTTTTTTATTTCAGTGGGGATATGGAGGGACCTAGAGGAGTTCTACAGCTAGAGTAAGCTCTTCGGGTGTCTGCAATCCTTGGGTAGGGTGTGCGGGGGCAAGGGAGACACCAGGGCAGGCTCTGGAAGGCTATTGCTAAGAGCTCTGGGGACACCTATGGCAGTGCCTCTCTGATCAGAGGGCCAGTCTATCTCAGAGTAGAGTGAGCAGCACCCCTCATCACCCTCTCAGGATTGAGAGAGCTGGCAGCCTTGGAACTAAAGCGTGAAGGGTGCTGGACTGTAATGGGGTGTGCCTCAGTGAGGTCCTGAGAATACTCCAGCTGCTCAGGGGATTCTGAGACCCCCTCCCCCCACCCCAATAAAACAACATTGTGTCAGTACCTCAGCAGCCACACTATTCTTTCCTATCCTACAACACAGAGCTAACTCCAAAGACCAATTTTTGGAAAAGAGGGAGTATGTGAGAGGGAGCTTAATGGAAAAGGCTGGCTGCAGGCCTAGATGTTTCTGCTCTTTCCTACTAAAAAGGCAAGTTACTGGGAGTAAAGGGTTGCAACAAGATGTGACCTGGTCTTACTCTTCAAAATCAAGGCTTAGAATCTGTTGGGGATAAAAGCCACTTGATTGGGTCAAGGCACATCCCCGCTTTCTCACCCCTTCCCACTTCTGCTGGAAGTCTCGGGCCGGAACCAAGTGAAGCCCAGGGTACTCTAGGCAGTGGATCTACTCACCTCAAGCCCATGCCCAGGTGCTTTATCAGGTTGCTGAGGGAGATGTCATTGGCATTAAAGGGTTTCCTCTTCTCGGCAAACTCATGAGCCAAGCAGATGCGCCAGCCAAAGGCAGGCACCTGGTAGCCCTGGGCTCTGCCCTCGTAGGAGGCCATCAGCTGCCCAGGGTCCTCCGGATTGCTGTAGCCCAGCTCATCTTGGGATCGACTGTCCTCCGGGCTCTCGGAGTCAGTGACCTGCACAGCCTCAGAGTCTCCAGTGTCTTTAGCGCAGTAAACCTGTGGGTCCCCTTTGGCACAGCTGGTCTGCTCCGAGGCGGGGACTCCGGTCCCCATGCTCCCTGGATCCTGGGTCCCCACGACCTCGATGGCCCCAGGTCCCGCGCCTTCGGATACAAAGTATCTCGCCAGCCAAGTGCAGAGGCGGGTGCCGACCCTTGCTAGGTGCCGTCCTGGCGGGCCGGCCGCTGGGGGAAGCTGCGATGAGCAGGTGTCTCCGTGTAACCCGGGAGCTGAGGCTGCAGCTGCGGCGGAGGCGACAGCAGTGAAGCCGCCTCGAGCTCCCCGTTGTCGTCTCTCCGGGGCCTGGGCGGGAAGGGTCGGGCCTCGTCGTCATTGGGCCGC
>NW_006286678.1:5408028-5440670 GCF_000327345.1 Myotis davidii | reverse complement strand
TGGCCCTACCGCCCATCCGCCTCCCGCACCCAAAGGCAGGCGCTTCCCTCCGACGCCGCGGTGCTGGCGCCGGTCTTTTGCGTCCTCACCCCCAAGCTCCACGCAGACACCCCTCCCTGCCAGGGGACTGACTTCTGACCCGCTTCGTTTCCTCCCAGGTCCGGTTCCGGAGCTGACATGATCGAAGTAGTGGCAGAGCTGAGCCGGGGTCCTGTGTTCCTGGCGGGGGAGGCGCTGGAGTGTGTGGTGACGGTCACCAACCCGCTGCCCCCCACGGCCACCTCGGCATCCAGGTGGGAGAGCTGGCCCTGAGGTGCCCTCTGGCAGGAAGCCTGGTGTCTGCCGTGCGGAGCCGTAGCTCAGGCTGCCCTGCAGCTACACCACCACCTCCCTGCGCGTTGTGCTGTCCTTGGAGCAGCGACTGCTTATCCGATGGGGTTGACATAGCCCTCCACTCTGCCGTCCTCCCTCCTCCCCCATTCCCTTTTACCCACAGTGCACTTCTCTAATGGTCTCTTTTTCTTTTTATTGAGCTTATTGGTTAATAAAGTCATATAGGTTTCAAGTATACAGTTCTATAATATCGTCTGTAAATTGTACAGTGTGTTCACTACCCAAAGGCAGGTCTCCTGTCACCATTTATCCCCTCTTTGCCCTCTTCTACCTTCCTCACCCCCCTCTCCCTTCTGGTAATAATGGTTTCCTTTGGGGTCCTGATTTCCTGGCCCTAAGACAGCACCTAACCATGTTGGTCTCTAGACAGTGTACTAGGGCGTTGGGAGAGCTCTGGCGAGGTCAGGAACTCCCCTGATGCCGCCTTTACTTCCTCCCACAGTGAGGCTCTGGCCTGGGCCAGTGCACAAATCCACTGCCAGTTCCATGCCAGTGAGAGTCGAGTAGCACTGCCTCCCCCAGACTCCAACCAGCCGGATGTTCAGCCTGAGAGCCAGACTGTCTTTCTCCCACACCGAGGTTAGAGACGGGGCTGTTGCCTTTGGTGGGAATGGGGCAATTGTCTCTGAAGGAGAAATTTTTAAGTTGTTCCGGCGTTGCCTTTGGTGGGAATGGGGCAATTGTCTCTGAAGGAGAAATTTTTAAGTTGTTCCGGCGGGTCATTATAGCCTCCGTGACTTGGGGATGTGGAGGTTGCAGTTGTTGCTTTGGGGATGTAAGACTGTTGCTATCTCACAACAGGAAAAGAGGGATAGCTTACTGTGAGCTGTCATTTGTTGGCAGTGCTTACTGCCCCCACTTGATGTGCTAGCCTCGTCCAGTACTGGACAATGGGGTCATTAAACTGCAGTCTTTATCTTTTTTAGGTGAGAGGGGTCAGTGTATCCTTTCCACTCCACCAAAAATCCTTTTCTGTGACCTGAGGCTAGAACCTGGGGAGTCCAAATCATGTAAGTGACTGTCTCCCACCCCTCCTGAGATTCCCGGAGGGAGGACTTCTCTGGCTGCCTCTGGCTGCCCTGACTACTACTTCCCAACCAGACTCCTACAGCGAAGTGCTACCCATAGAGGGACCACCCTCCTTCCGAGGTCAGTCAGTTAAGTATGTCTACAAATTGACCATTGGCTGCCAGCGTGTCAACTCACCCATCACGCTACTCAGGGTCCCTCTGAGGGTTCTTGTGCTGACTGGTAAGTAAGGGTTCCTGGAGGGACGGGCTAGGGAAGAGGCTCACCAAAGCAGTAATGGGGTTAGAGAGCTGGTGAGAGGGGCTGGAGGGAAGCTTCCTGGTCTTAGGGCAGGTGTGAGGGGGTTGTAGAGGGCAGGCTCTGGAGAAGAGGTTTAGATGTGTACCCCAGCCATGTCTCCCCTGACCTGCAGCTCTCTCAGGTTGGGGTCCACTCTTACCTAACTTCTACTCTTACCTCTGTTCCCTCCCAGCACTACTTCTCTGCTCATTTTCTTTCTAGGCCTTCAGGATGTCCGGTTTCCCCAGGATGAGGCTGTAGCCCCATCCAGTCCATTCTTGGAGGAGGATGAAGGGGGAAAGAAGGATTCATGGCTAGCTGAGCTGGCTGGGGAGCGCCTCATGGCTGCCACATCCTGCCGCAGCCTCCGTGAGAATCCTTTCAAGATTGTCCCACCCCCTCCTCCCCTCCTGTCTCAGGGGCAAGTTCTCCTAACTGCCACATGCTTCTGAGGGTCCACTAATACCTCACCCAGATTATAAAGAAAAGCCCCCCCTTTTGGCTTCTGGCTCCAAGTCCTAGACAGTCTCCAGTGTGGACTCCAGGCTTACAGTGTTCTGTTTCCCCAGATCTATACAATATCAGTGATGGCCGAGGAAAAGTTGGGACATTCGGCATCTTCAAATCTGTATACAGGCTTGGCGAGGACGTGGTGGGAACCTTAAACTTAGGGGAAGGAACTGTAGCTTGTTTGCAGGTGAGAAGGGAGAGGGGCTTATGGGACGCTGGGCCTGAAGGGCTAGGGTAGCAGAAGGGCCTGCATAAAGATGGGTGGTATGTATAAGTGGATAGTGGGTTCTCTGGTAAAGCAGGTTGAGGTTGGGCTGCCCTCTCACCTAGAGTCAGCAGTTCCCAATGCCTGCTAGCACACGCTTTTCTTGCTCCCAGTTTTCAGTAAGTTTGCAGACCGAGGAGCGTGTACAGCCAGAGTACCAGCGGCGCCGCGGGGCAGGGGGTGCCCCCTCTGTGTCCCATGTGACTCATGCCCGACACCAGGAGTCCTGCCTCCATACAACCAGAACCAGCTTCTCCCTCCCCATCCCTCTCAGCTCCACCCCAGGCTTCTGCACTGCCATTGGTGAGACCCTGACCATTATCGGAGGTGGGGAGAGCGCAAAATACTGTCCTTAGATACAATGTAATGGATCCTGATTCTTAACACTCAGACATACTACCTACATCCAATTTCTGAACCTTAACACTCTATTAGATCTTCAACCTGTTTGCTAGATGCACTGACCCCTGCGGGCTTAACAGCTTTGGAGCTCTCCTCCCCTACCCATTCTCACGGGGACCCGTGACTCACTGATCGCTGATTCCCGAGCCCCTTGAACTTTAGCCTGCCACATCTTGACTGTCTCACATTTGGGCTCTTAGATTCTTGACATTGCTGTCCTTATCGTCACATTCTGGTGAACACACTAGATTACTGCAAAAAAACCCCTTGATCCTAGCTCCCTGTCCTGTGATTTCTCCCCCTCCTCCCAAATACAGGTTTTTGCTAATTTGCTGACCCTACCCTGTCATTGGCTTTTAGTTCCAGCTTCTGATGCCCCTGTCTATGTCTTTTTTCCAGTGTCCCTGAAGTGGCGATTGCATTTTGAATTTGTAACATCCCGAGAGCCAGGTTTGGTGCTCCTGCCTCCTGTGGAGCAGCCCGAGCCTGTCACCTGGACAGGGCCTGAGCAGGTGCCTGTAGACACCTTCAGCTGGGACCTCCCCATCAAGGTGCTGCCCACAAGCCCGACCCTGGCCTCATATGCAGCGCCAGGCCCCAGTACCAGCACCATAACCATCTGAAACTGGCCCACCACAGCACTACTTTCTTCAGGATCCTGAGAACTCAGCACCTGGACTCTAGTGGGGCCCATTTTTTCCTCCTGGGGCCCAGTGACACGGACAATGAGAAGCAGGCTTTCAGCTGTAGCATTAATTTATTTATTCAGAATAAATTGGCAGCTGCTAGTGGTTTCCCTGGAAGTGGCAGCAGCAGTGGGCAGTCAGCAGAAGGGTGATCAGTTGAGTTTAGCCGGAATGGGGAGCAGGAGCCCCAGGAACAGGGGTATTAGCCGAGCCCCACTCTGGGTCAGGCCCTCCCCCTTTGCAGGGCAGCCGAGGGTCAGATTTTTGTACCAGGGAGAATTGGCAGGTTCCTGCCTCCTGTCGTACCTCACACTCAGCAGGGAAGTCGATGGGATGCTGGGACCTGGGGACCCAAAGGATGGGGAAGGAGTCAGCACAGTGAAGGGCCACCTATCCCTCCCCACATTCCCTTTCCCCCAGCAGTCCTCCCAGATCTCCCCCTGGTGCCCCTTTGGTCCCCCTAACTAAATTCTCACCTACCATAGTTGGATTGTTTTCATTTCATAGCAGCAATATTTTCCTTCTCGATCCACCCCTACCTCCCTCACTTTGTAGCCTGAAGCTTTCTCTCTCACCCTCTTGTTACCTTCAGGTTTGGTCAGCCTCATACTGCTATTCTCTTCATTCTAACTTGACAGAATCTAGTCGTGCCCTGCCCATCTCTCCCATCAGAGCCATTCTCTCTGGCCATTTCTGGTCACTCACGTGTCACAGCAGCCCACACCGACAGGATGCAGGCAGGTGCAGTGGAAGCAGTCCTTGCGGAGCCAAGACTCACCCAGGGTAAAATATTTCCCTTCATAGTGGCAGGGCGCTAGGGAAGAACAGGACACGTTAGTGTAACGGGAGCAGTGGCGGCAGATAGAATCATCCTGGCGTAGGAGACGCTAAGGGCACACTCTCCCCATATTTAGTCTTTCCTTTTCTGAGTGACCCCGGATCATCTCTAAGCCCCCCTCCAACCAGTGAATGCCCTCCGCTCCTTTTCCTTTCCTAATGCCTCACCCAGCGTTACCTTGAGCTTGGAAGTAGCATTTGCTGTGGACTCCTGGGTGCTGAAGGAGCAGAGATAGCACCAAGCAGATGATCCTCCAGCCTCCCAGGATCCCCTTAGCCTGTCCAGCCCAGAACATCCTTAGGGCCATTTCTGGAGCACAGCCCTTTCGGACCCTCTTGGCTTCTGGTCAGGCTACTCCGGTCTTGTCTCCTTGGCTCTTCTTTGTTTCTCTCCTCGAGTCTTAGTGTCTGTCTTTCCCCCTGGGCTCCTGTCTCACACCATCTCCTTGCCCTCTGCTCTCACAGGCTTGGAGATGTTTATAAAGTGAGGACCCTGGCCCCCTGCTGAGTAGAGCTGGAAAAGCTGTAACTCTGTTTCCTGGGGTGAGGGCATGAAAACAAGAGGTCCAGCTTTAACAAGCTGTGAGAGCTGATTCATGCCCCTGCACAGCTAGGGGGAGGGAGGTGGCCATGGAGGGGGCACTGGACTGGGCACTCCCCCAGCAAGGAGGTGGGAGGGGTGAGGGCCCCCAGGTGGTCCCCAGATCTCTGACCTGGAGAGAAGGAAGCATTCCACCATCTCCCACCCCACCCCACCCCACCCCACCATACCACACACACTCTCTCCAGGGGTGGATGTGCTGGGATCCCTGCCTGGACCGGAGGGAGGCATTTCCTGGGGATGGCTAATCCTGTGCCCCAGCCAAACCCAGGAGCTGCTGTAGGGTGCGACGGCCAGAGGCTCCAGGAGAGCAAACAGGCACCTGGAGTGGAGACTGTTTCTCTCAGACCCCAGGGCAGGGTCTCCCTGAAGTATCCTAGAGACATGGCTGCCCCTGAGATGGGGGTCAGGGGATAGGGTGTCTCTTTTCCACAGGCATCCAGAGATGGGCTCTCCATTGTTCATCACACAAACATATAGCAGATATGCGATCTCCCCTTCTGGATGTTTTTCAGAGGAACGTTTCCTCCAAATGCTCTAACGTAGGAGTCGCCCCAGTTTCCTAGAGGTGCCTCTCTCTCCTGTATGTTATGGAGGGAGGATTTAGGAATTTACCCCTTGACATCCTCTTCTGGGTTTCCTGCAGGTTGTGGAGAACCCGAGATGGGTGATTAAGAGCAAAGGTTGCAGAGTCAGACTACTTGGATTCAGATCCTGACTCCACTTAAGAGCCGTGTGACTTTTGGCAAGTTACTTCACCTCTCTAAACCTCTTTCCTTATCTATAAATTGGGATGGTACTACTCGTAGGGTTGCTAAGAATATTAAATGAGATAATGCATGTTATCTGTCCCCAGCACATAGCCCTCAGAAAATATTAGCTACTGAGGTTGGCGCTAGAGCTCAGAGACAAAATGGGTAGATATTCCTTTTAATGACATTGAGCTTCTGCTGTCTCCAGGCATAGACTCATGTCCCTTTCACACTCATGCTCCATGTCACCCCTTACCACCGCCTTCAAAAACTACCTCCAGAAGCATTTTGGTTTTTGGTTTTGGTCTTTGTATCTTTGAAATTCTAAGTGTTTGGTTTGAGCAACGGTGTTGCTGATAAAACTGTTTTCCCTAGGCCAGGGCCCTCACTTCTGCCCTGGGAAGAGAGATTTTCTTATCCTACCAGCTCACTTAGGACTGCTTTTTCTGGATTTTGATCCATTTCTTCCCATCCTCACTCATGCAAACTCTTGCGTTCTCCTTTCTGATCACTCTAATGCTGGCCATCTCTGTGGTACTAATGTCCTCTAGCTAAACTGGATTTCTTTCACTTTTCTATACCCCACAGGCTCCTATTCCAGGGCGTCCCCTCCTACCGACAGGGCCAGTCACTTTGGCATGGATTTCATTTTTCCATCCAAGTCTCTAGTCTCATTTACCCCGAGACTCCTTGTCACCCACTGGATCAGATACAGCGACTCTGGCTGACTCTTGTAGAAGGTTACCCTGCCTCTCAGCTCTTCACTATTCAGAAGCAACTCATCAGTCCACCTCAAACTCCCCATCTGTCCTCTTCCAAGGAGACAGCTTAAGTGGAAGGAGATGCAGACTGTACCACCATTCACCCTCGGCAGGGCTGATAGCCTTTCCACGTTAGAGGAGTGCCCAGAGAGAGAAGGAACCTCATGGCTGAAGCAGGGTGCCCTGATGTAGGCTGGCGTGTGGGAGGCATGGCCTTGGACTGCTCGGTTGGCTGGAGCAGGTGGGTTAGGAGGCCTGTCTACCACAAGGGCCCAGCAGCCTGGTTCGTGGTCAGTAGCTCTGCTGCTGCCTTTCTGTGCGAGGGATGCTAGCTGACACCTGAAGTCTGGATCATGGACTACCTTCTGCTCCTGCAGCCTGGAGCCAGCTTAGTAGGGGGCGACACTAGTGGAGAGCTAGGGAGCATGTAGGTGGTGGCGGTGATGCTGGAAGGCGAAGGGGCCCACTGGGGATTGGCATTGATGGGGGGGCATGGCGACAGACATGAGAACTGCCTGTAATGAAGATGAGGTAGGAGTAGGGGGCTCCTGGGGAGAAAGGCTAGGGCTGAGCCAAGATCCCTCTCCCAGAGTCGGGGAGTGGCGGGAACTTGTTGGTTGAATCCATTTGCATGTCTATTGGTGTGTGTGTGCGTGCGCATGTGTGTAGGTTCTTGGGGCTGGAGGCCCAGCTTTTGAGGGTGTGTGTGTAGGAGTGTTAGTTATTAGGGCTCAACCCCGTGATTCCTAATTCCTGCGGCCTCCGAGATGCCAGTTGAGGGGGCGCCTTGGTTGGCGCGGGGGCGTTTGGCGCGCGCCGCCAGCGCGGGGACAGAAAACATCCGCCGGAGGCCCGGCCGGGCAGCGCCCCAGCAGCACCGGGCAGGTGCGCGCGGTGAGGAAGTGAGCGCATTCCGGCCCCCCAGCCGCCGGCCAGCCCTCGGGTGAGTCACCGCTGACCCCCACCGCCTTGGCCGGATAGGAAGGATTGGCTGCGGCCGCGGGGAGGTTTGGGGAACCGGAGTTCCAGAGGGGTGGCTGCGGGGAGCGCCTGGAGGGTGGTGGAAGCACCCGAGAGATTTGGGGAGTGGCGAGGGGGTGCTGAACGTCCAGGTTCTGGTTTCGCCCCAGGTGGGAAAGACCTAATAGAAGCCGAGTGCAGAGCTTGTGCCTGAGTGGAGCAGGCGGGAGCGAGCCCCTGGGAGAACGTCCTGGATCAGGGAGAAGGCCCTCGCGTGGGGAGGGAGAGGGGCCCGGGCAAATCGGAGAATCCTAGTCCGGGAGGCCCAGAAAGGGAGGGAGGGTTGCAGCGCAATGAGGATGGGCGAGCTGCCGGACGACACCTCGCCAGTGTAGGCCTTGGCCAGCCAGAGCCTGTAGGTGGAAGGTGACTGCCATGCCAGGTAGGCAGGTGGGGATGGCCAACCCCTAGAGAGAGAAGATCGGTCGGGAGGCCTGTGCGCTGGGAGAGTGAAGAGGAGGTTTAGGGGGTAGGGGGAGTTAAGGTTATTTGGGTATAGTTGTGGCTAGGTCATGAAAGGCTTTAAACACACACACACACACACACACACACACACACGCACATTTTTATTGATTTCAGAGAGGAAGGGAGAGGGAGAGAGAGAGAGAGGAACATCAGTGATGAGAGAATCACTGATTGGCATGTGCACCTACCAGAAATCCAAAGGTGACCTCCTGGTTCATAGGCCAATGCTCAACCACTGAGCCAGGCCAGCCCAGCTCATTAAAGGCTTTGAATGCAGATGTAAGGAATTTGGTTTTGTTCTCTGAGTAGGAAGAGTAGTGAATGGCTTAAAAGGAAGATTATTTGTATCTAGCTTTATTGCCTGCCATTAAGTCTTTGTAAAAAAAGAGAGAGATTGATTTGCAACTTTTTATAGTTATTTTAAATTGCATGACTATATTTATCAAACAATTTATTTTTATTTTTTTTAATATATTTTATTGATTTTCCACAGAGAGGAAGGGAGAGAGATAGAGAGCTAGAAACATCGATGAGAGAGAGACATCGACCAGCTGCCTCCTGCACATCTCCTACTGAAGATGTGCCCGCAACCCAGGTACATGCCCTTGACCGTAATCGAACCCGGGACCTTTCAGCATGCCCTTGACCGGAATCGAACCCGGGACCCTTCAGTCCGCAGGCTGACGCTCTTTCCACTGAGCCAAACCGGTTTCGGCTATTTATCAAACAATTTAAATCTGTTGAATTTTCTTAATAATTGAAAAATTTGACTCAATTTCTGATTTGAAATCCAAGGTGAGGCTATCAAGATATTATATAGTGTTGAGTCTTCCTTTGTCTTGCCTCCATTTTCCCCTCACTGATTTGACATGTCCTTAATGTCTCCGTTTTCTATATCAGTAGCATAGCCCCTCTAGTTTTCCTCTCCCTCATATTATGGTCTTTATTTATTTATTTTTTATATATATTTTTATTAATTTTTTACAGAGAGTAAGGAGAGGGATAGAGAGTTAGAAACATCGCACACTCCCCACTGGGTATGTGCCCGCAAGCAAGGTACATGCCCTTGAATAGAATCGAACCTGGGACCTTTCAGTCCGCAGACCGACGCTCTATCCACAGAACCAAACCAGTTAGGGCTATGGTCTTTATTTTTAACCTTAATTTTTTTCTGTTCAGTCCTTTAACCTGCCATATGTATCCCGACCCAAGTAAAACATTTCTTGGGATGGAGGCATTGGGCTACAATGTACAAAGACAAGTAACTCTGTTTTACCATATATGTTAGGTTACATACTATCTTCTGTGTCTTTGTATGTAGCTAAAAAGTTTCTATATTTTCCCTGTGGCTGATAAAGAGGGAAAGCTAAAGCAGTTTTTTTAAAAAAAATATTTTTATTGATTTCAGATAGGAAGGGAGGTGGGAGAGAGATAGAAACATCAATGATGAGAGAGAATCATTGATCAGCTGCCTCCTACATGCCCCCTACTGGGAATCGAGACTACAACCAGGCATGTGCCCTTGACCGGAATCGAACCCAGGACCTTCAGTCCCCAGGCCACACTATCCACTGAGCCAAACCAGCTAGGACTTAAAGCAGTCTTATTCATGACAGTATTTCTACAGCATAGCAATAAAGTCCAATTTCTCTTCTGAAACCAACTCTAAAATGGTATTTGTCTCAGAAACTCATTCTAATTCTGTTATGGTCTTTATAATTTATGTTACCTTGGGCCAATGGCAATTATAAGGATTAGGATCTGTATAATTTATTTTTAAGATTCTTAAACCCTACAGTTGCCTTTGGCCCCAAACAAGAAAATCTGGGTCAGTTAATTAAAAAAACAACAACAACCCACTTGGAGCCCAGTTGCTTTCTCCTGTGCTGTTTCAGCTCCAGCCCTCCCTTATTCCCAGTGGCCTTTGCCTTCATTCCTTCTTTGCTCTGCTGGGCATCTTTAAAGGAAAACTTCACACCAACTTCCTCTGCTATAAATTCTCCCTCCCCTCAATTCTACACTTCTCTTTGCCAACATACACCATCGCTTCTTCAGTGAATTTTTTTTTAAGCTCACAGCCCTTTCTGGCTCTTATCCATCTTTAACACTCTCTTGTTGAAATCTCTTTTCCTCTCCTTTCTCTTGGGGAAGACTTCAGATTTTTAAAAGGTAATGCTTTATTTATTTTGCACGATCCACTTCTATCTTCTTTGCTCTTCTATCACCTTTTTCTTATTCTGGATTGTTTGTAAATTCTGTCATGCTTGCTTTCACCAAGGCTCCGGCCTTCCCTTTGTGACTGAACAGCCTTCTAGATACAGCAAAAATGCTTATGTTTCCTTATTTTTCCTAGAAGAAAAAAAGTGTTCAAATTCACATCTACTTCAGACTCTTCTCCCGCATTCTGCATCCAGACGCGTGGCCATTATTGTAAAATCGACTGAAGCCTGATGTTGGGCAGGGCACTGTATAATGAACTTCATAATCTTAGTGTCAGGTCCCTAAATGCTTGCCAGTCATAGAGGTTTTCATGTGTGTGAATAAATGTTCTCATGTACACACACAGACTAAAATGCACAGAAAATAGAACCATAAGTCAATATAAGTATATGAACATGGCCCTGGTTGGTGTAGCTTGGTTGGGCGTCATCCTGTACACCAAAAGTCACGGTTTTATTCCTGGTCTGGGCATGATCCTCAGTGGGGGTCCTGCAGAAGGTAGTTGATCAGTATTTCTCTCACTCCCTCTCCCTCTCTCTCTCAAATCAATTTTTTAAAAAAATATATTTTATTGATGTTTTACAGAGAGGAAGGGAGAGGGATAGAGAGGTAGAAACATCCATGAGAGAGAAAGATGAGAGAGAAATATTGATCAGCTGCCTCTTGCACGCCCCCTACTGGGGCTGTACCCGCAACCAAGGTCCATGCCCTTGACTGGAATCGAACCTGGGACCCTTCAGTCCGCAGGCTGATGCTCTATCCACTGAGCCAAACTGGTTAGGGCTCACATCAATTTTTTAAAAAATGGTGGCGTCTGGGCCAATCTCCAGAGACTTGATTTAAAAAAAAAAAATGTGTTTAGTATATTACACTATAATCAGACCAAATATATTTTAGGGTGAGAGATGAGGATGGGTAACTTTATAGCTAGAATAGAAGTTTAAGAGACAGCACCATTTGGCATTCTGTATTGAGACCGGAGAAGGCTGAGAGGAGGGTCGTTCCTGTGAAGATGAAGAGACTTCATGAAAGAGGCTGCGTTTCAGGAGCTGAGAGAGACTTGTAAGGCTGTGATGAATGGTAGCTGGGTGGGAGGGAGGGGCTGGAGTTTCAAGAACATACAATTGCTATACCCAAACAGCCCAGTGTTCTCTCCGGCAGAGAATATAAAAGATGCTATGGTTGTAGTTTGGATTTCAACTATAGTTAAGTTTCTATTAATAACCCATATTGAAGTTTTCCTACCCCACCTCTGGAACCATTCTCACCAAATTTTTCTGGTTTTTTTCTTTTCTTTTTCTGCTTGCACTCATAATTAACCGCCCTCTAATTTAACTGAATTCCCTATTTGCTTTTATTTTTCCTGCCTGCTCCACAATCAGCTTATTGCAGTAGTGACTTTTAAAATTCCATTTATGAGACTCTCACTTTTATCTCATTTATAAATTGCTCTTTTCTTAAAATTATAGACTCAAACAAAATAGGCAGAGTGCATCTAGTTCTCATCGCTGGAAGGTGACTGAGTAGGTTTTGCTTGATTGTCTCTACCGAAAGGAATGCGTTACTTCCTTCTGCAGTGGGGGCTGCCAGTTATACTATCTAGCTTTATTATCTCATATTTTCCCTTAGTTTTGCTTTTTGAAACAGTATGGAAGAAACTTTTCTTTTCAGTGTGGCAGCTCTTTGAAGATTTGAAAGGGGTTTGTTTTTTGTCTGTATTTTTCCCCTCCAGCATGCCCAGTAGAATTTTCTGCACTGATGGAAGTGTTCCCTGCCTGTCCCGTCTAATGATTAGCCACCAGCCCCTTGGAAATGTGGCTAGCGTGATGTGACTACGAAACAGAATTCTAATTTTACTTAATTTTAGTTATTTAAGTTTAAATAGCCAGATGAGGTGAGTGACTCTTGTGTTAGTGAGCTCTAAAAACTCTGGAACTTCGTACTTCATCACTGGCTGTCTTTTGGCTGTTCCAAAAAAATCTTATGGTCACCTCACACACAGGAAAACACGCGAAACTGGACTCTTGTTCTGTCTGGAGGCCAGTCTTACATGTTGGCACAACCTAGAAAAAAACACAAACCTAACCTCTAGAGTCCTGATAGTGTCAAGTTTTTTTTATTTTTTTATTGATTAAACTATTACATATGTGCCCTTATCTCCCCATTACCCCCACCCCCACCCCTCTGTTGTCTGTGTCCATTGGTTAGGCTTATATTGATAGTGTCAGTGTTGATTGAAGCTTTCTTAGGAGGGGTAAAAGATGAAGGTTTCCTGTCATCTTCCATAACTCAAAGCAAAACTTTAAAAATTCCTTATTCAATCTCTCTCTTTCCCGAATGGAAAGAGCCCCTGAAGCTCCTCTCCATAATGGCTGTCAAATCCCTCTCTTCTCTTTTCTCTCACAAACGACTTTCCTCCTCTTTGAACCTTACTCCTCCATTCTCTGTGAGCACCACGTCTGCCCTCTTCCCTTTCGAGGAGAGCTCTTAGGTGTGTCTCCAGCTCCTCTTCCCTTTTATGACCTCTGCTCAGTAAATCCAGGGAACTTCTGGACTCGTCTTTCTTGCGGGTGATTGTGGCGAGAAGGTCATAAGTAACTTCTTTTCCTTTCTCACATAACTCTTGATCTCCTTCTACAAGTCCTCGCATTTTCTTTTCTTGTCATTGCTGAAGAGTCTTCAGCATTCTTTTTGCAGAAGTTTCTCTAACATCTTTTCACTCCAGATCTATGCTTAACAGATCCTAAAGCTACTTCTTCACAGTTCCTTTACCCATTTGTCTTTAAAAATTATTTTGCTTATATATTATTTTTAATAAGCTTATCACCTCTTCACCAGCCTTCTACACTGCATAGGCTGCCTCCACCGGGGGAGCAGCATTCATTTCCCACTGCTGTCCCCAGTGCCCTTCGTCCCTGACTCCCTTCCCTGCTCACCATTGTTGTCCACGCATCCCTCCCAGTATTGTCTGTTCTCATCTCCTCCTTGTTCATATTTGTAATAACGTTCACTATTTTTAAAAGATCATTTTTGGGTTCTCATTTTTTCAGGGGCTCTCCCCTAAGTCTCTGTCCTGTGACATAAAACTGCATGCAGCATTGATCTCTGTGGGTTGGGGGAGATGGGGTTGAGGGGCAGAATATCCTCTCAACCATGGCGCTAATGTGGGCTGGACATTCTTCTGTTGGGGCGGGGAGACTATCCTGTGCACTGCGGGATGTTCAGCAGCACCCCAGCCTCTACCCACTAGACATCAGAGGTACCCAAAATACCTCCAGACAGTGCCAGATGTGCCCTGGAGGGCAACATTTCCCCACCCTCTCCTCCTGTTGAGAACTGCTGTTCTAGAATATCACCTTTCTGAAGTTGATAGATGGTTATACTTTTTCTTCCCAATTTGTGATTTGTTTGCTTAGCCTAGATTTTTAAAAGTGTGGTCTTTGTCTTACTTGGTAGGAGGGAGCCTCTTAAAATTGCAGGTTCCCAATCTCATCCGAGGCCTACTGAATCAGAAATTCTGGAAGTGGAATCTGGAAATAAAATTTTTACAAGGCAGTACCCCCAACCCCTTCCCAAACAGGTAATTCTTATGCCCCGGGCTTGACCTTCCTGTGGTATAACTGCTGCATTACCCACATTTTTTTCCTGCAGGTCTTCCTGGTTGCTCCAGCTTTGCTTCCGCTCTTGGCCTCATGATGCCAACACAAATAGGGAGGCCTCAGGTTACCCGGACAACTGGAGCACAGGAAACCGTAAAGGCGCAGCCCTCCCACAAGGAATCAGACTGTGGCCATGCCCGCTTGCTTTCACCGAAGGGACTCAGTCATACTTCCGACTCCCCATTCTCCAACTACCCAGTATAGCAGATACCCAGGCCCAAGTCACAGACCCTGATTTTGCAGACCTGGTAGTGGAATATGGAATGAATGGGATGAAGAAAGGTGAATGAAGCTTTTTCACATTGATAGTCCATGTTACCTTGGTGATAATTGAGTTTTGTACTGGTGAGAATTAGATTCCCCTGAAAGTTGATAAGATTATGAGCTGTAGGGTCACAGTTGCTTCATTGGACCTTGAGTCTTGGATCTCTTTGCATTCCTGGCTAGATGTTTTTACAATTGGCTTTGGGTCAAAGATTTAGCAATCTACTTCTGATATACTGGGAGCAGTATATGTTTAGCAAGAAAAGAATAGCCAACGTATTATGTTTTTTGGGTTTTTTTTTTACACTAAGCAACCTACAGGGTTGTTTTTTTCAATGAATTTGGGTTCTATTTACATTTCATTATGAAACTAGACATTTAAAGGAAGATTATCTGTTTTGATTAAGTATTTAAACATTTGTACATCATAAGCGTCTATAGACACAAGCAGCAGAGCTTTTTTAAATTAAATTCAAAATAATGTGGCAGTTAACTGGTTAAACCCATAAGTAAATGAAAATCTACTTGCATTTAGATGCTTAGAAACTGTTGAATTGATCCAAAACCAGAGTAGGCCACCTCCGTGGACCATGCGTGGCAGGTCAGAGCAAGAGAGAATCAAGGGTGATAAGGCAGACTTGATAGCTCTTTTCAAACAGTTGAAAGACTGTCCTGTGGAAGGGTTAGATTTTTTGGTTTGGTTCCAGAGGTGGAATACAGACCTTTATTCAGATAACAGTCATGGGGCACAGAATTTGGCTTAATAAGGAAGAACATTTAAGTAGTTAGAGGACCTCAAATTGGAATGAGCTGACATTAGGCAATGAATTACTTGTGACTGAATTGTTTATATGGAGGTTAGATTATCATTGCACAAGGTTTGGATGAGATTTTGGACATTAATTTGAGTTTGGCCTATAAAGGGAAGCAGGCAAATTTATTGGAAGTCAGTTCACCCTTTCTATTATATAATTTTGTGGCAGCTATTAACGTCATTACTGGGTACCTCTCTGCTAATTTTACCCCTTGAGTCATTGAATATTAGAACTGATAGTAGAGTCTTTAGAGATTTATCAAATGTTATTCTCTAGTCCTCTGGCGATTCTTCAAGAATGCCTCAAGGGTGGCTGAGAGGTGAAATTAAGGATAGCTGGCGCTATTAGCCCTTAAGCCATGCTTCTGTGAGAACAATCTTGCCTTTAAAATTTTTTTCCAGAAAAAAGAAAAAGTTCTGAAAAACACTCTTAGAGGCCCCAGTATTCCAAGCTCTTCATTTTATCGACAGGCAAACTGAGATATGGAGCAGAGAAGTGCCTTGCCAAAAGGTCACATAGCTAATAAATTTCACAGTTGGAATTCAAATCTAGCTCTTCTAATTCCAGTCATTTGTGTGTTTTTTTCCCCCTCTACTAGTCTACCTTCTTATAATTCAGTAAAAGTTTCTCTCCATTTCACTGGCCACAACTATAGTCCAGAATTTTATTTCTTCAGCTTTACTATTTCCTATTCGTCACTGAGCTAGTCTCCCTGTTATCCAATCTCTCCTTCTTCTGGTCTATATCATATACACTGTTGCCATGTTATTCTTCATGAAACATGGTCTTCTTCATGAGATTTCCCTGCTTAAGAACCTTCTCCATATTGCTGAAAGGAACTTTGCAGCTTGACACATTGTTAACATTCTTTCGGATCTTCATTGTTCAGCTAAACTGAGCCCAAGTCCATCCTATTATGGGTAATTAATGGGCCATATAATAGTGAGATTAATTGAGCCCCACCCTCCCTCTAGACTCCAACTTTGGCAGAATTTTTATGTGTACAGTTTTAATTAGGGATAATGAGAAGATACAAAAGAAATAGAAGACTAGAAAAAAAATAGATCTCATAAAAAGTTGCATAACAATGTTTTATATAATCCTACTTGAAGTACACATACATACATAAAAAACACACACAAAAATGAAGTTTATAGAAATTGGAAGAAACTACACCAAATTGATAGCAGACCTGAACTTTGATGAGGTGGATTGAGAAAGGAAAGGGGATGGGGAGGAATAAAAAATATATTTTAAAAAATATTTCTTCCCAGTCTGTGGCTTGGCTTTTTATTTTTAATGATTTTTAAAAAATGAATATTTCAGTCTCATCATGGCTTCTTTTATATTGCCTTTTTATTTTCTTTATGGAGTCTTTTGAAGAGCATAAATTTTAAATTTTTGTGAAATCTAATTTTTTCCTTCTTTCTTGTATGGCTATTGCTTTTTTGTGCCTTACATAAGAAATCTTTGCTTCCACCAAAGTGACAAAGTTTTTCTCCTATGTTTTCTTCTATATCTAGAAGTTTTAGCTTTTATATTTCAGTCTTTTTGTGTTTATGATTCATTTTGATCATTTTCTTAACTTTCTCCTCGCAGCACAACAGGTGCAATAGGAAAAGACGAATCTGAAATGAAGATTACCTCTCTCAAAACAGACATGGTAGGATATAAACATTAGCTTTTTCTGTGTATTGTCTTCATCTACTATTGGTTAAGTATTAACGATTCACTAGTAAAATATATATCAGTCACCTACTGGATCAGGCGCTGGCAATACAGTGATGAAAACACTAGACAATGTCCTTGCTCCATGGAGTTTACATTTTAATGGGAGTGGTTGTGGGGTTTTTTGTTGTGTTTTTTTTTTAAATATATTTTATTGGGTTGTTTTTTACAGAGAGGAAGGGATAGGGATAGAGAGTTAGAAACATCGATAAGAGAGAAACATCGATCAGCTGCCTCCTGCACACTCCCCACTGGGTATGTGCCTGCAACCAATGTACATGCCCTTGACTGGAATCGAACCTGGGACCCTTGAGTCTGCAGGCCGATGCTCTATCCACTGAGCCAAACCAGTTAGGGTGGGAGTGGTTGTGTTTTAGTGAACATCCCATTGTATGATTGGCAAAGTCAAGAAAATGTTATTGTGATTCCTCAATTGAAGGAAGAATTTCAGTTCCTTGGCAAATTACTTTATCTTCCTGTATGATAGAGCAGGAAGAACCTTTTTCCACAAAGGGTCACTGATTTGTTGAGAAAAGGGACTCAGGCTACATATAGTCAGCTACAGTGCAATATGGGGAGAGGCATCATAGAACAGGGTGGAAAATCATAGTAAGTGAGCTCATGCTTCTGTTACTGTTGAGGAATAGTGACCAGACTTAATGCACTCTTCTTTAAAAGAAAATACTTTCCATTAATTTCAGAGAAGAAGGAAGAGGGAGAGAAAGATAGAAACATCAATAATGAGAGAGAATCATTGATCGGCTGCCTCCTGCACACACCTGACTGCGGACTGAGCCTGCAACCCAGGCATGTGCCCCCATCTCCTAGTTCATAGTTCGACGCTCAACCACAAAGCCACACCAGCTGGGCTCTTCTCTTTTTTAAAAAAATAATCTTTCTTTCCTTTTTTTTCTCTTCAAATTAAAAGATAAAGTTTATTTTTATTTTTTTTATTTGTTTGTTTATGTTAATCCTCACCTGAGGATATTTTCCCACTGATGCTTATTTCCACAATATCTCATATTTGCTTTTTTAAGGGAGAGTGGAAGAGAGGAAAAGACAGAGATATATCGATGTGAGAGAAGAACATCGATTGGCTGCCTCCTGCACGAGCCCTGAGGGCTCAGGCGGGGAGGTTGGGGGAGAGCCTGCAACCAAGGTATATGCCCTTGAAATCGAACCCAGGACCCTTTGGTCCGCAGGCTGTCACTCTGTCCATTGAGCCAAACTGGCTAGGGCAATACTCTCTTCTTTAATTAAGCAAAAACACTTTGTTTTTTGTTTCAGTCCCATTTTTAAAAATATATATATTTTATTGATTTTTTACAGAGAGGAAGGGAGAGGGATAGAGAGTTATAAACATCGATGAGAGAGAAACATCGATCAGCTGCCTCCTGCACACCCCCCACTGGGGTTGTGCCCGCAACCAAGATACATGCCCTTGCCTGGAATCGAACTTTGGACCATTCAGTCCGCAGGCCGACGCTCTATCCACTGAGCCAAACCGGTTAGGGCTCAGTCCCATTTTTGGTATCTTTTTTTTATTTTTTCCAAAAGAGTTCACTGATAGTATCTTCAGAGAACTGCTAGACCTCTTTTCTGGTGGCCAGAGCACCAGGTATCTCTATAGCTACTCATTCACATTTTCTTTAAAACAAGTCATGCTCTGTGTTAATGACTTCTTTCTTCAAGCCACTTCAAGTGTCAGTAATAAGTGCTATTTGCTATCAATATTTATAAACCAGTATTAATATTAAGTAACCAGGTAAATCATGTTAATTCAAAGCAGGGTAAAGCCACTATAGCCCAGGTGACTTTCATAGAAGAAATAAAGCTTGAACTAATTCTGAGAGGATTTTGGTAGATACAAGTAAAGAGGGCAGATTAATTTGGATCGATGGATTTGAGGAAGAAGAATTTAACGATTGTGGCTCCCCTATCATCCATCCAGAGCAGACATTATTAATCGATCATGCACGCATTCTTGCTGAGCGTGGGCACAGACTGGTAAGCCTGGAACTAGATATTGGGGGTGGGGGGAGGGTAGGGAGGGAATGTAGATTTTAAATGGAGAGATATTTTGAAAGAGGCATCAGTGAAACTTCTTGAAAACGTCTGACCCTGGAAGTCAAGATGTGGGGCATTTTCATGTGCAACGGGGAAGCCCTGGTGCAGAGACTACAGGAACAGTTTTGTTGCATATGTGCTCAGTACACAGACATCGGAGGGGTGTGATAAGCATTACAACCAGACTCAGAAAAAGAATGCCAGGGGAAGACAGTACAATGGATTCTGCCACAGGGCACCACTCAGGGATCCTAGAGTTATACCAGCTACAGAGTTGGGCCATGATCGCTAGCAGTGTAAGCAGCAAACAGGGCGAAGAAACATTGCCCTGGGTATAGGAGGCCAGAGGACCACTTGTTCAAGTTCACCTCTTTCCTGCTGCTGCAGAGTCCCCTTCCCCTCGTACATCCAGATCCATCTCAGGCATAGAAGCAGGGGAGAGGCGGCTATCTGAGAGACCAAGCAATTTTTATTCAAGAGAGTCTGAGCAGTGCCTTAAAGACTGTCTAAATCAGCCGTGGGCAAACTACGGCCCGCGGGCCGGATCCGGCCGTTTGAAATGAATAAAACTATTGAAAAAAAAGACCATACCCTTTTATGTAATGATGTTTACTTTGAATTCATATTAGTTCACACAAACACTCCATCCATGCTTTTGTTCCGGCCCTCCGGTCCAGTTTAAGAACCCATTGTGGCCCTCGAGTCAAAAAGTTTGCCCACCCCTGGTCTAAATGATCAGGTCAGACTATGTTAAACTGATCTGAGGACTTCTGAAAGGTGTGGGATCCCGCTGTGAAGATGTAGTAGACCTTTAGATGAGTAGCGTGTACCACTTAACTCATACCATCTTTGATGAGGTAAGGCAGGAATGATGCAGGCCTGTGTCCCTGTTCCCATCTGAGGTAAGTGAGGATAGATGCCAGAGGCATGTGGCCTACCTGAGCAGGTAGCTTAGTGCATGCAGCTGCAGGGGGCTGCTTACTCATGTGTACCTGCCTCAGCACCAAGTGTCCCAGCACCGGCCGCACCCGTTGCCAAGGAAGAACCATGTGGTTGAAACCCATCCATGATACCTGACCCTGTCAAGCCTGTGAGGACAGATTCTTGTGGTCTGCTATTTCTGTCAGCGCCCACCTTTAAAAAAAAAATCTTCTTTATTAAATTTTGAGAGAAAGAAACATTGATGTGAGAGAGAAACATTGATCAGTTGCCTCCCACATGCGCCAGCAACTTGGTATGTGCCCTGACCAAGAGTGAAACGCGCCACCTTTTGACGAATGGGACAATGCTCCAATGAACTGAGACACACCGGCCGGGGCTGTCAGCACCTACCGTTTATTTCTCCTCATCTGGAGCTTTCTACCATACGCTTTTCTCCTTGCCAGGATTAGTCAGAAATTAGCCCCAAATTGCTGTCTTCCTATTCCCAAAATCTGTGACCTTTATGTTCTGGGCACTGATGCAAGGGATGCCTGTTGCCCTGATCTTATTTCAGGACCTCTGACTAACATACCCTGAGTGTAAAGAATGAATTTGCAAGCCCAGTGGCATCTTGCAATTCCTACACTGGAGAAGCTTAAGGGCAGAAAGCTGACTGGAAGCGGGGAGGGAGGCAGATTAGTCTTGAAGGTGAGTCCACAGAGTAATGTGATTTGCTGACAAGGGCTGACCACCAGAAAAGTAAAAAATATGTGATTAATAAAAATATGTACCTTGTTGCCTGACTGGTGTGGTTCAGTTGTTGAGCGTCGACCTAGGAACCAAGAGGTTACAGTTCGATTCCCGGTCAGGGCACATGTGCAGGTTTCTGGCTCGATCCCCAGTGGGGGTCATGCAGGAGGCAGTTGATTAATGATGTTTGTCTTTCATCAATGTTTCTATCACTATATCCCTAAAAATCCTCTTTCTCTAAAAATCAATAAAAAATATTTAGGAGAAAATATGTACTTTATTTATTCATATAAGTGAGCTTTGTAAATGTGGAATCTAGAACCTTTTTAAAAATCTTCTGTTGGCTAATTATTTCATTTAGTTTCTTGCATCCCCAAACAAGGTATGACACCATTAACCTGACCACTTTAGACACGTGCTTTGCTCACTATTTATTTATGTCTTTTTATTTGGTTTATTTTATGGGGAGGGGAAGGAGTTCACTGCCATCGATGCCTACAACTCTTCCTCGAATGCTCCAAGCAGTCTTTGCCTTTGTGAGCAGTACTGTAAAATCCCATCATTGCTGTTGGGCAACATCAAAATACCTTATATATGTAGCAATGACAGCGCACATGCCCACACCCAATGAAGTAAGGTCATGCCCCTGAAATTATCTCCGTGGAGGTGGCAGGTGATGTCATGACTATGGATAAACTCACCAAGGAAGTGAGTATGGAAAGGAGAATGCAGAAAGCTGAAACTTCGGCATGGGGGTGGGAAGCCTACAGCTCAGAGGAGGAAGAGGGCTTGCTGGAGTGAGAGAGCACTGGACAGTGAGATGGAAGGATGACTGGGATAATGAGCTGTGGCAGGAGCCCTGGGAAGAGCTTTAAGAAGAAGGTGATGGTCCACAGTGTCAAATGTGATTGAGGTATAATGGACTTACTATGATCTGTAAACTGGGAACTTCACTGTGTTCTTCCTGATTGTTTATAAAAATTTTACACTAGGCTATTTAATTCAAGTATTTATTGAGCTGCATACTAACTGTGGTAGGGCGGTATAAAAGAGGTATAAAATGTTTTAAGTAACATATCTTTGTAAACAAATATACTGGTAATTTATATATAAAAGCTACATTAATTTTTATTGGTATATTTGTTAAATGGAAACTACAGACCTATTTCAATAACATAAAAAATGTTTTGGTGGAGCCGAAACCGGTTTGGCTCAGTGGATAGAGCGTCGGCTTGTGGACTGAAGGGTCCCAGGTTCGATTCCGGTCAAGGGCATGTACCTGGGTTGCGGGCACATCCCCAGTGGGAGGTGTGCAGGAGGCAGCTGATCGGTGTTTCTCTCTCATCGATGTTTCTGGCTCTCTATCTCTCTCCCTTCCTCTCTGTGGAAGATCAATAAAATATATTAAAAAAATGTTTTGGTATCCTTTCATCCCCGTGATATCGTTTAAAAGAGAAAACACCCTCATATTTTTCTTACTACAAAAGTAATACACAATCATTGAAAATACAATTAAATATAAAATTCTAACTCATACTATCCCCAAAGACAGCTGTTCTCAACATTATGATTTATGCCACTCCAGGTTTCGTGTGTGCGTGTGTGTGTGTGTATGTGTGTATTTTTAATGAAACTGGGTTCATTCCATACATCTTTCAACCTATTTTCACTTGATGTATGGTGAACAATCTTTGATATCATATATCTCTGAAGTAATGTTTAATGGGCTGCTTGGATTTTAATGTATAAGGGTAATATAATCTATAATAATAAAAGTGTAATATGCTAATTAGACCGGACATCCTTCCAGACGACCTTCAGGACAAAGCCGGAGCTGTGAGGGAAGCCTGGGTCCCAGGTGCCTGCCAGTGGCCATAGGGAAGCCCGGGTCTCGGGTGCCGGGTGCCAGAGGGAAGCCCAGGCCGCAAGTGCCTGCCAGTGGCCGTAGGGAAGCCCAAGTCTTGGGTGCCGGGTGCCAGAAGGAAGCCTGGGTCCCAGGTGCTATGTGCTAGAGGGAAGCTTGGGTCCTGGGTGCCAGAGGGAAGCCAATGCTGGCAGCCGGGGGAAGGAAGGCCTACTCTTGCATGAATTTCGTGCATCGGGCCTCTAGTTTAATTATACAATGCCCTATAATTAGAAATTTAGATATTTCCTAACTTTTTATTATTAAAGACAAGACTGTTGAGTATCTTTGAGGTGAAAGCTATGCTTTTTCTTTTTTAACATCATTATGAGAGATGCATACGCCCTAATGGGGGGGTGGGGATTGAACCTGCAACCCAGGTACATGCCCTTGACTGATTATCCACTTAGCCACACTGGTCAAGGCTAAGTCTATGATTTTCTTTAGCTAAATTCTTGAAGTGGAACTGATGGGCTAATGCTAAAAATATTTTAAAAGCTTTTAATGGAGATTGCCAAGCTGCTTTCTAACATTGTACTAGATCATACCTCACTAGCAGTGTACGAGAATACCATTTTCCCACACACTTGCTAGCATTAGGTATTATTTCTAAAACAATTTTTATAGACGAAAAAATAGCTCTTCATTTAAATTTTATAGCCACTTAAAATTATATATATGTATATACATATATAGGTGTGTGTGTATGTGGTAAATAGTGATTCTTTGAAGATAAATTTTATCAAAAGAACTAAAAATTATTCTAAATTGGCTTAATAAAGTGAAGGATCAATCTGGATGCTACTGTGTTGTTGTTTTTTTAATTCTCACCCGAGGATTTTTTTCCATTGATTTTTAGGGAGAGTGGAAGAGAGAGGAAAGACAAAGAAACATCAATGTGAGAGAAACAGTTTGATTGCCTGCACAAGCCCTCACCAGGGCTGGGCTGGGGAGGAGCCTGCAACCAAGGTACATGCTTTTGACCGGAATCAGATCTGGGACCCTTTGATCCCTAGTAGTTTTGGATAGTGGTTAACGTCTCTAGGTCTGTGTCTTTATGAAATGGGGACTATAATAGAGCCTGTCTTAGAGGGCTGTTAGGCAGGTTAAATAAGATACTAGATGCAGCACTCATGGCACATTGTTGGCATAGGCACAAAATAAACACTAGAATGCTCACTAGTGAGGCTCATTTTCTGTGTGACTCTCAGACTGATAGGAGGCAGCATCACAAGGGGGAGTTTCGAGTTTTTTAAAGATATCATTTTGGGAATAACCCTCTAGACTCTGAAGGATAGTGTTCTTCCCATGAACAAGATATAAGATGACTCAAGAGAGGGAGTCATGAGCCTAGTAGGGAGTGCTTTCCTCTCTCTCACCCCAAACCAAGCAAGAGGCTATCAAAGAGCATATACATGAAAGAGAGAGTAATCTCTCATTCCCTGGTTAGACTATGTTTGGACAGTAAACTTGGTAGGCTCTGCATTGATCTGAGAAGAGGAAAGGAAATTAAAGAGAGGTGGAAGGACTGGGCAGTGGTGATGGTGGAATAGCTTGGCTTAGCAAAGACGCATGAGTTTCTTGTGGTCAAAGGGACCCTGGGAAAGAGAGCTGGACTTGAGCATCTTGCTGGTAGCCCATCTAACAGGCTGCCTGCTGGACAGAAGATAGAAGTTTAAAGGAGATGACTTGGAGCAGGGTTGTTTGTCTACATTAGAGGCCTCGTGGAACTTCCTAAAGAATATACACAGTGCCCTATAAGAGATCTGGCATTTTGACGTCTGCCTGGAAACAGACTGGAATGGCCTGTCATCTACAACCAGCAGTGGTTTGTGTAACTACTCTGTTGACTTTCCTCTCTGTTTTCTTCCTGCTGCCCAACCCCAGAAGAGCTAGAACCCCTCTAGAGCACCTTCTAGAGAATTAGAAGAGGAAGAAGAGACGTCATAGAAGGGACAATATACTCCTCCTCACTTCAGGTTCCTTAAGCCATGGCTCAGGCTTGGGCTAGGAGAGGGGAGGAGATGACTTCTACCTTGGAGATTGGAGTTTAAACCAATTGGGTTGGAGTGAGTTCTCACATAACCAAAAGGGAGCAGAGAGGTGTGGAATCTGTTCATGCTGTTGTGATGAGTGGGAAGGAGACATTTATCATGGATTAGAGAAGAAGACTGGTAGAAGAGGAGCTTATGTTTACATGAGCTCACTGAGTTCATTGCTCAAGAGATAAGTTAAATTTATCACTAAATCCATCCTTGAATCCATTGTCCCATATTTCTCTGCAGTCTCAGAGGAAATATTCCCCCGCCCCCCCTTTTTTTGTAAAGTGAATCCATTCATCTGTGCTCTTGTTTATTCATTGAGAAAATATTTATTTGACTGTAAAATGTCTTGCACAGTGTTGAGGTACAAAGATTAAATATGACAGTTCTTTCTTTTATGGAATACACAATTTAGTGGGGTAGGTAGTAACTATCTACTTTAAAAACAATGTATTGCCCTAGTTGGTTTGGCTCAGGGGATAGAGCTTCAGCTTGTGGACTGAAGGGTCCCAGGTTTGATTCTGGACAAGGGCACATGTCCGGGTTGCAGGCTCGATCCCCAATAGGGGGCATGCAGGAGGCAGCCGATCAGTGATTATCTCTCATCATTGATGTTTCTGTCTCTTTCTCCCTCTCCCTTCCTCTCTGAAATCAATAAGAATATATTTTTAAAGTTTAAAATAATGTATTATGAGTTATAAAAAGTGGGGTGGAAGGCTTCAAAGAAGAATAGTTAGTCAGAAGTCAAGGGAAGATAAGACATTTCCGGCTGATGAACTACTGTGGTTCACTTAGGGAACTCAGAATAGTTCTTTATGTTTAGAAGTCAGACATAGCAGCAGAGAAGGCTGGAGAGAAGGCCAGAGCCAGATCCTAATGGGCTACCATGCTTCTCTATCCAGGAGGCCCGCGGTTCTTAACAGCAGCAGTACTGCCCCTAGAGGGGCATTTTAGACATTTGTGGGGCGTTTTTGATTTCTATAGTGATGGGAGGTGGATTTTACGGGCATTTTGGTAGTTGGGGACCACAAATACTGGACTCTGCAATGTGCAATGTGAGAACAGTTCCACATAATTAAGAATATATTGTTTTAAAGTAGGTGTTTATTTTTCTACCAACCCCACTAGGTCATGTATTCCGCAAGAGAAGAAATATTATCTTGTTACTCTTCATACTTCAACACTGGCAATACGTTTGGGATGTCAAATAAATGCCCTGAATTTCATATGATTTAGAGATCCCGAGTTCTGCCTAATTTTTGAATGTTCCACCAAACTTTGTAATGTAATGGCCTCTGATCTTACTTCTCTTAAATCCTAACTGACTCATTTCTTATAGTTAGGTACATGCATCTGAGTGCTTCCGTAAGTCTTCTGTAATAGTCATGTCCAACCATTTATGTATTGAAATACCTATTATTATTATTACTGTCCTTATTCCTCTTTTATATCACAGCTAGGAAGGACACTTTTGGTGTTTTGAAATTATGTGTATAGATAGGTTGTTATCTATGAATTTCATTTTAGATCAATAAAGGTGCTGTTATTTTATTTTATTTTATTTTTTAAAAATATATTTTATTGATTCTTTACAGAGAGGAAGGGAGAGGTATAGAGAATTTGAAACATCGATGAGAGAGAAACATCGATCAGCTGCCTCCTGCACTCCCCCTACTGGGGATGTGCCCGCAACCAAGGTACATGCCCTTGCCTGGAATCGAACCTGGGACCCTTCAGTCCGCAGGCCGACGCTTTATCCACTGAGCCAAACTGGCTAGGTATTATTTTAAATATTTATTAGAAGAAGGGAGACTTAGGTCTGACAGATCAAATCACAGTGTAGCCATTGATTGACAGATCAAATGATCTGTGCAAATGATCAAATGATCATGTGCAGAGCTCAAAACTTTTTTGCTCATGAGCTCCCTAAAGTAATAATAACCCTCTCACACAGTTTTAAGTTGAAATCTTACATTTATTATCACAAATTTAAATTTATGAATTGTTAATGGGAGATAGAAAATATTAATCACTTTATAAGTTGAAATAAGCTGAGGATTGACTGTTATAATAAATATTTCATGAAATTTGTTAAAGTAGAATAAAATCTGATTGAATAAAGCACACCAAATAAGTTACTTATTTTTAAAAATATTTTTTTTTATTGATTTCAGAGAGGAAGGGAGAGGAGAGAGACAGAAACATCAAACACGGGAGAGAATCATTGATTGGCTGTCTCCCCGCATGCTCCCCACTGGGGACTGAGCCCACAACCCCAGGCATGTACCCTGACTGGAAGTCAAATTGTGACCTACTGGTTCATAGGTCAACACTCAACCAATGAGTCACGCTGGCCAGGTGGTCACTTAATTTTTTTATCCATGGCTATTATTCAGTGTATTTGAATTTTTTGATGGCCTGCACAACTTTCCAATTACAGTTTTTCATTTGTTTTAAGTCAGGTCACTGAAGTATAATTTACATACAGTACAATTCAACTATTTTCATGTGCTCCAGTTACTTTTATTTATTTATTTATTTTTACTCCAGCTACTTTTAAAAAGAAAGTATGTCATTAATGCAGTCTCCTTGAGCTGCGCTGATTATAGAGAATCCCAGCATGGGCCAAACAGCCCATTTCCAATGCCAGGTTTTACCCTGAACAGAAGAATGTACATGGTGGGAAAAGGCAGGAAGCTCTATCGGTTTAAAGTACCTTGATTCATCTTTAAGTTTCTCTGAACCAAGGTCTTCATTTACATACCCCTTTGCTTGGTGTCCCTGCAGTTTTCACACCCTAGAACAGTTCATCACCACAAGATTTGGCCTAGGCAAGGGATATGCCTTTCTTTTGCAAAGTGGGAGGACTGTGTGAACACAGGCCCATTCTTGGGCAGATCAGTTTTAGGGAAGAGTCCATGTGGAAGATGAGGATCTGGAAATGCATTCCCTTGAAACCACCTGAACATACATACTCCTTGGAAAATCTTTCTGTGCTCCCCCTGTTTGAGGGGTACCGCCCCGAGGTTCAGGGGTTCAGATGGTGCTAAGGACAGGGGGTCCCAGGTTTTGGGTCCTGCACGGCTACTTCATCTACAGCAGCTGGGCTTCTTTTCTGTTTTGTGCTTAAGCTTTTATTTGAAGGAAGGGTTTTGCTGCTAAAAATAACAGTTTGAAAAACACAGCTTTCATGGGGAACCATTTAAGGATTCTAAGCAGCAAAGTGACATAATTAAGTTTTTGTTTCAAAAAGTCACTTTGGCATCTGAACACATTGTGGAGGATGAATTGGAGGGAAGTGAGACTGGAGGCCCAGAGAGTTGTCACAGAGGCTGTTGAGACAGTCTAAAGGAAAAGTGTAAGAAATTGCAGTCCTGGCCCGGCTGGTGTGGGTCAGTGGTTGAGCATTGACCTATGAGTCAGAAGGTCATGGTTTGATTCCCAGTCAGGGCACATGCCTAGTTTGCAGCCTTGATCCCTGGTAGGGGACATGCAGGAGGCAGCTGATGGATGTTTCTCTCTCGTCAATGTTTCTATCCCTCTTCCTAAACTCAATAAAAACATATTTTTTAAAAAAATGGCAGCCTGGGCTCCATCCCAGAGTGGTGGCATCCACTTTAGATGGGGCAGGGGCTTCCTGGTTTGCGAATCTTCATCCAGCTGCCTCTTGCATTTACATTTTCTGCCTGGTCTTTGCCTCTGTGACCCCTGCCTTAGAGTAATCTTTCCTCTTTATCCCGTAGATCCAGGCTGCCACCAAGTCGTGTTGTTTCTTCCTTCAAAGTATCTCACATTTGTTCCTCTCTCTTTATTATTAATCCATCATCCCAGACCAGGCACTTAGCATTTCATGATTAGATTTCTCTAGGAGCCTCTTAACTGTCTGCCAGCCAACCCTACATCGCCACAGCTAGCTACTCTTTTGGTTGTTCTGACATTGCAGCCATGCAGAAGAGTACAGTTGTGTCGAATGTTGCTTCAGATTTCTCTGTCTCCTCTTCCAGTCTCTGGCTTCTCTAGAAAATTCTAAGCAGAGCAGAATGAAATAGTTATGAGTACTTTTTCAGTTCCCTACAAGCTGCTGTGATCATGCGTCCTTTGTTTCTTTTTATGTGAGATATTTGTAAATTGAGGGCTTAAACGGTGAGGGGACACATGCCACTTTTCTCAGTGAAAGATTTTGTGAAGTAGAATTTTAAGTGGAGTGGAGAAAAAATAGGACAGAGAATATTATATTTGAGACATTATGCTATCAGATGATCCTCAGGGGTGGTGAGTAATTACTGGGGTTGGTGATAATGGTGAAGGGTGGTAATAGGAACAGAAGGAAGCAGTGTATGTACCTGGGAAAACAGGCCAAGTGTGGAAGAGCCATGGATGCCATTGGCACCTTCCTGGACACTTACAGAGGTGCAGGTCCAAGTGTGGATGGAGCAGACAGGTGAAAATGGGCGCACTTGGAGCTTGAATCATCTTGAAGATAAATTCTCCTTACAATTCTGAAATTCTTTCTTAGGGATCACTGGCTCTCCATGAAGGTTTTCCATAGAAAAACTACTCTTCTAGACTATCTTTTCACAAAATATATTTCTGGCCCCTTAGAGCACATTAGCAGTTCAACTTTTATTTATTTTATTTTTAAATATATTTTTATTGATTTCATAGAGGAAGGGAGAGGGAGAGAGAAAGATACAAACATCAATGATAATCATTGATCGGCTGCCTTGAGCCCACAATCCCAGGCATGTGCCCTGACCGGGAATCAAACCAGTGATTCCTGGTTCATAAGTTGATGCTCAACCACTGAGCCACTGCAGTCAGGTCCAGTTCAACCGTTAGACTACATATCTAGACAGGTAAGTTAGAAGCTGAGATCTGATTAGAAAATATTTTAAATTTAAAAACTTTTTAACTCTAAAAGAAAGCATTGTGTGAGGGCGAAGTAAAACCCCTCGACCTTTTAAACAATAACAGCAGCTCTTTAAGGATATGGAAGGCGAACTGGACCAAAGCCCAGCCGGTGCAGCTCAGTGGTTGGGCACTGACCTATGAACCAGGAGGTCACCGTTCCATTCCTGGTCAAGGCATGTAGCCAGGTTGTGGGCTCCATCCCCAGTGTGGGGCGTGCAGGAGGCAGCCAATCAATGATTCTCTCTTATCATTGATGTTTCTATCTCTCTCTCTCCCTCTCCTTCCTCTCTGAAATCAATAAAAACATATTAAAAAAAAAAAAGGACCTAAGGTCTAGAACTGGACTGTGTGCTGCTACATAAAGAGAGGGAAGTAAGGCAGGGGAGGGGTGTGGCCACATGAGCAATAATGGGGGTTTGACCTGTTTTCAGGATTCTATCTCTCCCTTGCTGGGGTTAAAAGAAATAATGCAGAATTTAGTAAAGTCTTTGTCTTCAACACATTCACTATGTTTCTCTTTTTACACTGCTTCCTCCTCTCCTTTATTGAAATGCTGCATTTGAAATGTATCTTTTCTGCCTCCTTTTATCTCATTTTCCATGGCTGTTTTCCTGCCTCTGACGGCAGGTTCTCTTGGACCTGTCTGTCTTGTGTGCAGGAGAGAATGGCATATAATCAAAACCCCGTTCTGCAAGTCAGGTTACCCAGGCAGAGAGAAGACTAGGTGTTTTATTTCTCTGGAGTCTTACAGGCCTGGAGGCACAGTCTGGTGCAGAGCAAACCTGAGGGTCCAGAGTTAGCTGCAGAATCAGCTAAGCCATAAAGCTGCTGCGTGCTGAACTGGGAGGCAGGTTGCAGCATCGAGGCTTGTCATGAGATCAGCATGAGTCTAAATCCCATGGTGGTTTCAGGACCCAGCGAGGGTCTTGAGGTTCCTTTGGCCTGAGTGTGGCTGAGGTCAGGATTTCTTTCCACTAAGGGACAGGGCAGCTTGGAAACCACAGCAGCTTCTTTCAGCGAACTGGTCCGATGCTCCACAGCTTCGTTTTGGATCAGAAATGAGGTGTGTGGGCTGGTCCTGTCCCAGAAGGAACTATAGACAGTGTCTGCGAAGGAGGCATTATCAACCTCACAGAGAGAAAGTTGGATCTTATCTGGCTCAGGCCAGCAGGATCTTTAGATTTCCCAGGCATTGGACTATATAGGTAACCAAGTTTTCATTTATCTAACGTTTTCAACCCTCCATCCCCAAATGAAAAACAAAACAAAAACCTTTCACTGCCGCCCTAACCAGTTTAGTCTAGTGGATGGAGTGTTGGCCCGTGGACCAAAGGGTCCTGGTGTCGATTCTGGTCAAGGGCACATACATTGGTTGCAGGCTCCTCCCCAGCCCGGGTCCTGATCAGGGCTCGTGCAGGAGGCAATCAATCAATGTGTTTCTCTCACATCGATGTTTCTCTCTGTCTTTCCCTCTCTTGTCTACTTTCCTTAAAAATCAATGGAAAAGTACCTGCCTCGTCTCACTTTCTAGTATTAGTGGCCAGTGGAAGGAAGAGGGAGGGGGAAAGATGCTTGAAGAGACATACCACACACACGAACTTATTTGGGAGTCTGGGCAACAGTGGTGTTCCAGAGAGACTTGTCTGGGTCTTCGGTGGCCATTGCCCCGTAAGCATGGCTTCATATAGTGAGTTCCATGAGTCAGCAGAATATCTGTACAGAACGCCACCTTAGAGACCAGCAAGCCTGATTTTAGTCTCCGCTCTGCCATCAAAAACCGTCAGGTCGGGGGAGGAAGCTATGTGACTTCCCCTCTGGGACTTAGTTTCAATCCTCTTTAAAGGAGGGGGTTGCACAACGTATTTATAAGATTCCTTCTAGCTCTGGCATTCTGTGATTCTGGCAGAGATTGTGTCATTTGGGACTTGCTTCTCTCATTAAGCTGCATGTTAGTTGCTTGAAAAGTATTATTTGGTTAGCTTGGCCTAAAGTTAGAGCCGTCTCTTTTCCTGTCACCCTTTTGACTATTATATCCTTCTTTTCCTTGCTCAGATAAAACAAAATTCCTTCTCACTACCAGTGTTGGAAGCTGGAACTCCAGTTACCATTCTTCCTTGTTAAAAAAAAAACAAGCTGTCTTCCATTCCTACTGGGCTTGGGGCAAGAGACATTTGAAGGGGGGCTTGCCTTTGGTCTTGGAGCCTCATGGATCCAGTTATATGCTCCTCAATGGTAAGGACTGTATCACCCAGCTATTTTTTTTTTTTATCCACCCCTGTCGCTGTGCAAGGCAGCCAGTGTTCCATAAAGAAATACCGTCCCTGAATAAAATAGCATTACATTTCCCCCAAAACCACTAGATGTCGCCTTCATCTCAGAGAAACTATGCCCCCTCCTCTCTCCCTGCACCCCCACCTCCCACCCTCCCTCCTTCTACACAGGAGCTCTCTCAGCTTGGCACTCTGATTTCCGAAGTGGCTTGAAGGGGAAGACAATCTGTGGCTCTTGGCTGGGGGAGGAGAATGGGTTTATGTGCGTGTTCTTTATGACCACTGAGAAAAGCTCCCCAAGGTCCCCATGCTGTCCCTCCCAGCAATCATGATATCATCCCTCACAAGCTGTTCCTCAGAATCAGATCCGCACCCCAGGTACCGGGTCCTGGGGTGAGCCTTGTAGGTTGGAAGCTTGGGAGTGGGGTGGAACCTAAGGGGGGTAGAGTGGACGTCTGTTGTTGGGGGAATGTTCTGCTTAGTCAGTCCCTGAGCTTTTATGGGGTGCTGGCCTGTGCTGTGTGGGGAGACAACGGAGACAAGAGTCTGTTCTGAGCTCCTGCCCCGCAGCAGATGGTCTGATGGAAGCCCTGTGGGCTGTGGTGGGCCTCGGGGGACATGGGAGGGCACCAGAGGGTGGGGAGGGAAGAAGGAGATGGGAGCGTTGAGTCCTAAGGAAGGAGACTCATGGGCATTGTAAGGGCTCCGGAAAAATCGATCCTGGGCGCCTCTTGGTCCTTCCGGCACGCAGGCATGTCTCACTGGAGGAGAGAGGTTCCTGGAATGAGAAGGGTGGGTGACTAGGGGGAGGACTAGCGAAGATCCCAAATATTTGGGGGTTCCTGACTGCTTCCTGGAGGCTGGCGTATTTGAGGGACTCAGCCGAGTTAAGAGGGGACCCTACCCCGAGAGGGATCCTGAGGGCTGATAGGAGCGTGTGAGGCAGAGAGAGCCCGGGGGCCACGGGGGCAGGCCCTTAGGTGCAGGGACACCCGGAAACCTCGCCGGCCCGCGAGGCCCCGTGCGGAGCCCCGAGGTGTCCCGGGTGGGTTTGAGAGCTGGGAGGACCCGAGGTGGCCCCGTTGGGGGTGG